>NC_090020.1:5453481-5759887 GCF_036417845.1 Apteryx mantelli
GAATACGCTGAGTATGATTGCTGTATACATCTGAAAACAGCTCTGTTTCTTCTGTTTCTTCCTGTCACTAAGTCCATATTTTCCAAAGTCATCCATTAAGAAATTATGCAAGCACTTCGTCATGAAAATATTATTTTCCAGTTGGACATGGTTTCGATGCAGTCCAGCAGACATTATATGGATTGCAGAATAGATATATGTCGAGATTTTGCAAATGCATCATCTTTAGGTCTACAAAGCTGGTGCTAAATGGCATAACCCAGGGCTGCTGAACTCTTCTGGCACTTAATGACGGCATAATAGAGCGGCTGTAGTTCTCTGTTAACACTCTTCTCTTCTGGAGGTATGAAGGTATTTACAGTACCCTGTTTGTTTCCTCTTTTTAAAACTAACCAGCAGGGGGATATACTCTTCTGAAATACTGTAACTACAGTGCTGCCAGATCCTCAGCGATCATTCCCCATCCTATTTCTGGAGGATATAGTAACTAATTATATCACAGTTGCATTCAAAGTAAGCTAAACAGAGAACAAAGAGGAAAAGCCCATTCCTGGCCAAAACTCACGAGCTTATTCAAGGGCAGTAGGAAGCAAGACACAGAAGAGAAGCAGTGCTTTTTATTAATGACAAAGTCAGTGTCACCTCAGGCATTTTGCAGCATTCATACTGACTTTCACAGGGCTAAAGCACCAGACAGGTTTCAGATCAATGGAGACTTCTTTTGCTGTATTGTAGTTCCTTTAAGGAACACTTTGCCATCTCACATATGCAGGTCTTCACAGCCTTACTGTTCAGATTGTGATCTGGATACCTCAAGCATGATCCCAAATTTTTATGGAAAACAATGTGCTGATAACTTTGTACAGAGATTTTAATGAAACATAACAAAGCAGGCAGTAAAAAAGGTCAGACAGAGAGGACTGCATTACAGCAACACAAATATGTTTCATTAAACATCAAAAACAACATCTCGTGCTCTCTATAACGTGAAAATTTCATTTTTTTTAAGTTCTGAGCATCAAATTACTTTTAAATGACTTTAAAAGTTATTGGCAGCTCAAATGTGTCTATGTTTTCGGGTAATTTATGACTGTTTTTAGGGTTGTGCTATGACTCTTATTAAGATCATTTTTGAATTTCCCCTCCTTTTATGATACAGGGAAACTAATATCACACATAGATTTCTTTTTCCTCACATCTTCTCCATTTTAGAAGAAGAACCCCAGCACATACTCTATAAAATAAATAGCTCTATGTTGTGCAATACTTTTATGAAGAAACCTAAAGCAATATAAAACTTGTTGGGTTGGGGCTTTACAGAACCATAGTATTGAATAACATAAGAGTCACTGAAAACCAAGCCTGTCTTAGCATAGTCTGCTGCAAGTGCTGACAAGTGATGCTGAAGACCATAATTCTTCTTCTTCCAACCTCATTTCTCAACAGGAAGAGCTAACTGGGGCTGAAAGAAGGTAGAGACCAGACTGAAAAGGTTCCCTCCGCAAAGAACTGTAATGGGAGATTCATGCCACAGAGGACTCCCAGAAATTCCCTAATCCCAGCCCAGGGGAGCAGCAAGAAGGGTGCATCCAATCTAGCACTTTGAGGAAGAAAATGGAAGAAGCACTAAACACTCTGTCCGCAGTGTTACCAGCAATCTGACTGTACTGAAAAGCTGGCCAAAGTCATTTCAGTCCTGCAGTTACTGCAAGGTTCTCACTGACAATGGAGATCCTTTATGCCTCCTGGCTCTCAAGTAAAGACCACAAGGTTATATATGTATATGTAAATGTAAATGTATATGTATATGTACGTGTGTGTATATACATATGTGTGTGTGTATGTATACATACAAACATCTACATGTATACACATACACACACATACATGTATAAACATACACATACATATACATACACATACATACACACATATATGTACATATAAATTATCTGCAGAAGTCAGCACAAGGTTATCTGGAGACCATGCTGTGACTAGGGAGCAGTCCTTCATTCTTTCGCCACTTTGTGGCGTCCTGGGAACCAGAGCAGCTGCTCCTCAGGCCACCAGATGCTTTCTCTAATCCCAAGCCAACAGGAGTCTCTGGAGGAAAACTGCTACCTGATTCTCTACTTTTCAGTCAGGCCTGACTTTAGTTGTGTTCCCCTGCTATTAAGGTATGAAAAATAATTGCAAGTATCTAAAGCATCATGACACAGTCGCTGTCTAATAGAGTTGTGGCCAATAAGCACAAATGTGTTTTTGGTCTTCCTCAAAATATCTCAGCTTAAATCACCATGAAAAAAAAGAACCAAACCATTGATCACCAGCCATGTGGGGCTACAAAGTGAATAGCTGGTGTTTTTTCCTGCTGTCTTTCAAGAGCGTGTTGCCTAGGAGTTTCTCTGTTACCTTTGTGCTTGTTTTTCCAAAATTTCCTTCACCCGCAACATTACAATTGTAAGAAATAGCCGTTAACCATCATACCCTGTCGGAGTGGGAGACGGACCCGGAGTAACGATGAGTCTCAATGTGAGTATGATCGTTCTCCTTTATTCTATCTTTTACAGAGTATATATAGACAAGCAACAAGCAGGTGTCAGCAGTAGTTACATGATTGGCCTACAGCTTCTGTCCACGCGCATAAAGCAGATACATGATTGGTGCAAGGTTGCTGTCCACGAGGTGTCCATGAGGATGAGGAGGGGTCCGCTTTCATATATGGAACCTAGTTCCGAGACTTGTTTACCATTTTCGTGAATACCTTCTTTTGTAGTGCTCAAGGCTGCTGCAAGGCCGCTTTCAGGCTCGCTTGCCTTGGCCTAGATTCCTTCCTCTACCCTGAAGACGGGATTGCTCATCCCAGTCAAAGCATGCCCTCTCTCGCTTAACCATTCCCCTAACCATTCCTCCATCAATACCCTAACATTTTCCTGACCCAATCACATACATCACTGATAAGAATTTTTGCATAGCAGCTCTGGATATTTTTTTCTTGCAAGTCCCTTATGTAGAACATCACTGAGAAAATTTAGAGATGTGTATCTCCAGATCAAACATTATCGTAACCAAAGCAGTGACTCACAGTTTGTCTCCAAGACTACTTGTATACCTCGGTTTCCCAAAGTCAGTGGAAGACGTATGTTACTATCTGAAAGTAAAACTTGTCTTATTGTGTTTTAAGCAGTAAAAGATATTTGTTGGTTTCCAAGCCATCAACATTGTGACGATAGAAATACTTTGCTAATGCAGATCATGTTTTCATTTAGCATGTGGGTTTCATCTTGAATGAACATCTGATTTCTTATGGTGTATTTAAGTGGAGATCTGTCAGGACAATTATTTTTGCAAATTGCCAGCATATTCCTTTATTGAAGCTTTGAGTACTGAATCTTATATTTACCTTGCACTGTATGCAAAGTTACATTTCATTGAACTGAATTTGGGAACTCCAGAATTATATTTACAAAATATATTTAAAAATACACAGTTACACACTTTTAGAAGACATGGCCAAAAAGCTAGCCCATACGTCTTATTCATCTGCCCTGAAGGAGGTAGGAGAGCTGCATGGATGAGCAAGGAGCTCCTGGCAAAACTCAAACAGAAGAAGGAAGTATACGGAAAGTGGAAAGGGGGACAGGCCACTTGGGAGGAATATAGGAATGTCGTCCAAGTATGCAGGGATGGGCCGAGGAAGGACAAGGCCCATTTGGAATTAAATCTGGCAAGAGATGTCAAGGACAGCAAGAAGGGCTTCTTCAAATACATCAGCAGCAAAAGGAAGACTAGGGAAAATGTGGGCCCTTTGCTGAATGGGGTGGGTGCCCTGGTGACGAAGGATACAGAGAAGGCAGAGTTACTGAATGTCGCCTTTGCTTCAGTCTTTACTGCTCAGGCCAGCCCTCAGGAACCCCAGATCCTGGAGGCAAGAGAGAAAGTCTGGAGGAAGGAAGACTTTCCCTTGGTGGAGGAGGAGTGGGTTAGAGATCATTTAGGCAAACTGGACACCCACAAATCCATGGGCCCCGATGGGATGCACCCATGAGTGCTGAGGGAGCTGGCGGACGTTATTGCTAAGCCACTCTCCATCATCTTGGAAAGGTCATGGAGGACAGGAGAGGTGCCTGAAGACTGGAAGAAAGCCAGTGTCACCCCAGTCTTCCAAAAGGCCAAGAAGGAGCACCCAGAAAACTACAGGCCAGTCAGCCTCACCTCCATGCCTGGAAAGGTGATGGAGCAGCTCGTCCGGGATGCCATCTCCAAGCATGTGGAGGAAAAGAAGGAGATCAGAAGCAGTCAGCATGGCTTCACCAAAGGGAAATCATGCTTGACCAAACCAATAGCCTTCTACGATGGAATTGTCTTGCCGGGTAGATGAGGGGAGAGCAGTGGATGTTGTCTCCCTTGACTTCAGCAAGCCTTTGGACACTGTCTCCCATAACATCCTCATAGACAAGCTCAGGAAGTGTGGGCTAGATGAGTGGACAGTGAGGTGGATTGAGAACTGGTTGAATGGCAGAGCTCAGAGGGTTGGGCTCAGTGGTGCAAAGTCTAGTTGGAGGCCTGCAATTAGTGGTGTCCCCCAGGGGTCAGTCCTGGGTCCAGTCTTGCTCAACTTCTTCATCCATGACCTGGATGAAAGGACAGAGCGCACCCTCAGCAATTTTGCTGATGATCCAAAACTGGGAGGAGTGGCTGATACCCCAGAGGGCTGTGCTGCCTTTCAGAGAGAGCTGGACAGGCTGGAGAGGTGGGCGGAGAGGAACCTCATGAAGTTCAAGAAAGGCAAGTGCAGGGTGCTGCACCTGGGGAGGAATAACCCCAGGCACTAGAACAGGTTGGGGATTGACCTGCTGGAAAGCAGCTCTGTGGAGAAGGACCTGGGAGTGCTGGTGGACACCAAGTTAAGCATGAGGCAGCAATGTGCCCTTGTGGCCAAGAAGGCCAATGGTATCCTGGGGTGCATCAGGAAGAGTGTTGCCAGCAGGTCGAGGGAGGTGATCCTGCCCCTCTCCTCAGCCATGGTGAGGCCACATCTGGAGGACTGTGTCCAGTTCTGGGCTCCCCAGTACAAGAGGGATGTGGCACTACTGGAGCAAGTCCAGCGAAGGGCTACAAAGAAGATGAGGGGACTGGAGCATCTCTCTTCTGAGGAAAGGCTGAGAGAGCTGGGCCTGTTTAGCCTGGAGAAGAGAAGGCTGAGGGGGGATCTTATCAATGTGTATAAGCATATGAAGGGAGGGTGTCGAGAGCATGGAGCCAGACTCTTTTCAGTGGTGCCCAGCGACAGGATGTGAGGCAACGGGCACAAACTGAAACACAGACAGCTCCATCTGAACATGAGGAAAAACTTCTTCACTGTGAGGGTGACAGAGCACTGGACCAGGTTGCCCAGAGAGGCTGTGGAGTCTCCTTCTCTGGAGATATTCAAAACCTGCCTGGACGCAATCCTGTGCAACGTGCTGTAGGTGACCCTGCCTTAGCAGGGGGATTGGACCAGATGATCTCCAGAGGTCCCTTCCAACCTCAACCATTCTGTGATTCTGTGATTCTGTGAAAGGAAGAAAACTCAAAATCCAACACTTTATTGCAGCTTTGACTCACCAGCTACCTTGTTATATATGCAGCCTGGAGATGCCAATAGTCAGAACAACAAATGATCTTCTGCTGTTCTTTTACGTAACATTATGGCTCTAGATATTTCAGATGACTTCTCGTTTTGGTCTTGAACTTGAAAATACGTTCTGCAGCTGGATCATTAGCTCTTGACAGAAGTAAATGCATTAAAGCTATTGCAGCTAACACTTCCTTTTCTATGAATGGAACTAGCAATGCTTAAAAAGCAACGTCTTTTTCAACTTATACATTTCTTTTAGATTTTCAGCAGCTTGCAGGGAGAGGAGCATGGATAGATAGTTCAAGGTAGGTTGTCACTGCTCAAATACAATGTTTTCTGACAGTTGAACAAAAACGTGGTTGGATGTGTTGGATAGATTTTCAGAACTAAATTTGCATTGTAATGTGGAGAGGAGAAAGAGATACTTTAATATGATATGGCTGGCATATTTTTACACAGAGGAATGTCTGAAAGCAAAATTATTCTATAGTTTTTTTTTTTTTTTTCTTTCTTCTATATTTAAACCTTCCTCTATAACAACCATTAAGTTCCTGGAACGGAGAGTATTTTTTACACAGAATAGCAATATTGAAAATCTACGTCTGTCTCTGCAAACATATATGAATTTAGCATTTAATTGTATCTGAGGTGTGACAGTCCTTGGCTTTCAATCCAATTAGCTGAGTCATATCATTCTAAAATTCCAAAGAAAGAAAAAGGCCAGCCCTATAAACTTAGAAGTAGCAGGATGATGCTCTTTTTTCTTTGAAGGACACACTTCCTATTCAGACTGTGTGACTTCCCTAATCTTTTATAAGTTCAAAATTAAAAAAAAAAAAGAGAGATCTCATTCTGAATTCCACAGGCTGGTATAATTTAGCAAGAGCTACATACACACAGCTTATAGCAGTTTTCCGGAAATATAGACCCTGTGTGTAAGCACCAAGGAAGTGATAGTCTTTATGTTACGTCTCCAAACCGTATGGTCACCTGATATGGAATTAGAGCAAGAGTCTAAATCTCTTGCTCTTGCTTATCACTTCAGTGATACCAAGAAAGGTTATCCGGTATCAGCAGGTATGCAGAAGAAGCTAACAAGAGTTCCTGGGTATTATGTGAAAATCCTGTTCCTGGAAATAAGGGTGGTGGTGAGGGAAATACAACTTTCTTTCAAGACGTTTAATCAGATCAAGTCTTCAAAACCTGGATCATTAAGATCTACCTACTCCTCAGGCAGCAACACAGCACTGACTAGCATAGAAGGCTATATGAGCTCCCTAGCTAGCAGGGTGACCTTGGCTGGCCTGGCTATCTGGAAGATTTTGAGGGAATCTGCACAAAGCAAATATAGGGAGCTTCATTTCAGACGCAGTTTTGCCTGAGCATTCAAAGCTGTTTAGGTTTGGGCAGACTCTGCAACTTGTAAGGGATGTGCCTGAAAGTACGGATGACTTCTGCAAACTAATAACTAAATGCCTGCATGCAAAGCAAACGTTCGACATCAGGCGGGGCCTTTGAGTCACCACAGTGCCTGCCAAAGTGATG
The DNA here is from genome assembly GCF_036417845.1 of Apteryx mantelli. NCBI lineage: Eukaryota > Metazoa > Chordata > Aves > Apterygiformes > Apterygidae > Apteryx > Apteryx mantelli. The sequence continues at coordinate 5,460,647 of NC_090020.1, forward strand.
ATTTATTACACCAGCAGCTTTGGGCACCAGCATTGTAGGCATGAAACGGCTCGTGGCTGAAAGGAAGAGGAGAACAGAAGAAACAAGGGTATTTACAGCTTCTGACTGAATGAGGGAGGAGAAGCTGCGAAGAAGCAAAAAACAGAAACAGGCTACCAAAAGGGTGTAGAAGAGGAGAAATTCAGGATATCTGATGTAACTCAGTCTATTGCAGATCCTTATTTCAGCAGCCACAAAAAGATGTTTTGGAAGATTCAACCGGAGAAGAGAAGAAGGCATCTCCAGGGGGAGATTTATACAGGTGACACTGTCTCAGAAGATAGTTTACCAGCATGGTTCCCATATAGGTTACAGGCTTTGACCAAACACAAACCTCTCAGCTGAAGTGAAATCAGTCCCTAGATAGCAGACTAACCAGACTAATCAAGACAACTTTGAATGAACATTTGATTGTTAGTCTTTCATTGCTAAAAGCCTGAATCATGCTTCTTTTCATATTTGTAGTTTCTCTTCACATTAATAAACTTTCCCCTATGTTGATCTCCCTTTGGTATTAAATGAGGATCATAACTGAAGGGATCATTTATCATTTAAAAATTGTGTTTTGTTTAGAAGCAATAAAAACTTGTAGTTTTGGAAGCAAGAACTATAAGAATTTCCCTGAAAGCTATTGCACCTTCTCCTGCTTCTTCATGATAATGGAAGCAGCTTCATCATCATATTACACATCGTTATGTGTAATATTTTTAGCATACATAGAAAGGTGTGATTTACTGTTAGTTTGTTTCCCCTGATGACAGTTTCTGAAGGATCTCTCCGGAGTTCAGACCAAACATAAGAGCAGCAACGAAATGAGCACTGTACACAAAAGAGTACTACTGCATATAGATGAGGTATTTGGAAGAGAGAAATAACAGCTGAGAAGAGTGATGGACTCAATGAAAAATATTTCAGTGTCACTTGAACTGGCTTGACATGTGTCAGAAGCTTGATAAGTAGAAACCTCATGTATTTGAGTAGAAAATACCTGAGGAAATACAATCTGTGGACGTTGTTCAGTGCTGAAATGCACTTTAGAAACAGCATGTTATCCTTTTAAAAATAAAGTGATACTTGGGAATAAGTGAAAAGTTTGTTAAGACACTTATATAATGAACTTTTGAGGGGCTTGTACATGCTTGTACTAGAATAATTGAAAAAGGCTAAAATCTACTGTTTTCCTTCACATGCCTTTCTGGAAATATATTATTTGGAAGTATATTAAAAAATTACAAATAATAATCTTTCAATAAGATGAAATTGGAAATTGTACAATCTCTTCAATGCTTTCTAAATTTAGATTAACTAAATTTTTTTGCTAACTACCCTTGGTTTTCTTGTCTGATTTATAGTAAGTCCTAGCACACCTGAGAACTGAGGAGGGAAGACTTAAGAATACAATTCTTTGGGATTTTCAGGATGCTCTGTTACCTTGTAGGAGGGACAACACTTCTCACTTCTTTAGCACTTGGCTTGCCTTTGCTGATGTTCTCTGTAGTAGTTTCCATAGTTCTGTACCATAGTTTGAAGTTGCTCTTTAAGGAAGAAGGATAGCTTTGGGGGGTAGCTTTGAATCTACACTGTATTGCTTTCCCCTGCTTTTTCAGTAATTGGCTTCTGCTATGATGATTCATATGAGATACCTAAAACTGCAAGCAAGTTAAAACTTAACATTCCTAAAGTAAGGGTCTCTAGAGCCTACATATGATAGCAATGCAAAACTAAATATGCCTAATTTGATTATGAATTTCTGTATGTGATCATATCCTTCAACACAGAGTCCCACACAGCCACCAAACAATAGTGGATGCTCATGATTAGGTTAGCTTTGAATTAGTGACCCTCGATCTACATGTGAAATATTCTGTAACCCATTACTTCCCTCACACAGCTTATGACAGTTATATGGGAAAGAAGGGAGTATGTCTGCCTAGGGAACTAATAACTGGAATAAAATATCAGTTTGGAAGTCCCAGGTACTTTCTGCACTAAAAAATATTGCTGAATCATTGTTTAACATGGTCCGTGTGCACACAGCTAGAAGACAACACTTAAAATGAAGAGTGGCAGTAACTGTCATCCTTCTATGAATAAAGTGCAATATGTAAATCTCTCTTGTACCCCTCAACAACCCCTTGGTTTAGAGTCAGATTTGAAATCCACAAAACAGTAGCAGACAGTGTTGCACATTCATTTCTGTAATAATATAGTCACAAAATTGATGTTGATGTAGAGCTGTTGAAAAAGAGGGTCATTTTTGGACGGGAGTTTTTATTTTTTAAAAAGAAACTTAGTGATTTTTCCAGACTGTAGTGTGCTAGAGTGAAACAGTGTCACACTGAGTATTCAACTAAGACAACTGGAATGGAGGCCTGAGCTGTCCCGTGATGGGTAGCTCTTCCTTGTGATGCCAAACAGGCCAGCCAGAGAATCTACTCTAAAAAAATATGAGTGACTGTGGCATACAAATTAACCTACTGAAAGAATATGAGAACATTAATCTTAGGGGATGCATTAATCTCATAATTAATCTTCATCACAGTCTGACTTCCCCTTTATCGTGGATAATCAGACAAAGGTTGTTTTGAGAAGAATCAGCAGAAACTGAGGAAGAGAGACGTGCCAAAAAAAGTTGGTCAAGAGATGCCAGAGGAATCTGCAAGAGTTTGAACTTCTCGCCACAAAGATGTTAAAATTCTCAAGCCACTATTTTCATGCCTGTATCTTCATCCTGATTCTCTTTTCTGTACAGTTTGATACGAGTGCAGTTCTCATTTACTTAGTGTCACAAATGGAAAACTTCTTAAAATTAGAGACATAAAAATGTAAAAAATGTAAATATAATGTAAATATAAATGTAAAATATACCCACCAAGCATAAGTACTACTTACAAGCAAGTAAGTCCACTTGGAGATCTGATCAGACATCTAACCAGAGGCACAGTTATTGTTAAAACAAATTTCAGCTTTAGAGGAATAAATGACAGATTTCATTTGTCTTCAGCATACATTTGTCTTCATTTCTTTTGGCCAGCCTTCTTCCCTAACTTTTTTTTCCTGTTGAAAAGCTTCAGAAAAATGGACAAAAGGAATTCTCTTTGGTGATTATCCAAGATTAATGAATTTCAGTCAGCTCTGGAAGGCAAATTTGGCAACGATAATTTGATCATATACCATATATTGTTCAATTTCCTCTTCTTAATTTAAATGTAGCCATTGACTTGTCCCAGTTAATTATTCATACATATTCATAAAATATGCAAATGCAATGCAACATAATCTAGTTAACATTGTCAGAGCAATCTTAGTATTTGGAATTTTCTCAATTTTAATATAAAAACCTTAAATTACAATAACATTACTTGTAGGCATTTATAATGTAAGATAAATGAAAGCACCAGTCCATTTAATGAACAGAAGGAAAAATAAAACACAGACTCTTATTATTTTAATTTAAAAGCTAAACAGAATGTTCTTAAAGGTCACAGATTAGAGTCAAAACTTCTGTTGGACATAAAGATTTACAGTTTCAGCTTCCAGTACCTAAGTAACTATGATCTAAGTGACTTCTCTTCAGAGTATATTTAGGCTCTTTAGAGCTGGTCCAGAAACTGTGGAAACCACTGAAAGATTCTCACTGACATGAGTAAGCTCTGGCTCTTTTTTTTTTTTTTTTTTTATTTCTTTTAAGATGTCAGCCCTTCAACTTGTTCCATGTGAATGAATGAACCTATCTGTCTGTGCAGAGCTCTAGTGACCATACTGGGGCACAGTAATGTGTCAGCTGCTGCGGAACACACCTTTTTATATGGTATTTTTAAAGAATTATTCAAATACTAAGAGCATCATTTTGCTTGTACACTAAGTCAAGAACATGAATTTACTGTTGATTTTAGAGGAAGATGTGCCACTGGGCTTTATTCTTATTTTAATGCTATTTATAAACAGGACGGAACCAGCACTTGAGCTTGGCCAAAGATTCAATTTATAGACAGCTTAGAAATAATGATATCCTGGCAACACTTTCAAATAACTACCACATCACCTGGCTGGTGTGATTAAAACTCATGCTATGGTATGTCCCAAGGCATTCTTTGTAATAACAATTATTACCATAGACATGTTTGGTAATTTTATAATGAAAATATATAATTCTGTAGGAATTTGTCTGTAATTTAGATAGGCACTTATTAAAAAAACTTTATGAACAGGCTAAAGGACAAATGTTGTTTCATATTTAAGATCATATAATCAGCTTGTTTACTCCAGAAGCATTTGTATTTATATTTAGGTCCCTGTGCTTAATTAGAACAAAACCCAAAAGAAATTAAATCAATACATATCCTCAAAAAGCAAGAGTTACCATTTGTAAAGTTTTCACATTACTTGGCATTAATTTAGCTCCCACAGAAAGGAAGATCTGTAGAGCAATTAATTTGAAACCTTCACAAATTAGCTGTGGCTCACTAATGTGCTCAGGAAGACCCTCACACATCTAATTAGTGTTAATAGAAATTCTCTCTCTCTTTTTTTTTTAATTACAGTGGCTGCTCTTATCAAGAAAATGTTCAGTCATTTAAGCATCATTTTGAGAGATAATACTGTCTATCAAAGGCAAGGACACAGCTCCGTCCATTTATTTGATTACAGCGTTAGTGCATCATGTACTTCAAACACCATCTGTCCTGTTTTGTATCATCCAATTCCTTCTTTTTTTCTGGTTGCATGCTTTTTTCAGTTCTGTTTTCTTTGTTCTGTTGTCTAAGAGCTTGACTTATTTTTCACTGACGTCAATGATGTCAGTACTCTTAACTTTCTTTGGTCTAAAAACTAAATTTCATGCTTTCCTCTCCCATTTCATTCACTGTCTTTCACACAATTCATTCTGTTTCAAGAGAGATCAACCTGATATTTCAATTATTTTATATGAACAAGATTTTCTTGGCCGTATAAGCATAAGCAATCTGTACTCACACTGTATTTTATTTTTGACTGAGATACCAAAATTTGAGAAAGTTTATCCCAGTTTTTAGTTTATTTTTCTTTTCTTCTTTGTTGTAGTTCCCTGTGCAGTATTTCTTTTCCTTCTTTTGAAGTAATCAGGTTTTACATTATTTTGGATGAGGCAAGTGTGGGATACTGCGTCTTCTCTTCAGTGGCTCCAGGTCTACTTAGGAGACACCAGCTGGCAGGTAATGATGATAGGCCACTCTGTTGTCAACATCAGGAATTCAAAAGCTGCAATGCCCAAGAATCTGTCCCCCTTCCCATATTATTCAAAGTAATTAGCAAGATCATTTCTAAACATAGAGTGTCATCAGCATACTAACGACATGCAACCTTATCTTGCTCACTGGGCTGTGCCAGATAAGCCTGTATTATGCAGAGAGGAATGCTTCAGCAATGTTGTCAGCTGGTTGCTTTGGATACCCTTGCTGCATGGATACCATTGCTCATGGTAGATGTGCCCCATAAGGGTGTGTTTACTTGCTCTTGCTCTCCAGTTTTGCTAAGGCAGAAGCAGCTGCTAAGGCAGCTGAGAAGTATGTCATTGCTCAACCAGAGCTCAGCTAACAGAGGCAGCAGTTTGCACAGCAATGTTTGGGATCTGACTAGACCTTGAGGATCTTGTTGGAAGTTGTGGGGCTTTCTGAGGACCCCCGAGGAACTAGAAGGTGATTGCTGTGAACAGGAAAGGGGAAGCTAGGCAAGGACAGCTGCAGGAAGCCTTAACTTCTCCTGGGAGAAGCTCTAGCTAGGAGTGGCTGCTGCTAAGGAGCTCTCTTGGTTGCCCCTCACCAGAGGGAGTTGGGGCCTTTGATCCAGCTGGCCCTTGATTAGGGCAGGTCAAGCACCTGTGAGTCAGTGCTAGGGAGAGGCCTGTAGAAGAGCCAGGCCCAGAGCGCAGCGAACAGCTGCAGCAGTTAGTGCATAAGGGCACATGAAGGTGCCTTCATTTCCATTCCCAGCAGTATACGCTTCCTCAGGTATGGTCATGACATGCCACAGAGCACATTCCCCAGTGGCCGTTGGAGTCGCTGCGTCGGCTGTGTCAGAGGCTGGGACCCAGACTGACCCTCTGATGGCAGATGCAGCTCTCCAGGTCTCAGGCTGCAGGGAGTGCTTGGGGCCTCTCCAGGAGGCCTGGGCTGGCAGTCAGCTCTCCTGCAGGAGGTGGGCTGCTGTTGATTTTCAGGTTGGGGGGGGGGGTGTTGTCACCTCTGTTGTCAGGTAAGGGAGGTATGGGAGGAAGTCAGTGGGCTGTATAGCATCTGAGAAGATGAACAGGAGATAGACAGGGTATTCTTGGAGACCATACAGCTTCAGGAGTCCCAAACCCCCACAGCAGTGGAGTTGCTGGAGGGCTCTGTGCTGTGTGACACGGTACATCATAACACGGTAGAAGAAGGCTGGAAACTGGTCACTGCTTGTAGGAGAAGAAAGGCTCCTTCTCCTCCCGAAGACTTGCAGTTGAGGAACAGGTTTAGTGCCCTCCAGGATGAGGAGGAGATGGGCATGGCTGCAAGGGAAGCAACTGGGACAACAGACCCTGTGACTTGCAGGAACGCCCAGAAGAAGCAGCAGGCGGTTGTTGTGGGTGGCTCCCTGCTGCAGGGGACAGAGGCACCTATCTGCCAACCTGACCTCTTCTCCAGAGAGGTTTGTTGCCTGCCAGGGGCTCGCATATGAGATGTCATGGAAAGACTGACAAGGCTTGTCCATGCTTTGGACTATTACCCTCTGCTGCTCTTCCACGTGGGCGCTAATGACACCAAGGGCAAACTGGAGACCCTCAAACAGGATTTCAGAGCTCTGGGGATGGTGGCCAAGGGTCTGGGAGCCCAGGTCATCTTCTCCTCAATCCTGCCAGTGAGGGGGGATGGATGAGTGGAGGAGGAGATGGACTTCCCAAGTTAACAACTGGCTGTGCCACTGGTGTTGGCAACAGGGTTTTGGTTTCTACGACCATGGGACCCTGTTTGAAGATCAACATCTGCTTGGGAGAGATGGGATCCACTTCACTAAGTAGGGTACAGGTGTCTTTGCCAACAGGTCCTCCTTCCCAGGTTGGCCGACTTTAAACTAGGAAAGATGTGGGAAGGGGAGAGTTATAGAGACAGGGTAGTTGGCAAAACACAGCTCAAGTCGAGATGCCTCCAGCGGGTGCATGCAGCTAGGGAAGTGCGCATGGGATGTGGCTGTGGAGGATCCTCTTTTACCCCTCCTGGGAAACCTGCATGCTCCATCACCTCCCTGAAATGCCTGTACACCAATGCACGCAGCATGGGGAACAAACAGGAAGAACTAGAGATCCGTGTGCGGTCACAGGGCCATGATCTCATTGCCATTGCAGAGACATGGTGGGATAGCTCGCATGACTGGAGTGCTGTCATGGATGGCTACATGCTTTTTAGGAAAGACAGGCCAGGAGAGCGAGGTGGTGGAGTTGCTCTTGATGTGAGAGAGCAACTGGAATGTATGGAGCTGTGCCTAGGGGTGGATGAAGAGCGAGTCGAGAGCTTGTGGATAAGGATTAAAGGGCAGGCTAGCATGGGTGACACTGTTGTGGGTGTTTACTACAGGCCACCTGATCAGGATGAGGAAGTCGATGAGGCCTTCTACAGGCATTTGGAAGTAGCCTCACAATCCCAGGCCCTGGTTCTCATGGGGGACTTCAACCACCCTGATATCTGCTGGAAGCACAACACAGCTAGGCACAAAGAGTCCCGGAGGTTCCTGCAGAGCATTGATGACAACTTCCTGACAGAGGTGGTGGAGGAGCCAACAAGGAGAGGTGTGCTGCTGGACCTCGTACTAACAAACAAAGAAGGACTGGTGGAAGATGTGAAGGCTGGGAGCAGCCTTGGCTGCAGTGACCATGAGATGGTGGAGTTCAGGATCCTGTGAGGAGGAGGCAGGGCACTAAGTAGGATCACAACCCTGGACTTCAGGAGAGCAAACTTTGGCCTCTTCAGGGACCTACTTGGAGGAATCCCATGGGTTAGGGCCCTAGAAGGAAGGGGGGTCCAAGAGAGCTGGTTAATATTCAAACATCACTTCCTCCAAGCTCAAGAGCGGAGCATCCCCGTGAGTAGGAAGTCAAGCAAAGGAGGCAGGAGAGCTGCATGGATGAGCGAGGAGCTCCTGGCAAAACTCAAACAGAAGAAGGAAGTATACGGAAAGTGGAAAGGGGGACAGGCCACTTGGGAGGAATATAGGAACATTGTCAGAGGATGCAGGGATGCGACGAGGAAGGACAAGGCCCGTTTGGAATTAAATCTGGCAAGAGATGTCAAGGACAACAAGAAGGGCTTCTTCAAATACATCAGCAGCAAGAGGAAGACTAGGGAAAATGTGGGCCCTTTGCTGAATGGGGTGGGTGCCCTGGTGATGAAGGATGCAGAGAAGGCAGAGTTACTGAATGTCGCCTTTGCTTCAGTCTTTCCTGCTCAGGCCAGCCCTCAGGAATCCCAGACCCTGGAGAACACAGAGAAAGTCTGGAGAAAGGAAGATTTTCCCTTGGTGGAGGAGGAGTGGGTTAGAGATCATTTAAGCAAACTGGACACCCACAAATCCATGGGCCCCGATGGGATGCACCCACGAGTGCTGAGGGAGCTGGCGGATGTTATTGCTAAGGCACTCTCCATCATCTTTGAAAGGTCATGGAGGACAGGAGAGGTGCCTGAAGAATGGAAGAAAGACAGTTTCACTCCACTCTTCCAAAAGGGCAAGAAGGAGCACCCAGAAAACTACAGGCCAGTCAACCTCACCGCCATCCTGGAGGCCATCCTAGAGGCCATCTCCAAGCATGTGGAGGACAAGAAGGAGATTGGGAGTAGTCAGCATGGCTTCACCAAGGGGAAATCATGCTTGACCAATCTGATAGCCTTCTATGACGGAATGACTGGCTGGGTGGATGAGGGGAGAGCAGTGATGTTGTCTCCCTTGACTTCTGCAAGCCTTTGGACACTGTCTCCCATAACATCCTCATAGACAAGCTCAGGAAGTGTGGGCTAGATGAGTGGACAGTGAGGTGGATTGAGAACTGGTTGAATGGCAGAGCTCAGAGGGTTGGGCTCAGTGGTGCAAAGTCTAGTTGGAGGCCTGCAATTAGTGGTGTCCCCCAGGGGTCAGTCCTGGGTCCAGTCTTGCTCAACTTCTTCATCCATGACCTGGATGAAAGGACAGAGCGCACCCTCAGCAATTTTGCTGATGATCCAAAACTGGGAGGAGTGGCTGATACCCCAGAGGGCTGTGCTGCCTTTCAGAGAGAGCTGGACAGGCTGGAGAGGTGGGCGGAGAGGAACCTCATGAAGTTCAAGAAAGGCAAGTGCAGGGTGCTGCACCTGGGGAGGAATAACCCCAGGCACTAGAACAGGTTGGGGATTGACCTGCTGGAAAGCAGCTCTGTGGAGAAGGACCTGGGAGTGCTGGTGGACAACAAGTTAAGCATGAGGCAGCAATGTGCCCTTGTGGCCAAGAAGGCCAATGGTATCCTGGGGTGCATCAGGAAGAGTGTTGCCAGCAGGTCGAGGGAGGTGATCCTGCCCCTCTCCTCAGCCATGGTGAGGCCACATCTGGAGGACTGTGTCCAGTTCTGGGCTCCCCAGTACAAGAGGGATGTGGCACTACTGGAGCAAGTCCAGCGAAGGGCTACAAAGAAGATGAGGGGACTGGAGCATCTCTCCTATGAGGAAAGGCTGAGAGAGCTTGGCCTGTTTAGCTTGGAGAAGAGAAGGCTGAGAGGAGATCTTATCAATGTGTACAAGTATCTGAAGGGAGGGTTTCGAGAGGATGGGGCCAGACTCTTTTCAGTGGTGCCCAGCGACAGGACATGAGGCAACGGGCACAAACTGAAACACAGGAAGCTCCATCTGAACATGAGGAAAAACTTCTTCACTGTGAGGGTGGCAGAGCACTGGCACAGGTTGCCCAGAGAGGTTGTGGAGTCTCCTTCTCTGAAGATATTCAAAACCCACCTGGAAACAATCCTGTGCAATGTGCTGTAGGTGACCCTGCTTGAGCAGGGGGATTGGACCAGATGATCTCCAGAGGTCCCTTCCAACCTCAACCGTTCTGTGATTCGTGTAACTGAGAAGCAGTCTCTTTCATGCCCTCCTGTGACAGAAATGAATCCATAGAAGGCCTTAAGCACCCTTTTAATTTGAAAAAAGATAGCACGACCTCATTCTGAAACACATTTATTAAGAGTCTGTTTCTGCTCTCCTTAGGTGTCCCAATACCTTAATTATTGATCACCTGAACAGGCCGAAAATCCCATGCTTTGCAGGGGGAATTGCTGGAGGAAGAGGAGCTGAATTCTTTTGAGTGGGAAGTAAAGGGGAGCTTGAAGCTGATCTGGTCACAAGACTGGTGAACATTGAAGGCCTCTTAGGTGAAAGAACTGCTGCTTCCTTTGCCAAATTTATTTCAGGCCTCAAGATTCTTTTTATATCCTTTTCAGATCCTTGCATCTTTAGATGCAAAACTTTTGGTGTCAAGCTTATACAAGTTGAAAATATTTACTTAATGACTTTTAGCCAGTGCCTGGTCATTTGGAAGCCCGGAGCAGGCAAATACATCGAAACATACTTTTGCCCAGTTGTGCAGTTTGCAAAAGACCTTTTATTACCAGACACAGAGCAGCTGAAAGTTAAGTACGTTCAATGTGTCTGATTCACTGTGGAGGTGAGGCTACGGCAGCTCTTACACCAAGCACTTTTAAATGGAGACACCCTCGTATGTCTGATGATGGGCAAGGTGGTGACAGTGACAGAAGGTGTCTAGTCTGGCAGTGCTCAGAGGCTCGAGCTCAGGCCTTCCAGCATCAGTAGCTGAGCTAGCTCTATTTTGCAGCATAGATGCCCTGATATGTGCCAATGTCTTGCATGATACAAAGCTGGTGCAGCAAAAGGCTGTGGGGCACAGGGGACAGATAAGGAAGATTGTTTTGTGCCATATCATTGCAGCAGTATGCTGGGAACTTAGAAGAACAGCTTTGTAGCAAGTGCCCAGAGATACCTGAATCAGGCCTACTGCCTGCAAGTTTTCTGTGTTTCCCTAAATTCTGTCCTAGAGCTCACACCTCCTCTTTTAAGGATCTGAAACAATCTCATTAAAAAAAAAAAAAAAAAAAAGTTCTTTCAAAATCTTTTAAAGAGGGACAAAGTTTCCTTATTTTCTTTCTTTCCAAAAAAAAGTCAAGTCTGTCCTGTTTTGATCTTAGCAAGCATGGACATTTTATATCGCTTCAGTGTACATTTTTTTTAATTATTTTTTGTTATAATATAAGGTATTAATAAAAGTGCTAACAACAAAAGAAAAACCCTTCTAATCTCATTGTTCTCAGCACAATACATTTAGATTTTTAAAAAGGGATAGTACAAAGCCTCCATAATTTTACGATTGCTGAAGCCAATACATACAAAGAGAAATTTCAAAGAATTGCTAATTTCAAACCTGGTGTCTGCATGATTGTAATTCATTTCTTCTCCTCAAAAACAAACCTTGAAAATAGATCATATGGGATAAAACAAGAAAATTATAGTAGTGCCTGATCTAAAACACATTTTAACTGGGGGAAGTCTTTTATTAACTTCTGTGAGCTGTCAGGCTCTTAGTGTGAATTCTATACTTCTATCTTCTATTTTAAGACTTTTAATAACTTTGTAAATAATGTACATGAATTACTTAAATCTCTTCAACAGAAACTCACCTTTATTACAGCAGATTTGTTATATAACTCCCTCCACATACTGTAATTCTGCATAATCTACTTAAAAGGATTCTACTCATATCCACGTGAAAGATATATTGTGGGGAGATACTGTTTATCCAAAAGTCTGCTCTTCAATGAGTTTGAACTCAGACAGCTGCTGGTACCTCCCTCACTTGGTGTTTGGTGGTTCTTTTGGGGTGGGGGCAGGGGAGTATTGTCTATTTTTAAAAAGATAGTCTGATACATGCTACCTATGCACAGATTCTGTCCCTCAGAAGTAAGAATGCATTTTATCTTTGCTAAGAGAAGGCTAGATTATAAAATATATACAGCCTATGCATTTTGTAAATAACTGGTCTGCATTCACAGCTCTGGTCTAGCTTCCCAAATCAGAAGGATAAAAACAGGAGAAGACTTCACTAGGGATGTCAGCTAGAAAGATTTCTGCTGAGGCAAGGAATGGTTCAGAAATAGTTTGGTCAGAGCAGAATATGAGTTATTCATAACAATCTGGGGGAACTGAGAGGTATGAAAAAGGTGTACTCAATTCCTGTGTTTGCTTTGAAAATCTCTGTTGCATTTTACAAATTTTAACTATAAAGCAGGGTTGAAATGTGCATGCGCCTGCCGAACTTCATTTGCTACAGTCTGCTTTCATATATCATATTACAGGTACAATGCAATTTTCATCAAAATGATCTTTCACAGAGAAATCATACTGATGTTGTGCTCAGGTATCTTGCATTGAAAGATTGTATTTTCACTCTGCCTGTGTGTATATGCACACATTTGTGTGTTGAAGAAAGGAGGCTGTTTGACACTTGGATTTCTCTTTTGGTTTGTGTTGTACTTCTGAAGGACTTGGGTGGCTAACAAAAAAATAAATCCTTTTAGGATTTCATTTGCTGAGAATGGGAAGATTGTGTGGTGACAGATGTGAAAATGAGCTGGTAGCAGAATTAGCCTTTGGAGGAAATACAGGACTGCATACTGGCTTAAAACAAGTTTGTCATCTGGCAACCAATAGGCTGAATTTTTAATTAAATTATGTTCAGTAACAACATATGGCTCAAGCTGATAATGGACTTTAAAAGTTGAAACCAAAGATATTAAATATATTGTCTTTTTTAATGCCTGCATCCCTTTTTGGCCCAACCTATTTGGAAATATTTCTAAATCACCCAACTTTGCAATTTTCATCTAATGAACTGGTAGTACAGAAACATTCTCCCTAGCTTTTTTTTTTTTCTTTTTTTTTTTCTTTTTACTAATATTTGCCAAATAGCCTGATGTCTCTCTGGTAATCTCAGGAAACACCAGCTGCAATAGCAAACAACCACTTAGCCAGAGTAACCAGAAAAAGGCATAGCTATGTAGTGGTAAATGTTCTGGTCTTCCAAGCTGAAAATACAGAGCTTGGAACTCTTTTGCAGTATTGGTGGGGATGAAAAGAAAAGGGCAAAGAGGTCAGGTTGCTAACCTGATCATGAATTTTTTTTCTCTTAAAATATAAGTAGATGAATGCCTGTGTGTAGGAAAGGGAAAGTTCCAAGGGGACGGACAGAGATTTGAATAGGAAAAAGGAAGCTTTGTTGTTATGTAAATTTAAATCTTAAAAACCCAAGCAGTATTGTTAAAGAGAAATCTTTCTGAAATGCCTTCTAGCTAGGTCTTTTAAGCTCATTCTTTTCAAAGGTCATTCTTCATTTTAATTTTTCATTTTAATCATGAAGTAAAATTGTATGCATATGGAATATGTGAATAATAATTATATTTTATTAGGGTTAATTATTGTAGTGGAAGCCTTATCAATCACTCAGGGAATTGTCATGGCAGGTATTTTCTCTTTCCACCAATGCTATAAGTTCTTACCATTCCAAAAACCTAACTAAGGCTAGACTTTTTTCTTAAGGGGACAGTAAAAGCAGGCTAGAGCAGCCTCAGGAGATCATCTGATCTATCTCCTTGTTCAAAAGGCAAGATAATTGTTCTCAGTCGTTCCTGTGTAACAAGTACTTACTGATCTCACCTGATAGATTCCATTGTGTCCCTACAGTCTGCTGTTCCTGCTGTTAGAAATTTTCTTGTAATGTCTAATTTGAATCCTTTTTTCCTGCATTTTAAGCCCACCCTCATTATCTTGTTTTTTGCTGTACTGCAAGAATATTCTCATGTTCCCCCTCAGTCGTCTCTTCTTTAAGCCAAAAAAGTCCCAATTTGTTCCCTCTCTTCTTGTCAGTCATGCTTTCTAGATCTCTCATTAAACTCCTCTGGACTCTTTCCAGCTAATCCAGATCCTGAAGTACAGTGCCCCTGTTGATGCTCTCCTAATAATTCATTTCCTTCAGGCTCTATTACTCGAACTTTTCTATTTCAGGCTCTATATTTATCCCAATATGAAGATTTTTGCAAAATGCAAAAAATCTTGACCTGTCCAGCTTGTCATTTACTCTAACCCCCATATCCTTTCCTGCCTAACTGCTTCCCATCAAGTTTTCCTCCATCCTAAACTTGATCAAACAAATTATTCCTGATCCCAGAGAGTCTTCTATACTTGTTCTGTATTGAAATTCATCCTCATGCTAATAAACAGCATCTCAACATAAGCTCTGTAGGTCAGCATTTTGATTTGCGTCTTTCTGTAGTATAATCTATCGAAGGAGCTAATTAAGACCCTTGACAATATAATGACTCTGCTCTTCTTGGGCATATTTAAGAAATTTATCCTAAAAGATGGATTTCCTTGAAAATCTGGACTAAGAAATTCCTTTTCGTAGTAAGAGAACATATATCTACTTTTTTTTTTTTTAGCCATATGATAACATATATCAACAAAACTTCACACACTTCTCCCTTGAGTTACCTACAGGGCATACAGACCTTAACTTTTTCCCAGTCTTACTCAGGATATCCCAACTGACATACCACCAGTGTACTAAATCATGCTACATTATAAATAGTGTGTTATTCTTAAAGAATCAAATTAGAGCAATGAAAGACTTTGCTACTTAATAGTGAAATACTGGTATATGCAAGAACCTGTCACTCTTCAGTGCATTTCAAGTTTATTTATTTTTCCAAAGTCAAAAAAATACCATTATTTTAATTTCTGTTTCTGATTCAATTCCTTATAATCTCTGCATAGCAAGTTGCCTGTACCTGAGATGAAAAATTCTCTCTGTAATTAAAGCCTAAGAAATAAGTACAGATGATGACAGAGGTTGTCCTGGCCTTACACTCATTGTCAATGGTTTTCAAAGCAATGGAAAAAAAAAAATGCATGCAGACATTTTTCCAATTTGTGATTCACAGTCAATAAAGAGAAAATGCTAATCACACTAATTTCCTTCTACTGTGGAGTGATGCATAAGTAATCTATTAACATGCATGGGCCAACAGGGTTAAGCTGTTCAAACATTGTCATTGATTTCTCTCCTTTTCCCGTATGCTCATTTCTTCTCATTCAACTGGTACCAAGTAGCACTTCTTTGCAGTTATGTTGTGAAAGTTTGTTCCCCTGAGAATCTCTTGGAGACTCTGCTGTTGAAACAATAATTACAAGGAGGTGAAGTATTTGACTAATCAGCAGCAGGAGTCTGTAGGGGTCCAATGCTCAATGACAAATGCCAATATCCACTTTAGCTACGTTGGATCAACAAGCCAATATGGTGAAACTGATCCATCATCTTGTCACCAATCCCCCTAGCAGTCCCAGAAGCCTGCCAATTTAAAAAAAAAAAAAAAAAAAGTAATCACTGTTCATCACTAAGCAGTGATTGCAGGCACATGATAAATAGGGGATAAATGGGGATCTTTTCCTTTCCCTCTGTTCAGCACCCGATGTCTTTGTTTTAATTTATAAAATTTCAAGGCTGCTGTGGATTCCAGCCTAAAATTAGACAAAGAAAAAACACCTTAAATATACAAAGTTTGTATCTGAATTACCATTTGGTCAAAATGATTTAACGAATGTCATGTTCAGTTTAGAGAAACAGCAGGCTGAAGTTGGTAGGGACATAATTGTAAGTACCAAACAGTGGGCTATTCCACTTGTTCTTTTTCTCTGCAAATGTTTCATCCCCCACTTTACAAATGGAGTCTCAGAACAGAGCACAACTCAAAGCAAAATTAAGTAAGCAATTTAGTGCATGATACAGGAATTCACAAACTGTTAATTAATCACTGAAATAACCTACAATAATCCGTCCTTTGCAGAAGCATTCTGTACTTTTAATCGTGGAGCTGTTGAGCAAAAGTTTCCTATCAGGAAAAATCTGAGAGAAAATAAAGTTCTGATAAAAGGATTCTCTCCCAGACTGATGCCAAATATGCATCATGACAGTGCCACAGAGAAAAAGAACAGTGACGCTTCAAATATTTTTCCCTGGCAAATAGTATAAAGAGCAGTCTCCATTACTCTGTTGCCTTCTCCTGTCTTCTGAAAGGGGAGAATACTGTTTCCTGCTGTTCAGATCTGGGTGGTATGTAAAAACAGTGGCATTTAGCCACACCCCTCTTTTGCTGGAGATATATTCCACTGTTTGGCCAAAACTTTTGGATGAAAAGGCCTATATTTTGTATGTTTTGTGTTACAGCATTAGAACACTTTCGGTGCCCTTACAGGAGATCTTCCATTGTACCATATGAGTTCTAGCTCCAAACCCCGTTCTGCAATATTACAATAAAAGAACAGGATGGACTTTCACTTGCTTGAATTCTTCCTCATGTTCAACTGTGCCAAGCTTATCAGCATGTAAAATCTACACCTGACCAACTATGTTTTGTGCAATCACAAGGAAAGGAGTGCCTTTGGACCACCCGGCAAAAAAGTATTTCTTTGAAGATCTGCTCATACTTTCTATTTTAAATGCATTCCACTGAATTTGTACCTCAGGTATGAAGGACAAAATTTTAGTAGCAAGAATGCTTGCAGAAAGAAGATTTTATATTCAGTAGTGTCAACTTGTTTTCAGAGGGTATCAGATACTACTAATGCAGGAAACAGAAAAAACAACATGTGGTACAAGTGATCAGTCACAAACAGGACACATTGCATTTCTAAAACTGAGCCTTAGAGAAAGAAGTATTTAAAATAAAACAAAAAGTCAAATGTTTGCAAGTGGAATGTGAGGAGATGCTGATCTGTTCAGTGAAATTCTGCACCAGAAATAGGTGAAATATATCTACAGGTAAAATCCATTGTTGTCACCTACTTGTTCTGTAATATCTTCAGATGAGTTTTTGCCCTTCCATAGCTTGCTTTATCAACAATTTTTGACCTCTTTCTTCAAAAGAAAAATTTGCCTCTCTATTTAACACTAAGATTTAAAAAATGTAGTCCAAAGGGGGAAATGTGAGACAAACACTTGGAGGCTGAATTTTCTACAAATGGAAATGCCAGTGTAAAACTGATTTTTCAAATAGCTTCTTCCACTACTGCTCCAGACTGTATGCAATGACAGGTGGTGTACACTTTTAAAAGGCATTCTTGGGGGACTGGGGTCCCTAATGCAATCATGTAAAATACTGATGATGTTTTGGCTTTAAAATAATGCATCTCCGGTGACCTATTGAGTTGAAATAACTAAGCACGTGGAATTTATGAATTTATTTGTATATTTAAATTCTGGCTGAATGGGACTTCCAAAGGAAGCATAAAAATTCAGCAGGCAGGAATCCAAAACTGAGATCTGTACTCTTGGGTATTCTTTTTTGTCTTTTATCTGATTAGCAATGATGATCAAGACAGCATAAAAGCTCTTCCAGTCTCTTTCAAGAGTCTGAAAACCACAACAAGCAGGATTTACTTTTAAAGCAAGAATACATTTAAATATCCACAGACCGAGCAAAGAAAAAACGAGTCAACAGAAGGCTAAAAAAATTAGAATCCAGCATTCTAAACTCCCAGAAGAAGTGTCCATGCTGAAAAGGTGTGTATGCTTGGGATGGGATACTGGAACTTTTCCTTTATTTTTTAAACCCTCCTTAAAATATTCAAAAGGCAAACAAAAACACAAAAGAGAAAGGAAAAGTTTTGCCTATGTACACTGCTGTACATGTTTATGGATTTCTTTATTTTCTTGTTAAAAATAGAATTTAAAATACAGCAACTTGATAGAAAGACAGTAATGTTATTGCTATACCATTTGTTTTGTTTCACAAGGACCTTTTAAATTGGATCACAATGAATGAATACATGTAACAGATAGGCATGTTTAAAACTAATCTACATAACAAATTCTTTAACCTTACTACAGCTACACAGCTTTGTGGACTTCAAATCTGAATCTAGATAAAATATTCCCAGTATTTTAGAAGTTCTCTTTTATATGGATTTAATCCTACAATCAAATTTTATAACACCTTCCTCTCAATAACATTCTTAATTAATAATAAATAAGCACTTGAAAAATGTATGCTATCTATCTACAAATTAAGCATTTCTTTAATGAAAATCTTAATGCAAGGCATTCTTGGGAATTTATCATGACTTAATTAAGCTAGCCACATCCATGGCAAGAGGTTCTCAGTTCCAACCACGGTCACACAATGAACACGCTGTATCATGAATAAAAGCTCCAGAATCAATCCCTTATTATTAGTGTTCACACTGGAGCCAATTACTTAGTTTACAGTAGTTAGTCTGTCTTAGTCTGTCTTAGTCTGTCTTAGTTTGTAGGTGTACTTCAAAGCAACGCGTATAGCTCTAACATTAGGGCCATGCTTGGACGTGTGAGTACAGCCTACACAAACTGTATGAAGCTACATAAGGATCAAAACCCAGTCATTAACCAGCAGGAAGTGGTACCCAAGCACTTACGCAGACAACCTGCAGCCAGGGCATTTCATTATAGGGAAGACAGCAGCAGCCTGCTTTCCCAATGCTCCTTTAGACTTGTGCACATGCACAAGCTTGTGCACTAAACAGCAATGCATTGCAGTTGTATCTTAAATGCACGCTACCTGGCATTTCTTTGCTCATTTTGAGATGGAGCTTGCTGTTATTTTTCCTCCTCCCACCATTCTTTTCTCCCTTCCTTCCTTGAAGAAGAACAACAATGGTGGTGACCACGTTGCTGGTGCAAACATGCCTCAAGCACTTCTCCATGTAGGTAATTATGGGGTGACTTCTGCATGCAGTCTGCTCCCAGCACCGTGGGAGTTGAACAGCAGGGCCTGCAGGTGAAGGATACCCCTCAGTGGCTGAGCAGGGACAGGCTGAGGTCATTCCAAAATTGAGAAATGGCCATTTCATCACAGGACCGCTAAAGATCAGGGACCATGGTAACTGACATGGTCAACAAAACACAGAATAATCTCTCGGTATGCTAAATCCCCATCATCGTGTCGTCCCTGCTGTTTTATTAATTGAATGCACTATGCTGTAGTTGTATTTTGGGTAGTTACTTTGCCTTGTATTGCCAGAGTGAAGAAAGGGATTTAGAGATTTCCAGTGAAATGAGTGGTGACTGGTCCTTGTCATGTCATGTCATGTGACTGGTTACTACCTTCCAGCAACACTGTGAGATAGTAATAGGAAATAAAATTCCTCTCTTGCTAGTGTTCCCAAGTATCATAACTTTATTACAGAGAATAGCAGAATGTTTTTTAAAAAATGATTTTTTTAATTGTAATGTTCAATAATGGTGTATTAAAAATAAAATTATTAAACTAATCAAGTATTTAACATGTATTTAATTTTTGTCCTGTTGTGGCAGTGAGCAAAGTATCTTCTTCATACCTGTGAACTGCATGTAATCTTATAAGATTTACATCAGACTTCACAACTGCTGAGAAATTAAAATGTTTCACCATAAATATTTTTCCTTTCGTTGACTGTTTTTTTGTTTTTTTTAAAAACACTACTTACTGTGAATTGCCTTTTAACTAAATATGTGGCATATAATTTAATCAATTCTGTATATTATTAGAAAACCTGATACTATGCATATACTATGTCTATGCTTTAACGATTGTTAGTGATGTTTGTATACAACTTTTATGAGCATAGAGGACAAAGTTTCCAAATGTCAGTTTGTTTCCATTTTCCTGTTTATTAACTGATGCCCGTTTGTGCAATTAATCTTTTACAATGAAGATCCAGAGTGCCACAACAACCGATAAGTCAGTTAAATACACTTTTGAAGCTAACTTTTAGGGCTTTACCCCATTCACCAGTAATGCAAGTTGATAATATTGATAATCTAAGTGACTTTAAAACTTTCTTCTTAGGGTTACTTTTCATTTTAAAGGATTGAGTGTTTCTATTTGATGTGATTTATGTGATTTCATTTTCAGAAGCATATTTTTAAAATATTTAGCTTTAGAGCTGAACAAGTTACTAACAATGAATAATTTATTAAATGAAATTAGCATGTTTTTCAGCTAACTAAATATTCATATAGAAATAGCGATTCTCTTGAACGTGTTCAGTATGTGAATTTTTCTGCAGATTAAGTGTGTGTTCCCAGCAGTGTCTTTTTAAATACTTAACACCAAATTATATTACTTATGACTGATCAGATTGCATAATTTTGCTTTGCGTTCCTTAAGTATGCATTCAGATGCCTTTCATCTGTGCTGTTTTGTACACGAAACATAAAATTAGTCCTCTGAGACTGTAGTAATATGTTTTGCTACTTTGACTTACTTGGTCCCCTTGATTAATGTTAATGAAGACCTTATTTTATGGCAAACTGAGCTTTTCAGAGAGTAAAATACTGGTCATTACAAATAAAAATCCAGGTTCAGAATCCAAGCTTGGTTTAGCTGTGGCTGCTAAAAGGTGACTGCCCCTACAGTCTGACAGGGATTGTGAATCGAAGCCCTCAGCCGCTACAGCGCACGGCCTGATGTATTAAAATAAACCACAGTCATTTTCCAGGCTGCGTTGCTGGAAGGCCGTGAAAATGCAGTGGTTGAGGAACGGACATTCACTAGTTGCATGCCTACTCTCTCTACACAGGGGACAAATAGGGATGGTAAACTTTCTAGGCATTCAGCATGACTTTCCAGAACTCTTTGATCCCATGGTACAGTTTAGTCAGCTTAGGCAGTAGCTTGTCAGTCCTGCCCTGATAGCAGAATCTAGCCCTTTGTAGTCGTGTTAAAATATCATGAAACAGTATATCTATAACATTGTAAAATAAACAGGTGGCATCCCATTGCCTTTTTAGCTGAAGCCCAGTCTGTGAGCAATTTCCATAGGACTAGAAGTTTTCTCACCTCATAGAAATAAGGCAAAAATTCATCATATTTGCAGTTCCATTGGAGTATTGCCTGTCCAAGAAATTTAAATATTGTAGCCGGACTTCAAAACAATATCCAGAAAAAAAGATCTTTTGATTCCTGCACTCATCATACTCCTCACCCAGGATCTTTGTGACAACTGCCGTGTGGCCTGCACTCAAAAATGTGACTGGAGTAATATGGTTTGGGTATCTCTGTTCTCTACAAAAAGTGAGCAAAACTGCAACCATGAAAAATGTTTAACTCACTCATTAGAAGGACCATAAGAAATCTTGTTACCATGAATTCCATATTAAAAAATTTATAACAGGATTTTCTTCCAAAAACATGGATAGGTTTAAATCAAGTTTGACCCTTCATGGAACTAAGACAAGAACTTCTACACTTTGGATGTTCAGAATTTCCCATACACTGGGATACGTTCAAAGGCACATCTAAGTCTCCCTACATTTAAATTATTTTAATAATCTTTCTTTCTCTCTTTCTTTCTTTTCTTTCTTTCTTTCTTTTTTTTTTTAATGCCAGTATTTGCTTATCCAGCAATAAGAAAGACATTTACCGGTAAATATTCTATAGTATGAGACTTCATCAGTTATCATAGAAGTGACCAAAAAGAGGAGAGGCTTCTACAGAAAACATATACTTTTTCATACTGCCAGAACAGCAATATGATCTTTTCTAGATGAAAGAGTCCAAGTTTTGTCTCTGGCATTAGAAGGCACTAAAAATTAATTCCAAGTTTGACAAAATTGGTATTTTAAAAATTATTTCAGCATCCAAGAAGGAGAAAGAGAGGAGATAGAGATTTAGAGAAAGAGTTTAGGAGGAGCATGGACTCTAAATCCAAATGTGTAAGGATTTCAAGGTTTGAAGAAAGAGAATTCCCCTGGAGGAAAGTCAAAAAAGACCACTGCCAAAGCCTATGACAGGAGAGAAAACAGCATCATCTGATGATGCAAACTGGAAGTAAATGAAGTAAATTGGGCATCTTCAAACCAGCAGAATGCCACTAGACAGCTAAAGTAGACTGTAGTTGTTAATCATCTTTACTGACTTTGCAAGTCTAATAGCAACTTAAAACACTTCTGGCCTACTGCCAATAGAAAAGGATCTCTACACTGTTTTATGACTCTTTTCTTCCAGCTGTTTGAAATGATAGAACTAAACTGGAAGCTCTGCATACAGTCTTAACAAAACCTGAACTTATTCTTTCCAGAGACTGGAAAAAAGCCAATATGCTTTTCTTCTCAGACTGTTTAATTGACTGTCATCTGCAACTGGGAAAGAAAAAATGTAGTGAGATATTTCTGATCCGATCAAAGGAAAAAAAATGAAGAAACAAGAAAAAATATAAAACCTAAAAGAGAGTCTCTTTCTGTGAGATTTTTCAGTTCACTTCTTTCAGATTCAGGAAGCTCAGCATATCATAGGATAAAAAACTAACACTTGGGTACTTATCCAAGTCCATTAGTGAATCTCTATTAATAAAATAAGGCTGAGAAATTTGGTTTTAAGAGCAACACGGAGTATTAAAAGCAACATTTTGTACTAGGAAAACAGATAGGCACTCTTGTAATTTCAACCTACTTCATGGTTTTCCTCTGGCATTTTCTTTTTTCATTCTAAGAGACATAATTAGGAATTACTGAAATTTATCCCAAGACTCTAGTTTTAATGTAGTTTGACAAACGTATTGTCATTTAGAGTAATTGCATGGAGTTTAAAGGTATTAACTTTTGGAAGGAAAACATGAACTCTGCCAGATAATTTGGTGAGATACAGAAAGAACTAATTGATTTGGATCATGAAATTTTTATTAAACAAATTGCATTTGATAGTGGTGATATTATTAATAAGCTCTATGGTACTGTCAATTGATTGTAACGAGAGCTGAAACCAGAACATTCCTCATATAAGCTGTACAGAATGCCTGGAAATATAATCTGAAATTTAAACTGATCCCCAGGATTAAATAACTTATGAAATAACTTTTTTTTTTTTTTAACTTTTAACTTTTGTTGTAAAGTATGTTTATTTGCCTAATTGGTAGCAATAAATGCCTTGATGATTAAAAGATCGAGCAGTTTGGTGATATCCACTACAGTACATCCAGCTGAAAAAAACAAAACAAAAACAAAAACAGCTCTCCAAAGTACAGCATATATTGTTCATTGTATGGCAGATTCATTCCAATTTTTATTGGGAACATGAAGCTCATTTGTTTATATTAGGTGGAGGCAAGGCATTCTTAGAAATAAGCTTTTTTTCTGAATGAAGTTGGTTCTAGGAAGAATATAAGTCGAGATCAAGAAACAAACGGTGAATGGAGCTATTAAATATTTTGTATACATGTCATTGTATGTATCTATAGTTATGAGAAAAAATATTAAAAACGATAGCCACATCAATCAAACATTTGCTGGGATACTGTGAGGCTATCAGCTATGCTTCTATAATATATAGTCAGAAGGCAGAGAAATGAAGAAAATTTTATCCTTTAGGATGTTCAGAGTCCAAACCTGATGGGAATAGGTTTATGCAAGAGTTTCAGATATCTTATACGTTCTGAGCTGATCCAATTTCCTTGTAGCCTGCTCACTGGCTTCTGTGGTCTGAGCTGAGTTTTCGGTAATCATGTTTTGCTAAAAGAGCAACATGCACATGTGTAGACATAGACCTAATGTAACAGTATATTAGTCCTGGCATCAGGATTAACACATAGAAAATATCCTGGTCTATGAGCAGCATGCCTCATTTTATTTGCTAGAATTCTTCATTGCACTGACAGATTTTGTTATATTCAGTTTCACAGACATAAATTTAGAGTAATTTTTACTGCTGATAACACTTCATCAAGTTTACATGGAGTAACTTGGATAAAAATGTGAATCTTAATGTTTATTGTATCCACACAAGGAAGAATAGGAGAAGGGAGTTGTGAAAGTGGTTAATTCATTTTACTTTCTTTTTTGTCTTTTTTTAAAGCTGTTTATTATAATTCTTGTTCCTTAGACTAAGAAACGTCACAAATTAATGCTGTTCTGTCTATCTCCCCATAGAAATTATGAGTATTATATGAACAGCAAAGTCTTCATACATTGGATAGATTTCATTTATATGTATTACACATATATGGGTATGCACATATTTCTTTATTTGTATATGGTTAAAAGAGTTTTTGATGAAAACAATCTTGTGAAGTAGCAATAGAAACAAAAACATCATACCACTGCACCCTCATCTCCAATCTTTCTCTCTTTCACTTCCAAATTTCTTTTGCTACTTACAAGCTTCTGAGAATTCTAGATATATTTACAGCTGTAGAGAGGTGTGAGGAATTTCTGCTCTTCTGTGAAAGAAAAAAACCTATGACTTTGTGCAGACCTCACTCCATCAAAAATTCTTATACTCATGTCTCTTTGTCTCATTTCTACCATAATTTTAATGTGTACACAATGGTTTGCATGTGCCCAAAATTAATACACTTCTTCAGCATAAATAACACTCTTTGATGGATTTTCCTGTGTGATGGTCTTATACTCACCATCCCTCCACTAGACAGTTAGTCACTATTTATGAGTGAGTCCTGAGTGAATCACCTGGAACTAAAGGCATGTATATGCTGCAAATGGAACCACCTTCTATGTGACATAAACACATTCAATGCATTTTATTTATAGCAGATTTATCTGATGATAAACTACAACTGAAAGACCCTTATTCCTAAGCTACCGCCTACACCTTAAAATTTCTGTCAAACTGTTTTTATAGGTAGTGACTTTCATCCAGCTACTGCTTTTATGGCAACTATTCGGTTACTGCATTTGCATTTTCATGCTATGCGCATATTAAAATGTGTGGGATTCACGAGGTGTCTGTTTTATTAAGAATAAATGTCATCTTAGTGTGGAGTGGGAGAATGTACAGATTTCGGACTATCCAACTAACTCAGCTAGAAGAGGACTTCCAAAGAGATTTCAAACACCACAGAAAAATAATTCTCTGGCATGCAAATTAGCTTCATCAGTAATATACAATTGTTCAGTAAATAGGGAACAGTGAATTCCAAAGAAGATATGCTAAGTAGTTTTCAGATATTAATTTTACAGGAAGGACCACATTTGTGATATTAGTGAGAGTCATCACTGCTGGGGCAGAACACCAAGATGTGAAAGTGAGTATTGATTTCTCCAGGAAGGGTATTGGACAGAGGCTAAACCAGCCTGAGTATGCTTCATGTTATATCCTTCAAACAACTAACTCTATACAGAGAAAAATGTCATAGTGAAGAGTAACTTCCACATCAGATTTCTGGGAAAATGAGCCAATAGTTGTGTCACCAATTCAAAACAGAAATTAGTTGTCACACCTGGTAGATGATAGACCTACCATCTATAATTTTATCCTGACTCTGACAGAGACTAATATCTGGGAAATATAGTGAATCCACAGTCTGCAATCCTGTATAGAGTGGGATAGAATTCCTTCCTGACCCTTGGCATTAATTTGCTTGCTTGCTCCCTGAAAAACAAAATGTGATTATCCTCTTATTATTTTAGCTTTAGCTTTTCTTACTACCAGTGGCAACAGTGCCCATAATCTGATTCAGTTTAAAGATCTAAGCATCCTTACCCCTGGTGTCTCTTGTACTAAATTGGATTACACATCAGATATCCTTCCCTTTCTCTGCACAGGGATACATAATGAGTAGGGCTGAGTGTATATGCCTGCTGGGGCCCCCTCTGGGGATGTTTAGGCAGAACATACCAAAGGAGAGATCAGATTAAATACTGCTATAAGTATGTTGTGATGAGGAAACTTTATGATGGCAGATCTTTTGGCTCCATGTGTTAATTTATTTTTAAACAGTGTGAATGTATTCTTTCCTCAATTCTCTGAGCAGACATTCATATTCAAGAGTAATTATTCTCTAAGAGATAAATGTTTCTTTGTTACTTCTCTTTTTCATTCCTGCTTAGAACCATTCTAACACTTCCTTCAGCAAGATCTAAATACACTCCTTATGATCTTCAGTCGAGCATCCACTTTGACGTGACTTTAGAAAACCAGATTCCCAGAAATGGTTAGAAATCAGTGGCCCTCATATAGTCTGATGTAACAGACTATACAGAACTTGTATTCTATATAAAGTGAAAAGGCCTAGGAAACATTAATGCCATGGTTAATTTTATAGTAATAAGCTTTTTTGATTGACTACTATTCAGTGAACTGTCATTCTTCTGAAAACAAGTAGTAGACTGGCTCCTCCAATATTAAGTGAAGAGGCTGAAAATGAAGATGATATAAATGGCAGAAATGCATGAGCATCTGCAGGGTCTAATTCCTAGTCAGGATTCAACAGTCGGGCATTAAGTTATGGGTAGCTTTACTTTCATACCCTAGTCACGCATTAGACTAAAGATTAGCAACAACTCTACGTGTGCATGGCTATGAAATAGCCTGTTTATGCTAACACTAAAATATTTTACTATTTAGTTATTTATGAAGAGGTAAGAAATCCACTAGCTCTTTCATTGTATTCAAGAACAATATCCAAGAGTAACAACTATAGTGAGTGAGTTTAAAAAAGAAGCAATTGCCATGCTTGTTAACTATGATAGAAACAATGAATCTGGAGGCACTCGTTCATAATTAGACTTACATAAATGTATAAGAATGCCACGGATTTCTACAGAGCTCAAATACATCTACCTAGATCTGAAATCAGAATTTGGTTCCTTTTTTTTGGATTTCTCTAATTAAACAGATTATCCAGGCTCAGCATTCAGGTGAGGCAATTCAGTTTTCAGCCTTGCAGGCGAAATAGTTTATTTATTATAGGTGCTTTTCTTATCTTTGATTCATCAATGTCTTTGCCTTTATACTAAAAAAAACAATTAACCAATGATCATTTGTTTAATGTACATGGCCCTTCTAACCATGTTGCTTAAGTAATTGTCATATCCTAACTGTCAGTAAATCTTTACTTCAAAACGCATGATGATAAGGAACATAAAAGATCATATAAGCCCCCCAAACCCTGACTATTTCTGGGTAGTCAGTATGCATAGGTAAGCACGAGAGATTCATGAGCTGTGAAGAAACAGGGAGCTCATGAAAAGAAACTGCATCTGTGTACACATACAGGGACTAGGTAGGAAGGAAGGAGAGACATTATCTGGTAAATATCCTGAACAAGGAGAAAGGTCATGTTGTAGGTTTAAGAAAATTAATTTAGGAATGGATGGGTGAAGAGCATAAGTCCACAGTTAGTCAGGATGAACGCATGCATGACATAAATAATGTCACATACAATACATACTAAACAATCATAAAGCCAAAACAGGAAAACAGAGTTAAAATAAAATAACACCTCCAAAAGCCAATAATGTTCATATAGAACATTATTCTAGGATGTTGTGACAGTGTGCTCCCTCCTCCCTCCCACTGAGAGTCAATCATCTCCCTCCCATACATAGGGGGCAGCCCAAAGCCCCTTGAGCTCTCCTGCACGGCAGCAGGCTGCACTGCAGAACCTCCCCTTGAGCAGGGACGCCTCTCAAGGTCACTCCTCAAGGCTGAGAGATTCCTTACCTGCCACAGGTCCTTGGTAAGTGATTAATAGCATGCTGAACTTCTGCGAACTTCACGAAACTTTGCTGAGTTATATCTCTGACTAATTGTGCACATGATCCCTTAGACATAAACCATTGACCAAGTCTGGGACTAGGACTGGATCCAGCCGCACCTAGGCTCCTCTCCGGAGGAGTTTAGAAAGCAAGGGGGTCCAGTCTGAACTTCATGACTCAATGGGAGGGTCTCTTGTTGCATGTGCATCTGACCTTGTCCTTCATGCAGTAAATAACTGAGTGAACCTTGCCAATCGAACCTCGTTAAATCTTTCTTACTTACGATTGAACTTTGTTAGGTCGCTGTCTTACCGCAATAAACGTAGTCCTGCTTCCCTCTTACGAGTGAAGTGCATCACTCCTTTCATGACAGATGTGCAGACCAGTCCTAACTCTCCTTCTTCCAGCTGCCATAAAGGAGTAGAATCATTATTAGATATCAAACTTGTCTTCAAAGATTTCTAACAATTGCATTTCTACAAGTTGCCTGTTTGGCGTTCATTAGATAGGCTGCTAATCCCATTATATCTTCACTGAAAGTCACTGAACCAGAGAACCAGCTGCTGAAATAGAAGGACATCAAACGGTTACATTCCCATGGCATATAATTCAGGAGTACCTAACAGTTATGCTAGGGGAAGGGCTGGAGAAGCAACTGCTGTCACGACCAGGTATTTTCTGCATAGTCTGTTTAACGCTGATTCTATTGTGTTCTGGTTCTGTTTCTTAAATTCAAAACTTAATTCAAGGTTCCTGTTCAGGAAATATTATGGAAAGTATTGTGAGGTATTTTGATATTTGGTGTGATAACCAAACAAATTGTGTTACATTAAGAATTTTAAATCTCTCTTTTCAATTCAGAATGATTTCATTTTTTTCTCCTAATGGAAAAATTTGGTCTTCAAAAAAACACCAATATAATGACACAGCCATTATTTCTCCAGAAATATTGGTGACTGTATCTTTAATAGTTTATTTTCATCACTGCATCCAATATTATTGAGTATATTAACATTTATTTAAACACTGAAATTTTATGATAGGTTTAATCTCCCTTACGATATTTTAGGGATTGATCTGTAGTACTTCTGACGAAGAGTATTGTTTTTTCCCTGACATCATTTTGATTTACATACTGTGTTCATAATACTTAATTACATTAGCATAGTGTTGTGTGGGGGCTTTTTTTTAATGGAATGCAGCTCTACCCTGTCTAGATTGTTATGGGGTTTCATATTGCTCATTTTAAAAAAATGCCAAACTTTAATATTTAAAAATAATACAAAAATGATGCTGCCATTAATGATAGCCTGCAAAAAAGGATATTATGAGAAGGAAAAAACTGCTCTTGGGATTGGGCTGCACAGTATCAGGAGCCAACATAGTAAAATTTATCTCCATACTACATAATAATATCAGAGGCATAGTCAAGTTAGCATTAGCAATTAGCTATTATATTATATACATCTCTTCCTGTGTGAACTTAGATACATCCCAGGCTCAACTTTCAAAAGTGGATTCACATTTTAAGTGCTTCAGCTTGGTACTCCCCATAAATCTGTGATTTTTTGAGTGATCTAAGTGATCTCTAGAACCAAGTGGCTCTATTTTAACAGGAATTGGGGTTCAGCAGATCAGATTCTGAGACCAAATTTTAAAGTTAATCAACTGAATATAAAGATTCCTACTGAAGTCTATGGAAGTTGGTCAGGTAGGAATTTTTGCTGTTTTGATGCCTTATTCAAAAATAAAAGGAAGATGGAGGTCAAGAGAGCATCACAAACCTTATTTTGATCAAATGCTAAGCATGTTTCAGCTCCCCTGCTTTGGCACATATAGCAATGGATCCAGTAAAAAAAAAAAACCCTATTCTGTTTCAAAAAGCAAAACATGTGAGATATCAGTTTGCTTAATGCACTGGAAGAAACAGCTCAAGAACAATGGTGCTGAGAGCTGCATAAAGCTTTGCATGATCTTAACGATATTTTCCCCACCTTTCCTTCATACTCGTGATTCTGCAGAAGTGGTTGAAGCCACAGAGGAAGGGGGAAACACACAGTGTCTCAGAAACCCCTGCACTCCCAGGAAGTTGTGACTTTGTAGGCCAGCCTCCAGAAAGCCAGGTATCCAAAATTTTGCTTACGACCACTAGAGCAAACTTCATATAACAGATGTTGCTGCACATTGCTTTTTTAAGGCAAAAAGTAGGGAAATTATACCTCCCTGCTAAGGGTGAGCAGTTGGGAAAACTTGCTCAAAGAACCCCCTTCCAATGGTACCTGGATCAATAGCTTGTCCCTGACGTGCCAGGAGGCTGCAGTGCAGGCCCTCACTCAGAGCTGATTGCTACAGGTAAATTCAGATATCTTCAGGTTTCTGGAGCTCAGGCATTTTCAGTCTTCAGTGCTGAGGTCTCATCTGAGATGTGAACTAGATTAAAGAGAGCCTTTTTCACTCCAGGCAGATTTTGGCAGAATTTTGGGCAATGTCAGTCATTGTCCTAGCATGCAGCTCCACTCCTTCCTCCCTCCCAAGCACTTCTTATGCACAGTATTTCCCCTCTCGCTATCTTACCTGTGACACAAAATTGCTGTGCAACGCCTTGTCTCCTTACTTAACATGTAAAGCAAGCCATGACCTTGTCCAATGCTATCATTTGTGTCTTAAAACTGTAGTTCTGACACAATTTGTGTACTGTAATTTAACTTCTGAGAAAAGTTCCTTCTACCTTTTACAAAAATTACTGTTGAGGCAGTCACTGTCTTCCCATTTCACCTGAATGCAGCAGCCTCTGCTGAGGGGGATTAAGAATCTAAACGTGTCTGTGGGTGAGACAGTAGATTCTTAAGTGTTTAGAATTCTAAACCATTATTTTTACCTTAGAAAAGTGATTTAAAAAGAGAATGAGCTAATATCTCCAAGCAGATCTACACAGCCAATAGCCATAAATTTTGAAAACTATTCCTTCTGTGCTTAATGGGCTGCAAAGTCTGATTTTACATTTCCAGCACCTTAGAAACACAGAATAGCCCAGATAAATGCTGAAGAATCAAAATTTCTACATAAAAATACTAAGTTAATATAGCCCTCTTAAAATAGCAGCATATTTTTATATATGAAGACAGGAAACACCGCAGCTCTGGAAATGATAGAACAAGAAGAACATCTATAAGATGCCAGCTTGTCTAATCCCTTGTTGTGGACAAATGTGTTCTTATAAACATTTTCATATGATGCCATGTACTAGAATTTACTGAACATGTAGAAAACCTCTTCCACACCAACTCAGAAGACACTGTTTGATCTTACATAGTTCATGTGTTTTGAGCCTGGAGCTAAGCCCAAGGTTACACTAAGGAAAGGAAGGTTAAATATGCAAAGAAGCTAGTAAGAAATCCCTTTGATATTCAGGCCACAATTCAAGAGAAAAGACAGAAAAATAGCAGCAGATCTTGGGCCAACTTCTGTATGTGCCATGTTTAGATCAAAAGTGAAGGACCCATCCAGGTTCCTCAGGACATAGTATTTAGGGAGCAAAAGTGCCTCTATGGTTGTTTTTTGGCTTCTTCAATAGTTGCCTAAAGGTCAATTCAGCTTTTAGTATATGGCAGCACAGCCCTGAGGCTGCACTAAATTACATCTGTGTTTTTTCCTTTCAGTGGTTAGAATTATCAGAGCATGCAGTTACTGGCTCTCTCCCTTTCTGTAATAAATAAGTTCTCCAAGGCAGAGCACCTATTGCACAAGGAGCTTCTTAGGGGGATATGCCTCACAGGCCACATCTGCTGGGTTAAAGGTTCCTCTGTGGTATTTTCTGTGCAGATTCACATCGGAGAAACACAGGAGAACATTCAGAAGAGTGGCCCTGCCATGGCTGAAGGAACTTGAAAATGACACAGTCCTGCAACACAGAGCAAAACCGAGCATGTAGCAGAGCCCAAGTTCTCCTATTTCAGCAGGTCTGTAGCTTTCTATAGCATTTTCCTACTCTCTCTGTGCATCCCAGAGCAAGCATATTATTATGCAATGTTCAATGAGAAGAGCACATGCATTACATTACTGCAGTGGTCCCCTATTTTGCTTTTAGAACTAAAATAATTGCCAAATATCACCATCTATATAGCATCCGAAACTAGGTGCTCTGGCAAGGCTTATAATAGTGAGATTCTGTGACTGCTAGAAATAATGGGTACATTACCCTGCACTGTTTTAACCCAATACATACGACATTTCTAGACACATATGTATGCTTCAGGCAGCCAAGGAGAAAGGTCTTAGAAGTGATTTATTCCAAAATGAATTACACCTGTCATAAGATAAATACAAAGAAAGAAGCTCTTAACCTCACCTGAATTCTAAAAGCCTCCTTTCCTTTATGAAAAATATATTGAAATAGTAGGTTGGACTGAACTGTGCAACACTGTGTGTGGATTCCAAAGGACTGGGGAGAAAGAAAGTGACTCATACTGATCAAACAGAAAACACGTAAGTCCTTCCTTCCAAAGGACTTGGACACTTGGACTCTTCAGCTCCTTTTCATTCGTAAGGACAGAACCTTACCATTGCAGCACAGGAAACACTATGTTCACTGTATTTGCAGTGATTAAATTGACATACAGACACCCATAGATATATATTGAAAAAAATACAGATATTTTGGTTTTTAGATAGTAAGAATGGTGCAGGCCAGAAATTCTACCACTGTTATGTGGTAAACTGAATGAAGCAATTATAAATATAATCACAGAGACCACCCATTTAATGGAAATGGTGTCTAACCAGAATAGTTTTTGCAAAGAGGAAAAAAACATGCTTTATCAGTCCTCTGGAATTATGTGCAACAGAAACATACAATCAAGAGTAAGCTATCAGTGTATTTGGCCTCTTGAAATTCCTTTGAAAGGGTCTCATGCACAGGTCTGAGTAAAATATAGGGAGTCTAGCTGTTAAAATACTATTATTGACCACATATATGGTTTATATAATGACTTGTTTTCGTCGTGACTAAATGATAGTAATGAAAGCTGCTGAATTTCCATACCAGGAATAGCATTAAATACATTTACTGGTCATTTAGCAAGGAGCATGCTGATGGTGCAGGGAAACGACAGTGGCAAAAGAAATCAGGTGACAACAGGAAACTCTGAGGAATGACAGAGAGAATTAAATAATCTAACCAGCTGATGAAAGTAACGCTACCTTAACTCAACCTCAGATTTGGCTATCCCTTCTGAAAAAGGATGTAGGAGAAATCTGGAAGGTCCAGCAGCAGGAGAGAGAAGTGCTTAGAGACATGGAAAAAGTCTGTATGAAAGAAACTACAAAGGAGAGAATTTTGTCCTTTAGAGGAATTGAAACAGAAAGGGGGGAAAAAAAAAAAAGTTGTACCAAACAATAAAGTAATATATAGTAATATATAAAAAGAAAAGGGAGGCTTTAGTTCACTTCCTCATTCAATAAATTGTAAATGTTGAATGGAATCAAACAACATTGTATTTAAAACTAATCACTTCCTTTTCTCAGTGACATGCAATTAGCTGGTGGAACTCATTATACAGGGCACCACCACAGCCACAAACTTAGAGAGTTAGTGAAGAATTGAATATAATAAGAAAATGAAAAGAGAAAATATTAAGGATTAAAACAGCCACAGCCACTATAACTATAGAAATGCTTGTTGCTGGAGATACTTACAACTTCTAACTACTGAAGATAAAAATCTTCAGTCTATTTGTTCCATTAGCTACAGAATGTCTTATTATTGGCTCTGCAACTGTTAACCATTTTTGGAAACTTTATACTAAATTATTTGGACCATTGATCTCAAGCAACTTGGCAAAATCCTGCCTGTGGTATTTCAATTCAGTTTTAAAGTATTGATCTCTTTTGGGATAATGTCCTAATATGTTAATGTTTTCCATTGTGCCACTATTGTCTGATATATTCCAATTTACTGGTTATTTAGTAAGCTGTTATACCCCAATACTAAAGATTTTTGCAATAAGGAGGACAATAATTTTTCCTGAACCCTAAAATATGCTTAACAAGTTTTTCCACCTTGAAAGCTCATCCAGAAAGAGATGCAAGATGAGAGAACATTTTTGAATATTGTAAAGATCTAAGCAAAAATGAAGATTAGCATCTGCTACCTGAAAAGGCCAAAATCATGATAGGTGTAAGCCTGCCACTTTTTCCTTGGATAGATTGTAATAGATAGAAAGAAGCAGACTCTTTTAGGAAGAGATAGTCCTGTTCAGATTATAAACAGCAGGGGAAACATAGAGTGATAGGTAGAAGTGCAAGTATAAACCCCCAATATCTGATCAGAAGGATTATTCTGGATATGTGTTTCATCTCCGTTCAGATGTCTGCCTATTTATCAGCTTTACTCACAAATTTTACTGGATTCAAGAGCTAGTATTTTCAACTAACTACTTATTTATTTGTATATGCAGATCAAACAAGCAAAAATTTTCTCTCTCTACTCAGTGTGGTTGCACTGCCTTGTTGGAATGAAATGATCCTCTGAATTGTGTTTTTGTTACACTGATGATATAGTAAGTAGTTAAACTGCAATATATGAATTCTTAATGGTTCATTGTTGCTTTAAGACTTGTTAGGAAATGTATCTAGCAAGGTAACCATATTTTTGTCTTCTCTGAAGACTGTGTTATTTACTGTAATTAAAAAGAGTATTACAGGAAATTGGAGCTTGAATATCCTACTTTTTCTTTTTCTTTTACATTTAAAAAGCACATTATGTTTGCATACTTAAACATTGATCTGTGCCAGCTGAAAAATGTATTAATTATACATGGTCTTAAAAAATTGTATCTTCAGGTGAGTTTCACTTTGTGCTTCATATACTTAGAAACAAAATGATTTTAGAAAGTTTCCACAAAGAGCTGCATTCTCTTTGACCCATTTCAGAAGCAAAATTGACAAGAATCTTTTCTTTGCAACAAAAAAACCAAAGAGCAAAGAGAAATTGGGATACTATTTAATAATAGAAATTTCTCTTACACTAAAGGTAAGCACATCCAGTCCTTCCAACATCTCACATAAAACTATTTATTGCAGTGGGTGTAGAATTGGGCCCAATATGTAAATGTTGCTGGACGTCACATATTGTACAGCATATCTAGACCAGGAAAAGTAGCATCAGTTAACTGATATCTCAGTATTGTTGTGTCCAGCAATATATTTTTTAAAATCTTTACAGGACACATGTCATTAAAAGAAAATATTTTAATGGCAAAAAGAAAAAAAATAAAACACACTTTCACAGAATCACAGAATCGCTGAGGTTGGAAGGGACCTCTGGAGATCATCTAGTCCAACCCCCCTGCTCAAGCAGGGTCACCTAGAGCACATTGCACAGGATCGCATCCAGGTGGGTTTTGAATATCTCCAGAGAAGGAGACTCCACTACCTCTCTGGGCAACCTGTTCCAGTGCTCTGTCACCCTCACGGTGAAAAAGTTTTTCCTCATGTTCAGATGGAAGTGTCTGTGTTTCAGTTTGTGCCCGCTGCCTCACATCCTGTCTCTGGGCACCACTGAAAAGAGTCTGGCCCCATCCTCTCGACACCCTCCCTTCAGATACTTATATACATTTATGAAATCCCCTCTCAGCCTTCTCTTCTCCAGGCTAAACAGGCCAAGCTCTCTCAGCCTTTCCTCATAAGAGAGGTGCTCCAGCCCCCTAATCATCTTCGTAGCCCTTCTCTGGACTTGCTCCAGTAGTGCCACATCCCTCTTGTACTGGGGAGCCCAGAACTGGACACAGTCCTCCAGATGTGGCCTCACCATGGCTGAGGAGAGGGGGAGAATCACCTCCCTCGACCTGCTGGCAACACTCTTCCTGATGCACCCCAGGATACCAGTGGCCTTCTTGGCCACAAGGGCACATTGCTGCCTCATGCTTAACTTGGTGTCCACCAGCGCTCCCAGGTCCTTCTCCACAGAGCTGCTTTCCAGCAGGTCAATCCCCAACCTGTTCTAGTGCCTGGGGTTATTCCTCCCCAGGTGCAGCACCCTGCACTTGCCTTTCTTGAACTTCATGAGGTTCCTCTCCGCCCACCTCTCCAGCCTGTCCAGCTCTCTCTGAAAGGCAGCACAGCCCTCTGGTGTATCAGCCACTCCTCCCAGTTTTGGATCATCAGCAAAATTGCTGAGGGTGCGCTCTGTCCTTTCATCCAGGTCATGGATGAAGAAGTTGAGCAAGACTGGACCCAGGACTGACCCCTGGGGGACACCACTGATTGCAGGCATCCAACTAGACTCTGTGCCACTGATCACAACCCTCTGAGCTCTGCCATTCAGCCAGTTCTCAATCCACCTCACTGTCCACTCATCTAGCCCACACTTCCTGAGCTTGTCTGTGAGGATGTTATGGGAGACAGTGTCAAAAGCCTCGCTGAAGTCAAGGGAGACAACATCACTGCTCTCCCCTCATCTACCCAGCCAATCATTCCATCATAGAAGGCTATCAGACTGGTTAGGCATGATTTCCCCTTGGTGAAGCCATGCTGACTACTCCTGATCACCTTCTTGTCCTCCACATGCGTGGAGATGGCTTCCAGGATGAGCTGCTCCATCACCTTTCCAGGGATGCAGGTGAGGCTGACTGGCCTGTAGTTCCCTGGGTCCTCCTTCTTGCCCTTTTTGAAGACTGGGGTGACATTGGCTTTCTTCCAGTCCTCAGGCACCTCTCATGTTCTCCATGACCTTTCCAAGATGATGGAGAGTGGCTTAGCAATGACATCTGCCAGCTCCCTCAGCACTCGTGGGTGCATCCCATCAGGGCCCATGGATTTGTGGGTGTCCAGTTTACTTAAATGATCTCTAACTTGATCCTCCTCGACCAAGGGAAAGTCTTCCTTCCTCCAGACTTTCTCTGTGTTCTCCAGGGTCTGGGATTCCTGAGGGCTGGCCTGAGCAGTAAAGACTGAAGCAAAGGAGACATTCAGTAACTCTGCCTTCTCTGCATCCTTCATCACCAGGGCACCCACCCCATTCAGCAAAGGGCCCACATTTTCCCTAGTCTTCCTCTTGCTGCTGATGTATTTGAAGAAGCCCTTCTTGTTGTCCTTGACATCTCTTGCCAGATTTAATTCCAAACGGGCCTTGTCCTTCCTCATCGCATCCCTGCATCCTCTGACAATGTTCCTATATTCCTCCCAAGTGGCCTGTCCCCCTTTCCACTTTCCGTATACTTCCTTCTTCTGTTTGAGTTTTGCCAGGAGCTCCTCGCTCATCCATGCAGCTCTCCTGCCTCCTTTGCTTGACTTCCTACTCATAGGGATGCTCCGCTCTTGAGCTTGGAGGAAGTGATGTTTGAATATTAACCAGCTCTCTTGAACACTCCTTCCTTCTAGGGCCCTCACCCATGGGATTCCTCCAAGTAGGTCCCTGAAGAGGCCAAAGTTTGCTCTCCTGAAGTCCAGGGTTGCGATCCTACTTGGTGCCCTGCTGCCTCCTTGCAGGATCCTGAACTCCACCATCTCATGGTCACTGCAGCCAAGGCTGCCCCCGACCTTCACATCTTCCACCAGTCCTTCTTTGTTTGTTAGTAGGAGGTCCAGCAGCACACCTCTCCTTGTTGGCTCCTCCACCACCTGTGTCAAGAAGTTGTCACCAATGCTCTGCAGGAACCTCTGGGACTGTTTGTGCCTAGCTGTGTTGTCTTTCCAGCAGGTATCAGGGTGGTTGAAGTCCCCCATGAGAACCAGGGCCTGGGATCGTGAGGCTACTTCCAAATGCCTGTAGAAGGCCTCATCGACTTCCTCTTCCTGATCAGGTGGCCTGTAGTAAACACCCACAGCAGTGTCACCCATGCTAGCCTGCCCTTTAAGCCTTACCCATAAGCTCTTGACTCGCTCTTCATCCACCCCTAGGCACAGCTCCATACATTCCAGTTGCTCTCTCACATCAAGAGCAACTCCACCACCTCGCTCTCCTGGCCTGTCTTTCCTAAAAAGCATGTAGCCATCCATGACAGCACTCCAGTCATGCGAGCTATCCCACCATGTCTCTGCAATGGCAATGAGATCATGGCCCTGTGACCGCACACGGATCTCTAGTTCTTCCTGTTTGTTCCCCATGCTGCGTGCATTGGTGTACAGGCATTTCAGGGAGGTGATGGAGCATGCAGGTTTCCCAGGAGGGGTAAAAGAGGATCCTCCACAGCCACATCCCATGCGCACTTCCCTAGCTGCATTCACCTGCTGGAGGCATCTCAACTTGAGCTGTGTTTTGCCAACTACTCTGTCACTATAACTCTCCCCTTCCCACATCTTTCCTAGTTTAAAGCCCTCCTTCCCAGGTTGGCCGACCTGTTGGCAAAGACACCCGTGCCCCGCTTAGTGAGGTGGATCCCATCTCTCCCCAGCAGTTTCGATCTTCAAATAGTGTCCCATTGTCACAGAAACCAAAACCCTGTTGCCAATACTAGCAGTGCAGCCAGTTGTTAACTTGGGAAGTCCATCTCCTCCTCCACTCATCCATCCCCCTCACTGGCAGGATTGAGGAGAAGATGACCTGGCCTCCCAGACCCTTGACCACCATCCCCAGAGCTCTGAAATCCTGTCTGATGGTCTCCAGTTTGCCCTTGGTGTCATTAGCGCCCCCATGGAAGAGCAGCAGAGGGTAATAGTCCGAAGCGTGGACAAGCCTTGTCAGTCTTTCCATGACATCTCATTTTCGAGCCCCTGGAAGGCAACAAAACTCTCTGGAGAAGAGATCAGGTCGGCAGACAGGTGCCTCTGTCCCCTGCAGCAGGGAGTCACCCACAACAATCACTCGCTGCTTCCTCCATCTGTAGCATAGCTTTGTATAACAATTGTAGCGGAATTGTCCAGCAATGAAGGAAAGTGTGCACATGCTGGGTCTTCCTAAATCATACTTGAAATACATTCTCACTGCATGACTGAATTTGTTCTACCCAGAAGGATTTTGCTCCCTAATCACTTTGAGTGATCTGTTTTACAGTATACATTCATTGCATATAGGACTAGGTGAACACTATTATAAAATCACTTTTGAATTCTCACATATTCATACAAATTCACACCAAGCCAATTAAATATCAGTATATATGGTAGTAAGACTACAAAGCCCTAACCAAGAAATTGAACATTTTCCATGGCAGGGAAAAGTTACAGTTCCTGGAAATGAGAAGCCAGGCACTCACATGGACTTATATTTCCTTTAAACTAGATGAAAAATAAGGCTTTTCAGAATTATTTGAACTATCCTGCTCCTAAAAGTGAGACCGAAATAAGCCATTAGACACTGACTGCTTTTAAACACAGAAAAGATTATACACATATTCTAGTCAGTTTCTACACTTACTACTACTTACTACTACTTACTACTAAAACTGTGTTCTTACATAAAGATAAGTTCATCCAAGTCAGTACTGAAGCATTCATTCAAAGAAAGACTTATATACCCTTTAACAACTTTTCATAAGGGTTCTCTTTTGACCCAAACTCTTAAAGAGCACCATGTGTGATGTCCTTTCAGCTGATCTAAAGTTTCTGCTGATTCAAGGGGACTCTGCCAGGACACAATCCCATGTCTCAGATGTCTTTGCAGGTTTAAGCTGGCTTCCAGAAAACACTACCATGGCTTTTGGTGTGATGCACAGTAACCCAAAGTCCATATGGCTTGACTGAAGGTCACTGAAGTCCTCAGAGAAAAAAATGAAAGCCAAGATCTTTTATTGACTTTAACAGGCTTTAAATCCATTCCTCACTGAATAATTATGATGATAATGTTGTTGACAAATTCTTGAATTTCTAAGTTCTACAGAAGATATTTTTATTCATACTGAATGGATGATCCAGGAGTGTGTTCTGGTTAACTAATACCACCAAGATGGTGGCTAATTCTCTGTTCTAACATGGAATTGTTATACCTTACATCCATTGCAAAACTTCCACCCACACTGATAGTGAGGAATGAATGGGAGTGTTAGTGTCAAGTCTTTGAATCTTCAGTGAAGTTGCCTTTGAAACAAAGAATGCATTGCCTGAGCTGATTTATTATGCCTCTCCCCTCATGATGTATCTCTGAGAATGAAAAAAACAGACAGTGAGTGATGACTGATGGAAGAGATGATACGACAACACTTAAGAGGAAAAATAATGAAATATACAGTAATGAAAAGGTGTCTCTTTTTGTTTTATTAAACTGAGAATTTATGGACCATAACTATGTATGCATTTGTGACGCACATAGGACAACAAGATTTCTATTTGCATCTTATAATAAAATATTTAATAGTAGTCATTGACTATGCCATCATTCTTGTTTTTGGAATCTCCATTTGTGCCCTGACTGATTAGTCAGCTTGCCAGTATTGCAAATGACAATGACACTTGATTAAGTGTGGTAAAAAGATTCCTGAAGGTAATAATTTATGAAAGTCCCTTTTTCTTCTAATCAGCCCAAGCAAACTCATTGCAGAGATACAGACTCTGGAGTTTACCTGTTCCTCCTTGACTGGGTCATTAAAATCTGGGTCACTAAAAGTCCCAACAAATGACTAATGTTCTCAATTTAATTGAAAAACATAGATATGTTCTCCTGCTCTGAATGACTTTGTACTATGAAATATTCAGGATTCACATAAATGTTAGGAAGAATATGGCACTGATCTGTAAAAATGTACAGAAACTTGTAACACAGACAGTTGCTGTATGGCTGTTTTGGGTTATTTTGTATTGCCTTCATATAATTCAGAGGTTATAAGGAAGGCACATGGAGGCAATAAAATAGCTCCAGAGAAACAACTCCTGGTAAATTCAAAGACAGTCATTAAAAGACAATGCCTGAATTGAATTAATTGTGCAGATTTTACTAAGTCTTGGACTTTGGCCAGGGTACAACATACACTTTGTCTATTGGGGAAGTGAAAAGGTTTAAATTACTCCAAACAGTTAAAAAGGCACTCTCTGTTCAGATATGGGGAACCTATGTGAGCACAGGGTATTGCAGCACCTGTCTGAGTAGGTGAATTAGTTAGAAGACACAAAGAGGTGCCAAGGACCAGGATACAGTTAGCAGAGCTCTGTGCCATCATCTACCATATTCTGACATGCAAAAAAAGTAGTTTAATTTTTAATTCATGTCTTCTATCCAGCCCATCTCTAGATTCTGTGAAGAACAAGCTTGATTCTCTTGATAAAGCTAGAGCAAGCGGTTGAGTCATATGCAAAATATTTCTCAGTTATAAAAAGAATATATTTCCTGCTATGCAGTGGGCAAAAACAAGGATCAGACTCAAAGCCCATTGAAGTCAACAAAAGATTCCTTCTTATGTCAGTGTGCTTTGAA
Organism: Apteryx mantelli; assembly: GCF_036417845.1. Taxonomy (NCBI): domain Eukaryota; kingdom Metazoa; phylum Chordata; class Aves; order Apterygiformes; family Apterygidae; genus Apteryx; species Apteryx mantelli. The sequence goes on from NC_090020.1 coordinate 5,501,625, forward strand.
CAGGTTTTGTTGTCTGTGTATGGCAAGCAATTATGTCCTACCTATGTAGAAGTAAAGTGAGGTATTACAGCATTGTTCCATTGCTGCTTGACTTTAAGTTGTACTACCAAACTTCCCTACTGAAGCCAATACCCTGGAAAATGAGTCTTTGTATTAGCACAGAAGAAGAATCAAATAAAGTAAAAAGTAATCTCTCTACTCTGCTCTTCATAAAAGATCATTTCCTTCTCCAATATTTCAATGTCACCAAAAGTCAATGTAGATTAATGAAGCAAAGGGAGACAAAAAAATGTCTGTTGTGGGAAATATTTCCGTACTGGTTTTCTATTGAAGAAGTGATTAAAATGCATGACTCCCTATAACCTTCAGATTTCCTCTGCTTAAACATTGGTTCTTCAGGAAAAAAAGAGAGGAAAAGATTGCAAATTAAATAAGGGATAAGCACTGTCATGCTGGTGGAGACAAGTTCAATACAAATGATTTATCTGGTTAGACAAATGAAATCAGTGTCAGTTGATCCTTCTGTAATATTCTTGTGCCTCTGCACAAATGGAAGTTGTGGCAAATGAAATCCTGCTTTGTTTTAATTTTGTAAAAAAAATGTTAATGCTTCTAGAATTTATAAAGTCAATCAGGTATTAGTTCTGTCCAAATGGCTAGCTAGCTGTTCCAAGGAACTGGGCATAGCCTAAGCAAGCTACATCTACCTATGATGGGAATGTTGATAGCTTGAAAAATGACTCACCAGAATGATATGATCTGAAAATGTAGGCTACAATATGAAAACACAAGTCTTTGTAACCATAAATTGATAAGACTACTTAAGAAGTTGCCCAGTCTAAGCAACAATGAAGATAATTTTTTGGAGATTGAAATTTTGTGTTGAATTTAAAAATGAGCTTCAGCACCTCAGACTTTGCAGTAGTGCTAAAATGTAGCCAAGAAGCAAGGTAGGGGACAGTAGCTATGTCTGCATTAGCAAGTTAATTCAGCACAAAGGAGCAGACCAAGCAGACTGAAGCAGATTTAAGCAGTTGCTGCTGGGGCCCCAAAGCTAGACATCACTACGTTAATTCAGCCTGTCCAACCAAGACTCAGGAACCACCAAACATGCAGTCTAAAATTTCTAAAGGACTAGCTGTTGCTTTGGACAGGTACATCCCATTAGGAGTAGGAGAGCATTTGGAGTGGATCTTCTGATTTTGTTTCCTCCAAAATTAACCTGGTTCATGTACACCAAAACTGTTCTGCAAACTGAATCAGTCCCTGATAGACGGAGATGATCAGGAAATATTTCAAAACCTACTAGTGCTCAAAACCAAATATAACATCACAGATGTAAAACAAATCCTTGAATGCCATTTTTCCTCCAGTATTCGATGATGTGGTATTATGTTACCATCTTCTGCCTCAGTTTGTGTAGCTGTATAATAAAGACTACAGTCATCATTTCTTTTCCTATTTAATAAGTGCCAAGCTCACAAAATGATTTTACACGCATTTGCTCTCATGCTACAAGAAATACATTCTAGCAGAAGTAGTACTGTTGTCCTCAGATCATAGATGCATGGAATAATTTATGCTTGAGGAGACCTCTGGAGATCCTTGGGGTCCAACCTCCTACCCAAACCAAGTTCACACAGTCACAATTTGATTACATTGCTAATGGTTTTTTTCAGTCAATTTTTTAATACTTCAAAAGATGTGGATTCCAAAACCTCCCTGGAAAATCAGTGTTTGATTACCCCCATTGTGAAGAAATTTTTCTTTGTATCTAAAAAGAATTTCTGCTGATGCAGCTTGCATCTGTTGCTTCACCTCCTTTTGCTGTGCACATCTGGACAAAGACTATCTCTGTCTTCTCCATAAGTAATCAGTAATCAGTTGGAGACTATAATTAGATTCCCTCTCCCTTTGCCTTTTACTCTCCAGGTTGAACAAATCACACACTCTCAGCCTCTCCTCACGCATCCTATGCTGCAGACTCCTGATTATCTTAGTGGCATCCACTAGACTTGCTTTAGTTTATCAATATGTGTCTTGGCACACTAAAGCTGTGGTCTCATCAGTGTCGAGCAGCAGGGCAGGGTTGCTTCCCCAGGCTGGCTTGCTGCCCCCATGCTAATGCAGCCCAGGCTGCGGGGGGCCTTCTTCACTGCCCAGGAGCGCTGCTGTTTCTCATCCCCAGGTCCTTTTCTGCAGAGCTGCTTTCTGTCCAATCACTCCCAGGCTGTGTGCTGGATGGTGTTACTGTGTCCCAGGCTTTGCATTTGCCTTTGTTAACTCCATGATGTTCCTGTTGGCCTATTTGTGGAGGGCTTGTTCCTTAAGCTTCCCTGGGACTGAGAAGAGTCTGACCAGCCTGTAGTTCCCTGTCTCTACTCTTCTACCCTCTGTGAAGATAGGTTGTCATCAATCTTCACATCCCTTCCTTATTCAGATCCATCAGAAATGGATCAAAAAACTGCCCCTGACCTGCTCCAGCAGCATCATGGATTGCTTGTGTGCTGCCATGTTGCCCTTCTCATAGATGCTGGGAGGCATTCATTCTCATAAAACATTCATCTTATGGTTATATAGAACACTTGAACCTGTAACTAACTACATAATGAAACCTGTACACAAGCCCAATATCTTATGAAGAGAAAATAGCTTGCACCAGCTTGCACCATTTCTGCAGACAAGCTCTATTTTGTGACTGTAGTGCTCAGAGAATAGGCAACTTACAACAACAGGCAACATTTGCAACTTAGATGGGTCTGTACTGAGAATTTTTACACAGTACAGTAAAAGAGGAAATGACAAAGTTGGAGCAGTGGGAATTGATTCTAATTTGCTAGCATCAAAGAAGCTTGTGTGAAATGCCTGAAATACAACCCTACTTACAATGCAGCAATATCCACATCAGAGCTTACATCAATTTGTGCGCACAGCGACAAGGTTAGCTGAGAAGACAATGGATAAAGATATGGAGATTGAAACAGCCTTACATTCCAGAGATGGTTATCTTTATTATAGATGAGTTCTGAGGTACCTTGACAGGGCAGAGGGGAGGAACTTAATTTGTCTGCTATTCTCTGAGACTTAGCATTGAACTTAAGTCTGTGGCACCTGCCAGAAAAACTGCATTTCGACCTTGAATCAGTTTGTAAGGTTCATATTTGGATAAGCAAATGAAGAGACTAGATATCAAGTATCACTGCTGTACTGGAGTTTCTTGAAACAATGGTCAGACAAGGAGCTCTGAATGTCTGCTACATGAGCATCCAGAAGCCTGATACTCTTTCCTCTTTACAGTGGTAAAAGCATCAGCAAAACTACTAATATCAGCAGAGTTAAAGAGACATAACATTGGAAGAAAAGAAGGACTAGTCACCCTTCCTAAAAATGTAATAATAGTTTCTATTATTAGGAGACATGGAAGAAAGTAACCAGACTATACTGAAAATATTAATTAAGTGTCAACCTAATTTGCTTTCATACAGGAAACCTATATATTCGGGGAATATTTCCACTCTACCTTTTATGTTGATATCAGCCAGATAACAACTTCACACACAGAGATTTCCAATTGATTTGACCATAAAATGAACATTCTGTTCAACAAAGTAAATTGATAAGAATCTATATTTACATATGTAAATGTATATGTATATACATGCATCCACAAGCAGAGAGAGGCAGGGTAACAGAGTGAGAAAGGGAAAGAAGAAAGAAGACTTAATAACTCAGCTCTCAGATGAATACAGATAACATCAGGTCAATAAAATGACAATCACTGAGAGGAAAGCCAGTGCTCAAACAGTGAAAGTACTAAGCTGCCCAAGTGATGAGTCATCGAAAACACATATAGTTCTCTAGCTCCTCCCTGAAGAACATAGAGTGGAAGGAGAGAGGGGCCATAAGCTGCTTAGGAAAAAAGGCAAATTTCTGAAGAGGAGGTCTTTTCTCATCTGTAGAGAGAGATCCTGTGTCTGACTAGCACAGGAAACCTAGCACTATGAATCTGTGTGTGTCAGAAAGCCATCGCTCGACCTACCTGCAGCTCCATCCCTGTGACACACTATTTTGGTAACATTATGCTCACATGTATTCTTGCTAGGTCAGATCCATCTCTACTGAGATGCCAAGGCAGGACTGTAGCCCTTCCTGTTCAGAGGACATGAGCTTGCCTTATTATAAAGATCTACAGAAGCAGTTGTTCACCTGCACACAGCTCCAGCAAACAGAGCACAGAGCTCATTCCACTGAGCCTGGAGTACAGGTTTGCTATACAGTGAAGGGATAAAATATGCTATTACATCAGGGCTTCTTTGTGTTGGTCTGACTGGCAGAAACAGGATAGAAAACAATATCATATCTTACCAGCTGCATTTGCATGGATAAGCAGTCTAAGTGATATACGATACAAGCAGATAAACAAGGATTGCTTATGAAAGTTCTATTTTTCTGCTTTTTTCCTCTTTCTGAAGAAATAAACCATGATAGGTTACCAGCTGAGTGTTTTGTGTCAGTATTTTCTCAACATAAACCAAAATAGTGTACAAAATACATCCATAAGAAAAAAAAGAATAAACTGCCCAAGTTTGAAACTACCTTCCTACATTAGAAAAGAAGGCTCCTTGCTCTTATTGACAACAGTCCTTTGAAAACCTAGAGAAAAGCCTTGATCTCAGCAGGAGACTATTGCTGTCTGCCATTATAAAAGTAGTTACTAGTAGTGCGTCTAATGCTGTTCTGAGTTTCACTTTGTAGACAATTTTATTTAATTCCCCCCTTCTCACACTCATACATATGAGCATACACACACATATTTACACATTTTCTACGTTGATCTTATGTTAAAACAAGAACAATTATCTAAAAGGTCAGTAATCTTCTTCAAACACCAGGATATCACAGACTGTTCATCATCTTTACTGCCAAGCAGAAATCACTGAGATGAATGTGGATTTTTTTCACAAGCTAAAAGAAAAGCACTTTGTGATAGGACCTGGCCTGCTATTCTTCCCATCTTTTCCTGCACACATATGTTACTGGTGCTAGGAACTCTTCATGTTGGGCAGATTTACTAATGAAAACCTGTACCTCATATGCTTTAACAGCTCAATAATTTTGTGTAAGATTTCATGCCTCCAATAACTGAATTTACATATATAGGGATGACATAATGCTTATAGTAATGAAGCCGAGAGAACACCGGTCAGAGCCATGGATAGCAGAGGATGTGCTTTCCTTTACAACTCCAGCAATACTTCCTAACCATGCCTTTTCTGTTACAGAGTGGCATATGAACTGAGCCTCCAAGCAGGCCAGAGCAATCTAGTCACTTTCTGATGTGAAACAGTTTTTGCACATCAGAGTGGGATTGCATAGCAGTTTTTTCCTTTGTCCCAGGAAGTCTACCTTCTTGGGTGGAGTTCAGAAATACAGTGTTAGGGAAGGAAGGAGATAAGAGTTTGTCTCCATGTTAAGCAACTTTATCATAAAAATTGAACATATGAGCTTTGCTTAAAAGCAAGAAAGAAAATGTAGTACATAGCTGTTCATTTAATTCATTTAATATATTAGAAAAAAGAAAATGCTAAGAGATACAGTGATGAACAGTGTCTGTGCAGCACTGCACAAGGGCTTGCCCTTCAATCATCTAATTAGAATAAGAAGGATTTCGCTGATGCTAATCATCATATTTGGCACTTGCTGTATATAGCATCTATAATGATTTCAAAGATGTCACAGGCATCAATTAATTGCAACTCGCATCAGCCCTCTTATACAGTAATATAAGCATTATATTCCTATATATGCAATATCTTATAGATATTAATAGTTATCTATAGGTAGTCTAGGTTAATTTTATCACAATGTAATCTTAGTTAGCAAAACCTGGTTGGTTTAGATTACCAGAAGAGTTAGCCAAAATACTTCAAAGTCTACTCTCAGGATTCCCAAATGCAGACTTCAAGGGTTACATTTGCCCTCTAGTTTGAGAATTGTTCAGAACTGGTGGCTACTTTGATTTTGAGAGCAACATTATTCATCATTTGAATTTAAATAAATAATAGAATGTTCACCAATTCTTCACATTTAATGAGTACAAATTATTTTTGCCTGAAGTTTGCAACAGAAATCTATGATTTCTTATTTTCTGCGATATCCATATGCCACAAATAGAAGCATCTTCTAAAACCTATTTCCTCACTAAAAATAAGTAAATTAATTAAAGCAGCCATAGCCTTAAAGAGAAGACTTTTGAAAACAAACCTATCTATCCTTAACAGTCATGAAATGTGAACTGCTAACAAATCCCTCCTATAATTTCTGCAAGATTTCTTTTGTGCCCTTCCAAAATGGGTGTGGAGATCAGACCTCTTCCAGGCTGGAATTTAGACTGGCACCACATTCAGGGAAACTGGGGAAAGAAGAGGTTTTGTTACCAATGGCCTCAGACGAGAAGTCTCAAAGGGGGGGGGAGGGAGGGAGGAAGGGGGAACTGTCACCAGGGGCCTCAGACAAGGATGCACCCAAGGACTGTGACTGGTATATCCCAAAGGACTACAGATAAACCAGCAGAAACCAGGATAAGGAACGAGACAGCTTTCTCAAAGAAAGAGATGAGCCAAGCCGAGACCATGTATGGAAAAGGAGCTCAGAGTTCATGGAAAGACACTAAGAGGCACCTCTTCAGCAACCCCCAGGGACCACCAGGGACCACCAGAGACCCCCAGAGAAGCCCCCCCGGAGACTCAGACCACATGCGTAATGACTGTGCAAATATGATAATTAGTTCCAGGGAATAGAATGAATATGTATAATCATTCCGGGAAATTTAATGCATATGTATGTAACAGAGCATTATAAACTTTGGCTGATGCAACACACGGCATGCATGCTGGGCGGAGCGATCCCCTGTGTATCCAGCACTGTAATAAAGAGAATGCCTGCTTCGTAATGCTACATTGGTGTTAAGGAGTTTTTCTCCTGATTTTGGTGACAGTTTCAGAAAATGTCTTTGATGTCTATATAAAATAGATATGACCTCGATTTAAGACTTATTAAAATATATGGAAATCTCTGCATTAAACTCAATGGACTTTTTTTTTTTTTTGATCTGTGTATGAACATGAAATAGCTATAAATTTGTTTCTTTAATTGTCCTCTCTCCAGTGCCAGAACTACTCATTTGGTATCCAGATTTGATAGCTCTCCCTTTTCTTTTTCCCATACCCTTTTTCAACAGTGTGCTTAGGACCAGTGTGCTTTTTTTCACAAGAAACGTGTTCATACTATATCCTGTCCTATTTGCAATGCTGTATGAAAGCTTGTCCCGTCCATCCCTCCTTTTGAAGAAGTTCATGTAGAAGTAACCAGGGTCAGAACCCCAGTCACTTTTCTAAACAACACTTCTAAACAAATTATGTGGTTTGGGAAGGAGCAACACTATTTCCTCCAATGAGATCTTGGTGTTTCATACAAACCAGGTCACCCTCAGTGGCATGTTCCTATGGTCTTGGTGAAGATTGCTGCTTGCTCACACTAGAACCTAAAATTTTGTGATGTGTAATTCTGTGAGCCTGACATGAAATTTTATCCATGCCACTGAAAACAAGCCCTTCCACAAACGTCTGTCTAAACCGCAGAGAGACTGGCTGTTAAGACTCGTCTACAAAACTGCAGAACTACAGATTATGTCATGCTAGAAATAAGAGGAAAATATAGTAATATTCCTTTAAAAAAAAATCACTGCTGTGCCATTTCAATCAAAATGTATTTCAAATTCAGACAAAATTAGTTTGCACTAAAAAGAAAAGTGTATTCTCTTATTATAGAAAGATTTTTATGTTATTTTGGAACCTGAGTCTCTCATTGCTCATGTAGTTGGAACAGTAGTAATTAAAGAGAGAATGAAAAACTCAACACAGTAAATGTACAAGAAATTACACATAAAACAGTCAAATTTTTGAGCATCCAGAACTCCAACCTATAGCTTTTCAACACACCAGTGAAATCCACAGTTGGATGTGTTATATGGTTGAATTAAGAAAAAGGTGTGCAGCATCTTCAGTATGCTGTCATTTCTGTATGTACCATTTTAGATGCTCACTTGCCCTCTTCCTGCTGTCAGAGGCATACAATTTAACTATTTAAGATGCAGCTGATCCATTTCATCCTGCATATTGCTAAAAGCACATTTACTTCACAGCAGACCAGCAAAACAGAGCATAGAAGTCCACGCTGGCTAGTTCAGATTTTGTGCTCCTGGTGAACTATTCACAATTAGTTCAGCGCACTAGGCTTGCAAATCTTGTATCTAAGCCCTCCCTTGTACCTACATTCTCCTCCAAAGTAAATTACACACAACAGGTAGAAAATACAGCTCCAGAACACCAGAGATGAATTCCTTCATTGCATACTTTTTCCAGCTGTGCTGGGGACCATCCAAACATCCATTGGCTCCAAGGGAAATTCTTCCTTTGGGAAGCTAAGCCCCCACAAAAATTCACAGAGCAAAAGTGAATTCTGCTATGAAATAGCACCAGTGTTTCAATGAATATGGACCAAAATTCCTTCCTGTCTAGCAGCTCTTATAAGCTCCTTGGAGTCAGAATACAACATGACAGTCAGTGCAGCACTTCTCCCGCAGGTCTCTTTGTAGTAGGATTGATCTCTCGTCTCCACGTAGGCCTATGCTGACTGCACTGCATTTTGGAAAGGTGAACTATCCTGAGAGTAGGGTTTTTTTCTTCCCGTTAAAATGCATCAAAGATTAAGGCTTGCCTTTCAACAAATACATTTAAACTTGAATTGACTTCCTTTAAAGATAGCTAGAAAACTTGCGCTCCAGTGTACTGAACATTACACACACACCAAAAAAAAAGGGGCAATATTTGTCTTATTTAAAGTTTAAAGGATAGATCTTGTCCCTGCTAACTAGTTTCTCTAGTAAGAACAGGAATAAGCAAGTAAGGGTAGAGTCTTTCAAAGCAGAATATTAAAAATTTAAAACACCATTATCACCTTACATTTGATTGTTTTTAAGTTGATGTTATGTCAGCCTTCTTTGTGCCTATGGAAGCAAAAGGTTTTGAATTTAATATTTTAAGATGCAGTGGGGTAGCTATTAGTAGATGGAAGACAATGCACTATGTACTGTACTGACAGTTTGGGAATGAGAGAAAAATCATTTTACAGATCTAGCTGCAGGAATTGAAGATGTTATCACCTTTTTGATTCATTATTGCCCCTTACCTGGGGATTAGCAGCCAAACAGCTGAGATGACATAACTGATCTTGCTACTACCACTGAAGTGAATTTAAGTTAACCTTTTCTACAGTAACCAAAAATTACACTGCCAATTACAGCATGTTACCTCTGGGGTTGAACTTCTAATACTGCTCCAGCCAGATCCACAAAAGCACCATAATCTATATCCTCAAGGCTAGTTAAGGCTAACTAACTAAATATCCAGACTGATGGCAAAAAACAGAAAGTGCCGGGTTCAACAGGTCAATTCATGCTGACATAACTTTCACACACCCATGTAAAAAATAAATCACTAATCACTGAATTTTATTACTTACATACAATAAGTTTTATCACTTAAACTGGTATGGTTGCAAGTCTTGCTCGCACAATTATAAACACACTCATGAATAAGGTTTCAGATTTGAAAAGAATATGATAAAAAGTAAAAATTACAAAAATCAATTATTTATATTCTGAGATGTTTGAGATCTGTCTTGTTCTTCTACATTCTGCTGCATAAAGAAGCAAAATTACTTTTTGTGCTGCTTTTGTTAAAAAAGCCATGTGGATAGCAAAGCAGAGAGTGTAACCATGAAGAACTTACAATATATGGCCAGGATAATGTCAGTGACCAAGAAGTACTTGGGGAGAAAAGTCTTCAGACTATTTGTGCTATTGTGCCACTATTGTAAGTGGAAAGGATCCCTGTCTTGTTTTTACAGGCACACTCAGTTCTTCTCTAAGCTGCCCATCTGCTATGAAAACTATCATCTGCAACTGGAAGGTCATTTCTCAGTACTTAATCCCATATATTAGTCCATACTGGGTATCATACTTTTGGAAATCCTTGTATATTCATAAAAGAAGATAAGAAATGCTAAATCTTTCTTCTTTTATTTCTCTAGCAGAACTCCTTTCTTTTTTTCCCTTGTATTTGAAGCACCTTATGATCCATGAATTAATGAACTTATTTCAACTCCAGCTTTATTAATGAAAGTGAAGAAAGTACAAAGTAAAATCAGACATTCTCCATATTACAGTATGTACATCTCATGATACTTGATTAAACAACTGACTTTTAATCTGGGAAAGATTTCAAAATAAAACACATCTGTTTTTACAACTTTTATGTAGCATTTTGTAGATCTCACAGAGTGCCATCAGTACACTGAATTTTTCATTTGTTCATATCTTCTCTACAGTTTTACAGTGGGAACTAAAAATTCTGTTTTTATTTGTAATTGGATTACTCCCTCGAGCTTTCTGACATTGACATGTGCAGGATATCAAGCACATATTCACAAAACTGGAGAAAAAAAAAAAAGCTAAACATTTTAGAAATTGAAATGTCTTGCAGAATATCTGACTTCAGTGGAATTGTACCTAAACAGAGAAAGGGTTCTAAATTGGACTAAAATGATATTAAAGTCTTAATATTGTTACTTGCCCAGCCTCACACTGAAAGTAACAGTCTACTTATTGTGACATTATTTACTATAAATATCATAGTAGCACTAAAGGGGCAGCTAGGATCTATTGTACTAGACGCTATAATATTATAACAAATGAGAATCCCTCCTCTGAGAAGACTGTGCAGCTTGTCAGAAATTAAAAAGTGAATTAGACAAGCAAATGGGATAGGGTGATGGTTCCAGGGCAAGAAAAGCATTTGGAAAAGCAGATGGAGCAAATCAATGTACAGTATTAATAGGAGGCACAGAAATCTTCTCCAGTAAATAACAGTAAATACAGCTATGCACTGCAAAAGAGGGGAGTTTTGAAGAAAGATTCTGGAGAACAAGAGGGAGATATACAGATTTTGATTGTAAGTTCCTCTCACTGGAAAAACACATCATAGGACTACCTGCCAGGAAAGTAAAATTCACTCATTCTTTAGCCAAGATTAATACACTTTTTATATGTCTATATTTCCGTCTGAGTGAAACATAAGAGAAGGATGAACTAACTGACCTAGATAAAATAAGAACCCACTCCAGATTTCTGTTAATCCCTGACTTGAGGGTATAAGTTAAGTTAATAATAAGTTTTGGAATTTCACATATTTTTCATTGTATGAATGCTATTCATATATATTGTTCTTTATTATCTGTAAAATATTCTCCTTAAGCACAGTCATGGATTTCCAAGCCAAAGGAAGTGATTAGGAGCAAAAAAATCCACTCTGGATCCTAAATCAGACTTTGCAAGCAATAGGCAAACAAGGTTTGAGCACAATCCACTGTTCCTACGCCTGTGAAGAAAAGAATGAAAAAGGCATAGAAATTAATCTCTCGTCTATTTAATAGGCATACAACAGTTCTGCTGCTTCAGTTGTCCTGAGAAGAGTCCTGCTCCTCTTCCTACACTTCTAGAGTCAACAGGTCTCTCTTCTCTTGCATTTGTGCTTTGGCGATTTTGGCTATAATGCCACACTCTAGCTGAGCACATTACATCTGTAGTGCAGTAAAACAAGTAACAAAAGAGATGCCTTAAGATGGAAGTCTCATGAGAACATTTCTTGGAGGAAGACTTCCAGTCTACATTAGTAGTTCTGTCCATTGCTTTCCATTTTCTGCTCTGGCCTTGCAGAAGGTCTAGCTGGCTGGAGTAAGCATTCAAGTTCAATTACATAACAGCAGAGCTGGACACACAGTGAAAACAGAAAATGATCATCCTGGCATCTCATTGAAGAGACTTATAGGAAAGAAGGAAAATTCTGCGGAAAAAAAAGAGAGAGTGCCCACTCACACTGCTGGAATGTAGTTCCCATCAACATATGGAAAATTCCCATCAATATACAGAAATTTCCCTCTTAATTCTCCTGCTAAATAACTATTATTATTCTGAGATTCTAAGATTGTTCTAGGAAATCATACCGTGCTTCCTTTTTGTAACTGTGCCACTCTGACAATTCTGTCAACGCTCAGAGGGATACAGATACTTCGTTCCCAGGAAAAGAATTTGAATCTGGAAAAGAAAACAGGGGCTAAAACTCTAGTGTGAAAAGGGATGGCCATTATCCAGTTCCTGGGGTTATTGTATGCAGAAGACAAAGAAGAAGAAACAAGCCTGGGACTCCTTTTTTTTAGGAGTTACTGTCTGCAGATGACAATCCTCCCATGTCATCTTGGACCAACCATTTAGTCTCTGTGCTTCATGCCACCACCAACTGAAGAGCGGTAAAAAAAGTGCCTCCCTCCCAGGCAGCTTGTGAAGACAGACAGACTGAGAGCTACATCTGGAGGGATGCTTTTAGGAGGGATCCCCACAGATTCGTGCAACAGCACCTACTGGCAGCTTCTGGAAAGGGCCTCAACAAAAATGTGGGACTGACGAGACTAAGTTAGCAAATCAACCGTCACCCTCACAAGTTGGTCCATACAAATGCATTTGGAAAATAGTTGATAGGAGCATTGCTGCTGCCCATGCTGGAGAGAATAGAGGACTTTTTGCTTTATGAGCTTTCAGTCTACTAGCTTTACCAGAACTAAATCTATCATTAAAAAGGGAGGAGGGAGGGAGAAAAAATAGAAAATTCAAAAAACCCCCCCAAAACCCAGCTTTCCTAAGTGGGCTCTGCAAATGAGATAACTATTTATATGCATTTAAAAATAATTCTACTGAATGGAGCTTAGCAGTATTGAAATAGATATTCATTATACTCAGTAGGCACATTTTATAGTTATGCAGAAGATGTTACCAAAGTAAAAAAAAATGTATTTTCACGTTTTCTATTTTAAAGCATTAATAAGTCATGTTCAGTTTATGTAGATTATTATGGATTTCACATTTTTAAAAGGAAGAGAGGTAGGTAGAATAAATAATGCTACAAAATAAGAAAAATCTACACTTTTTTTCCTACTGATTGAAGCTTCCCGCTTTTAGAGCAAACATTTTATAATTTCATACAGCCTGGAACAGTACATCACACTAGAGAGACACTGAGTCACAAGAAGAAAAATTTCAAACAAATTAAACATCCTCATGGGATGCTCTGACATGAACTCCTAGTAGGACTTTAGGATGGCACAGTAACATCTGTGGCTCCTTTGCAAGGAACTGGACCACGTGTTCTCCAGTTACAGTCCCTGGCATTTTAGTTACTCTTGTATACCCAGACTCTGTATTAAAGACCTGCCTTATAATATCTCTCTTTCTGTTAAAGAAATCAAATATTTTTAACTAATATACAGGATTTGAAATGATGGTCTTGTTCATTCTATGACTCATTCTGAGTCCCAGCCTTCCTCTGCTTTCTGTACTTTGGAAGGTCTGCGATGTCAGACTTTCTGTCCCTGTGTTTTTGCAGCACACGGATCTTCACAGCACTTAGTAGTGCTCTCTTGTTTAGCAATTTTCAGTAAATGTGATTTCTGCATTGGCTACATTTATAGATCACAGAAGTAGCAGTAATCAGTAGCCTTCTTTGAGGAAAAAAAAAAAAGACTGTAGCATTAACAATGCTTCAATAAAACAAAGCTCTCTATCAAAAACTGTGTATTTGTTTATGTTGTGTTTAGAATTTAAGGGCCAAATACATCACTTAAAGCTAACTTGACTTCTAGATATGTATGTCGTATATACTCCTGAATTTCTATTTGTCATGCAAAGACTTATTTGATCCTTAGGGCAAATGTCACAGGTCTTCTGTAAAGAAACCCTTTCATGCTAGACAGACAAGATCATATAAAGTTGATAATTCTACCAATGCTGTATCTCATGGAGTAGATCTCAGAGGAGAAAATGCACTGAAAATCATCCATAATGCAACAGGCAGCTCTTTTTCATGACGATAAAAAATCGGCCTTTGTTTTCAACCATATGAAGCACTTCAGTGCACTGCAGCCACAGAATTAAGCCAGCTGCCTGCCTAACAGCGCTGCAATACAGCAAAGTTGTGATGACATTATTATTATGTCAGATAATGGGTCCCTTCTTCCTTGTTAAGCTGACAGGAATGCAGGTGGAAAAGAGGACGACTGAAGTAGGCAGCATAGACTGGGGATGTGCAGGAACTGTTTAATAACTATGCTAATCTTTCTGCAAGTTTTTTAGCACCATCTGATATAACTTAACAGAGAATTATTATTCTATCAGTTGGCCCCAAAATTATTTGAAGATTTTAATGTTCTCTTAAATTCTATAGGGTGATATCTACCTTTTTTTCTTCTTTTTCTTTATTAAATACAACCATCTTGTTTTATTACTGTGGAGCTTTTGCATAAGGGCTATTTCCAGTCCACAGTATAGAGGAACTCTTCTCTGTCTGTCCAGAGATATTTCACTGGTTTCCCAGGAAAGAGGCAAGCAGACACACCAGGACTGACAGAAAACATCTGGCTTTTAGCCTGGGTGGAACAAACCCATGTCCCCACCAAAAGCTGTACAGAGCTCCAGGGGCATCACAAAGACTGATCATTAGTCTAAGGATAGACACTTTCCTCATTTCAGTACCCCTCTTTTTCATGATGCATTTCAGATTTGCAGAGGAGGCAGAAACAGCAGATACGTCTTTAGCTTCCTCACAGCACTTACCTGTTCAGCAACATAGCACACAGATGCTCTTTGTGCTACAGACTTTGGGTTTGTCACTGTAATGATAAGTAAAGCAACAGAGAGAAACTTCTAATTATTTGGGCTTTACTTGCAGAACTCTCACTGGCTTTGATTTGTTCAGCAATGATAAAATTCTGTGCAGTGCTAGTTCCTTGCCTATTCAAGCCAAAAAGGAGTACTTTCTTCAGTTCAACAGGTATTGGATTTTGCCCATGATATTCATAAACAGTTTACATAATCTGGATATCAGAAGGCAATTTAATGGAAAAATACGGGTTTATAAGGAAAGAGATCATCTACACAGATGCTACTAATGGGCAGAAGTGATCTAGGCTTAACATCTCATTCAAACAGCAGGTCTTTTTAGTAAAGCAGACGTATACTGCAGGAAGGTTTTCTTCATTAACTCACTTCATAACCCATTTCTTTTTTAATGAAGGGGAGAAAGAACATTATTTCAAAGAAGATCTATGTCATCAGTTGCATATTATCTGTTCTTGGCTTCTCCCTGATTGCAAAGTTGCCATTAAAATGACTGAATTATTTATAGCAAAGCACTTCCATCAGTCCACCCAATAATCACCAACCTAAATAAGCCATCCCCAACAAAAAAGCTTATATCTGCATATAGCTACAAAACAGTGAAACAATAAAGAGAGGCATAATCAAATACTCAGAAATCAAAACCAACTCATGTTCTCATTATTGAACAGTTCTGTCTTTTTTTATGAAATATTGAAGTTAAGGGGAAAACTTTGCGTGTAAAGATAAGGCTCTCATTAAAAACTGTATTACATGGTTCTTACAGACTACATTTCCCTACAGATCTTTATTAACACATTAGAAGACAACTCCTAGCAATGCAAATTATATAAAGCTAAATGTTCATTATATCAATGTATTTTTGCTAAGATAAAATACTTCACATAGGCTTGGAAACACACTGAATTAAGTGAACTAAGCATAATATCCAGCTATGTTCACGTATCCCAAGGAGATAGCACCAGCTGGTCATAACTAATTTACTGGTCAGTAAGCATGCAGTTAAAAAAACAATTGCTTTTGATTTAAACGTTTTCATGTTATTTGCACTTGAGAAATGCTCTTCTTTGTCATCACTGGAAAGTACTCTGCTGTTTTCATGCAAAACAAAATCTCAGGCAGGAGAGAAAAAAACCATCCATTATTAATTAGACATAAATTATTCCTAATCTACACATAGTCCTTAATCCCTGGTTCACAGAAATGCAAATAGTGCTTCAGAAACAATATGTTAACACACCATTTGTCAGCAGCAGACAGGAGCCCAAGCTCAATATAGAATATAGAACAAACACTTCAAGCTTATTCCAAAAGAACATGCTGATTGAAGGTTACCCTGAGCTGTATGGAAATGCAAGATGGAAGCCTGTACAAACAAAATATTTCACATCATAAGCCTGTTCATCAGTTTGAGAGGGGGAAAAATCACCAAAAATGTGCTTCTATCAAATTTTGTACTTGGGCAAGCAATGCAAATATTTAAGAGCTGTAAGAAGTATAAAAAACAAGCTCCTGAAGCCATCCTCTGCTTCCAGGTTGAAGCACCATGTATCTATAAAGCAACATTTTTGCCTGTGGTGAAGCTATGCTGGAATACCTCAGTGAAGGATTTGCTGAAAATTCTTCCAAGGGGTAGAAACAAGCTAGACTAACTGAACAGCTGATCCGATCCACTAAGGGAACGCTTATGTTCCTATGAATAAAGTGAAAAATGTTCATAAAAAGTTAACTTGAAAACTTTTATCACATAGAGCTAATGTCATTTCTGTGATCTTCCATTTTCTCATTAAGTTTGAGAGAAAAGCTCCTTAGTTTGGGAAAAGGTGAATGCAGGTAATGTGTTGTTCTTTACAATTTGAGTAGAAACAGAATTTTCCTCCCTCCTTTACACAGAAATAATGAAGCAAAAACTGAGTAAGCAGAAAAGAAAAGCTCCCTCTGTTACTGATGCTGATCCCTCTATAAACGTTTTTTTCTACCTTTGTTCCTTTTCTCTTTGTAGGTGGCTGGGTGTCACATGAATATGGAGATGGTTTCAGTTGTTATGGCAAATTTAGCTGTCTAGTTAAGGAAACTGCACCAGAAATCTGGGATAAAGCACGTTATAGAAGTAGGTGTCTGTTCTCTATTAAATCCTCCTAAAGCTGATCATAATAGTCCTTGCTTTAATGAGTAGGGACAGCTGTGTTCTCAGACACTAGGAAAAATGTCATCTCAGGACAACTGCCAAGCAAAATTTCTTGGAGTGATATAAACAAATAGACTGTCCCTTGCTAGAGAGAGCGAGGCTCAAATCCTCTGGTATTAAACTATGATCAAAGGATTTCACTTGTCACCAGGGGGGAGAAATAAAATTAACTGCATTACATCTTATTCTAGTGTATTATGGTGATTGAATTAAACCATTGTCTTTAACAGCAGGAAGATATTCATAGGGTGAAGATACATGTGCTGCCATCCTCAAAGGCCATTTTCCCTGCAGTTCAGAAATTAAAGCTAATATACACTGCCAGTTAGAACAGCATACAGGCTCAAAGTTTTCAAAGGACTATACACAGCCCTCCAAAGCATTTTTCAAGTCCATTAATACTAAGAAGACTGAAGAGTTTGTCTGCTTCTTATTGAAGAGTGAAAGTTACCAGCATGACACTGAAAGCCAAAGTGTTTGTTATTCTTGCAACTTCCATCTTCATTAAAAATCTAAGGACTATGGGAGGAAAGAGATACAAGCTCTCAGCCTAAAACAGCCTTTGAGTTCTGGAAAGGACTTCAACTACAGAGAACTGACTGGCAATTTCAGAGCTAACGGTAGGTTTTTTTTCATCTCTCATGAGATAGGAGAGAGTCTAGCAGATTAGAATATCACAGTTGTATTTTCTCTCCTTAAAAAGGCAAAAGGAGGAGTCAGGAAGCTATAAGCTGATCTACTTAACTTTCATACACAGAAAATACTGAAAAAAATAAAGAAGTACCTAGAAAATAACAAAAAAAGATAAGTAACAGGAAACAAATTCATAAAGAACATGTGGCATCAAACTATTGATTTCTTTCTATGACATGGCAATATGCCTTGTGGATGAAGTGAAGTATCAGAATATGTCATCTATCTTAGCTTTTGGCTTTTATAAGATTCTTCCAAGCAAGCTAGGAAACATAGTCTATATGAGACTACTATAAAGTAGAAACAAAACTTACTGGAAACCACAAACAATAATTATCAATAGCTCACTATAACATTGCAGGGACCCATTAAATAGGTTTCTGTTGCCACTCATCCCACACTAAGTACTATTTTGCTTTATCAGTACAAACACAGTTGATGGAAAACTGGACACCAAATTTGTCAGGGAAAAGAGAATTCAAGCATATTGGAAGACACAGCTGAGTTTACAAATTGGAGAAATAGTTTGAAACATAGTATTTAGTTCAACAAGGAAATGTGCAAAATTTGGAAGGTGGCAGGGAAGAATAATATGCCTGGACAGAGGGTGAAAAATAATGGCATGTATAGCTAGTTCTGTAGAAAAGGATCTGGTGGATCACAAGTTCATGAACCTGTGATTTATCAAAGTTGTAATTTTTGTGAAAAGAGTCTTTGTTACAGAGAGAGACATGAACAGGAGTATTATGGGGAAGACAGGTGAATCACAGAATCACAGAACAGTTGAGGTTGGAAGGGACCTTTAAATATCATCTAGTCCAAGCTCCCTGCTCAAGCAGGCTCACCTACAACAATTTCCACAGGACTATGGACAACCAGGTTTCCAGGATTAGGTGCTCCATCACCTCTCCAGGGATGGAGGTGAGGCTGACTGGCCTGCAGTTCCCTGGGTCCTCCTTCTTGTCTTTTTTGGAGACTGGAGTGACATTTGCTTTCTTCCAGTCCTCAGGCACCTCTCCTAATCACCATGATCTCTCAAAGTTGTTTTAGAGTGGCTTTGCAATGACATCCACCAGCTCCCTCAGCACTTGTGGGTATATCCTATCAGGGCCCATGGACTTGTGTATATCCAGTTTGCTTAAGTGATCCTGAACTTGCTCCTTCCCCACCAAGGGAAAGTTTTCCTTTCTCTAGACTTTCTCCCTGGTCTCCAGGGCCTGGCATTCCTAAGGGCCCATCTTACCAGTGAAGACTGAGGCAAAGAAGGCATTCAGGATCTCTTCCTTTTCTGTATCCTTTGTTGCCAAGGTCCCTGCCCCATTCAGCAGCAGGCCCCCAATCCCCCATGTCTTTTGATGTTGATGCATTTATAGAAGCCTTTCTTGTTGTCTTTGACATGCCTCACCAGATTAAACTCCAGATGGGTCTAGGCCCTCCTAGTCCGAGGACAATGTCCCTCTATTCCTCCCAGGTTACCTGTCCCTGTTTCCACTTTCTGTACTCTTCCTTCTGATGTTTGAGTTTTGCCATGAACTGCTTGTTCATCCATCCAAGTCCTTCTTCATCCATGCTCCTTCCCATTCTCAACTTTCTGCTCATTGGGTTGGACTGTTCTTGAGCATGGAGGAGGTGATGCTTGAATATTGACCAGCTTTCTTGGACCCCTCTTCTCTTTAGGGCCCTATTCCATGGGATTCTGACAAGTAGGTTCCTGAAGAGGCCCAAGTCTTCTCTCCTGAAGTCCAGGGTTGTGATCCTGCTCTTTGCCCTGCTCCATCCTCTCAGGATCCTGAACTCCACCATCTCATGGTCACTGCATCCAAGGCTGCCCCAACCCTCACATCCCCACCCAGCCCTTCCTTGTTTTTAAGTACGAGGTCCAACAGAGCACTACTCCTCCTTGGCTCCTCTATCACCTGTACCAGGAAGTTGGCATCGATGCTCTTCAGGAACCTCCTGGATTGCTTGTGCACCGCTGTGTTGTCCCTCCAGCAGATACTAGGGTGATTAAAGTCCCCCATGAGGACCAGGGCCTGCAAACATGAGGCTACTTCCAGCTACCTGTCGAAGGCCGCATCTACTTCTTCTTCCTGATCAGGTGACCTACAGTAAACACCTACAACACCACTGCATCACCCATATTGCTCTGCTCCTTAATCCTTACATATAAACTCTCAGTCAGCCCATCATCTACCTCTAGGCTGAGCTCCATACATTCCCGCTGCTCTCTCACATAAAGGGCGACTCCCTCCCCTCGCCTTCTGGCCTGTCCTTCCTGAAGAGCCTGTTTCCATCCATTGCAGCATTCCAGTCATGAGAACTATCCTACTGCATCTCCATAATCACAGTGAGATCATAGCCCTCCAACAGCACACAGATCTCTAATTCCTCCTGTTTATTCCCCACCCTGCATGCATTTGTGTACTGGCACTTCAGAGAGGCACCCAAGTGTGCTCATTTCTCAAGAGGTTTCCCCATAGTGATGGCTTGTAGGTACTTCCTTGCCTGCATAATAATGCTTGCAGTACCCTCACTTAAGCCTTGTTTTGTTGATTGTGTCATTCCTATAACTCTTCCCTTCCTCCGTTCTTCCTAGTTAAAAGCCCTCCTTACCAGGTTGGCCAGCCTCTTGGCAAAGGTGCTTTTGTCCTGCTCACTAAGGTGGATCCCATCTCTCCCAAGCAGATGTCGATCTTCAGACAGGATCCCACGGTCACAGAAACCAAAACCTTCTTGTTAACACCAGCTGTGCATCCAATTTTTGACATGCATTATCAGTCCACTCCCTCTTACACCCTTCCCTCTCACTGGCAGGATTGAGGAGAAAACCACCTGCTCCCCCATACTGCTGACCACTGCCCCCAGAGCTCTGTAGTTGTGTTCGTTACTTTCCCAGCTGCCCTTGGCAGTATCATTGGTGCCCCCATGGAAGCAGCAGGGGGTAATAGTTAGAGGAATGGGCAAGTCTCAGCAGTGTCTCTACAACATCCCAGATCAGAGCCTCCAGCAAGCAGCAAACCTCTCTAGATGACAGATCACGTCAGCAGATGGTGCCTCTGTCCCTGACAGCAGTGAGTCACCCATTACCATCACTTGTTGTTTCTCTGGGTGCTCCTACATGGCTCAGGATCTGTTGGCCCAGATGTTTCACTCGTAAGCATGCCCAGCTCCTCCTCAGCTTTCAGGTCAGTGAACCTGTTCAGCAGCTGCCATCCTTCAGGAGGAGCAGAAGCCTTCCTCCTGATATAAGAAGTTATCAGCTTCCAGCCTGCACCTTCTTTGTAGTTACTACTTACAGTTCCACAAGGCACAGACTTGCCTTGTCTCCACTGCTGTTGGGGCTCTTGAAGCTGTTGGGTCTCTGAGAAGATCCTGTCTCTATCTCACTTGTCCCCTCTGATGCTACAGAGCCTGCACCACCTTCCCATAACTTCTTTATCTGGCAACACAGCTCTTGAACAACAGCCACCTTCTGCAGGAAAGTTGACTGTCAGTCCCAGCCTCATGGAGAGGCCCCAGGTGTCCCCTACAGCCTTGAGACCTGCAGAGCTGTATCCTCTGTCTGAAGGTCTGTCTGGGTTGAAGTCTCCAACAAGGCAGGGACAGCAACTCCAACGGCTACTGGGGAACATGCTCTGTGCTGTGTCACAACCATATCTGTAGGCTGCTCTGAAGTGAGATGAGGATCCCTTCTTTTCACCCTTTTGCGCAAACTGCTGCATCTCTTGGCTTTCTCTGTTAGTTGTGCTCTTGCAGTCCCAACATCTCAAAATATTTAAATGTCCATTTCCAAGGGTAATAAATGCTTCAGCCTCTGTTTTACTGCTAGAGATACTGTAACTATGCTGCAAAAAAGAAACTATCATCCAAATATCACTGCATTTAGCAGAACATTATACTCCTGTGTCCTTTATACTATATACGCACAGACTGCACAACACCATTCAGCATTACCCTACTACTAAGCATGTGATATTCATCATATCTGCTGTCCTCCCTCCATGAAATGCATTCTTAGATCATATTCTAATTTAGGACAACATTTTCTCTTGGCTTCTGAGAGATGCCTGATACAGAAATACACAATGTCACAGCAATGACAATTGCTGCTCCACAACTATTCCTGCTGAAAGTCAATTGAATTTCAATTTCTTTCAGCGGAGAAAACCAGGAGGAGCCAATTTGTGTTGCCTTAACACTGTGCAGTTTTACCTCAGGCATTACTTAGGTTCTAAACAAAAACGTTTCAGATCCTGCTTGTAGGCTTCCTCCCGATAAAGTACAATGTTTCTCTGACTCTCAGGAGTAGTTCTATACCAAGGGAGGGTTGCATTATATATGCTTCACCACATATGTCATGTTAGCAAATAAATAAAAAATAAGACACATTCAAAATTTAATGCTGTTTACTCTTTGTTTTACAAACCATGTTACAAAGAACTGTACTAAGTTCCACCTATCACAACAACTTATCCATGGATAAATTTGGAATGATTCTTTTTACATTTTGGATCTAATTCCCTAACCTGAATGAAATCTTGGCTCTTCTCTGTGCCAGGATGCAAGAGTGTCAGTACACTCTGAATACACTGCTCACAATTACTTTCATGAGTTTATAGAGTCATGTACTTCACTTGCATTTGCTAACACCACAAAATCGCTGAGAAACATTTCCAGTTGTGTACTGATTTGCTCAGCTTCCTGCAGTATTAAGGGTATTGCTCTGAAAATCCGTAGCAGATGTTTCCCCTCCACTGGCTAAGTAGTTATAGTTCATTAGGATCTGTAAAGAGTAGGGCTTTCTCTCAGCCAAGACAATGTCATTCTTGGAGGCAGCTGAGAATGGAGGAGCTGGAGTCTGAAAGTAAACTGATAGCCAAATAAGAGCACAGTAGTTGAAACAGAAAACTTGTTTTAGATCATTATGATTTACAGCTATTATTGATAAGAAAGAAAAAAAAAACCTACACAAGTTACAGCTTTTTAAATGAAGTTGTAATGGCAATACAATGGATTTCAAGCCAAGTTCTCAATTCTACAGCTTAAATTGTGAAAATTACAAAGCAGCTACTGCACTACCCAGGAAGCAAAGAAACATGCTGTTATTTTCCTAGCAAATGCTCCAAATTCACAAATATATTTGCATATATATATATATATATGTATTGTGTGTATATATATAAATATATAGTGTGTGTGTGTGTGTGTGTGTACACACATATATAAACACATATTTTTTTCTTTTTCATGCTTTTCCTGCATGGTTGTGAGATTTCCAGAGTTTGCTACGGTTATGTAACAGCACCAGCTTTGTTCCTTTCCTCCACATGCCTGGTCTGGGCTCAAGGCAGCACTGATATTCAAGGAAAAACTGGCTACAGACTTCAACATATATAGAGTACAGACTTCAACATGTGAAACACTGAGTTTTGTTCTAAAAATCAATGTCTGATCTTTATAAAGATGTTGCCAACTGATATTGCAAAATATATTTTTTTACATTCCTTGGAATTAAGCAGGAGATTTTCAAAGCAGGAATGAAAGCAACAAGTTGTGCAGTTCTCATTAATTTTCTTAAGAGGGTAACACATGAACAAAGGTAGATTGAAAAAAAAATAGCAGACATTTCTTCCAGGTCAGTCTTTCAGGGAACAATTAACTGATATTGCACTGGTTTCTAACACTACAATTCACATCCTGGCTAAATGCAGAATAAATTCTTCATCTGTAAAATTTGAATAAAATTGGTTCCCTCTACCTTTTGTTTATTTTGTTGGTTGAGATAGCAACTTCACCCAAATCAGTGTCCATCACTTACTGTGACTATATAGAGAAGCAGGTGCACACAAAAAGAGTCAGAAAAGTTATAGGGCATAAACTGGAGAGACTTAGAGGATTCGAACAAGTTCTTCAGGCATTTCAAAATAACAAATTTTATGTTTCAAAGTGTACACATGGCTCTCAGAAGAAGAGAGATCAGATTATTCTGCAATGTGAAGAACAGCAGTAACTGTTGTTTGCACACTGCACAAGGGAAAGCAGTAGTGGTTATCCCTGGGCAGAAGCAAGCATGGATAAACAGGTGAAGTCTGTTATCGCCCTGTGAAAAATGTAGCCCCCTCTGTGAATCCAAGCGGGACACTGAATTTACTTGTGTCTTGCAGGGCACAGAGTCAGTGTATCTCCATGATTCAAAATTGTACAGTTAGAGTTTTCTACAGAGTCACCAAGGCATTTTCATACACTGAGGACTTACCCCAACTTCAGCCTTCAGTAAACCTGTGTTGGTGCAAGCTCCCAGGTAAAAAAGGTAAAGAGCTGTTGGATTCAGTAGGGATCTGAGCATCTTATTCCTGGTGTCAAGGGGAGTTAAATATTATTGGAGCAAATAGCTGCACAGCCTTCCAAAACTGGGGAACTGCACTAGCACAACTGTGCAAAAGTCTAGGTCTTGTTGGATAAAATCAAGGTAAATAGTCAATTCAGGAAAATGCTAAGGGGATTTTCTAATGTACATAAAACCATCTGAGTTCTTCAGTGTAGGTTTCTCTCAAGGGTTCTCCAGTTAGACAGCCATAATAGCATAACCAAGGAGAGAATCACAGCATGTGAAGTCAGCAAAACATGTCTCAGCCCATCCATATGTTTTCTGGAATCAGAGCCAGAAGTGACATGTTGCACTCTGCTTACATTCAGCCTTTCTGAAATGGATGGCCAAACAAGAGCCAAGTTAAAAGATTCTGAAAAACATACCAAGATATACAAGACAAAGCACATGAAAGTTAAAACTGATAATGTATGTCAATAAGAGTGAGAATTGAGAATGTGTATTGTTACTTTGATATTTTTGAGACCATTTTCTGTTCTGAGACTATTTCTGTTTCAAGTCTCTTTGAAAAAGAGACAGGTGTTTAGGGCAGGGTAGAATAAGGCAGTAGGCAACTGGCTGGACAAGATGCTAATCTTCCTGTATTTCCTTGAACTCTTTCAGTAATAACTTTGAAGATTAGGCTTCTTATCTGCAGAAGAAATCAATGGTCCTAATTTACCCAAACCTTTCTCATTTCACACATCAGATGCCAGCTGTCAAGAAAGTTGAGGAAGGGAGAAAAGGGTGGAGAAATACCCTGTTTTCCACTGTAATCTTCAACAGTCTTCAAACCTGTATACCCAGCATTTTTTTGTGAATATGATAAATGAGCCAGCAGTGATTTCAACCTCCTTACTAAGAATATGTTTATAGGAGAGAGCACAGGAAGTTTCTTTAGCATAATGACTCCACTGAGAAAGGAGCTCATAACTATCACCTCAGAGTGTGTCGCTGGTAAATCTGAAAAATAAAGAAGCAACAGTTTCCCTGGGGGCTTGAAATGTTCCCTTCTGGCCTCTACTTGCAGGGACTCAGAACTCATGAACAAGTTCAACAGCTCAGGAAACCATGGTAGTTCCAATATGTGGGTTGTCAAGTTAATTTATGAGTGTGTATAAGTGGGTGGTTGCTTTTCCTCTGGAAAGATGAAACAGCCAAGCCAAGAACGATAGATATCTACCATTTCCAAAACACAGAGATATTTTTAGGATATGAAAAGACAGAGTGGGAGAGAAGCATCTGTGCAGCCACCGAGAATTCTGTAAGGTATAAATTGTATCATTGCATATATTTTCCAGATGCAGAGCTCTAATCATCACTTAGGGGGCTCTATTGTAACTGCAGAGGGGTTCAGAGAGGCGCCTGACCGCAGGCAGTTCCCAGCAGAATTCGGCCTATGGAAAATGCAAGCAGGCAGAATGCTTTGTGAGGAATAGAGTGAATAAAGGCTTTCTTTATTCGAGGTATAGCACACCCTTTCCTCAGTACCAGCTCTGAACTGAAAGCTGATGTGGGATAAGGCCAGTGTCCTAACTAGCTGTGCTCCTTTTGCACAAGGAATATCAGCAATGCTATAAATCCCAAGGGCTTGCAGGCAGCAACATTACTGAGATTCTAGCTGCTGCTCTCAGAGAACCAAAAATAAAGGGAGTAGTCTTGTTTTGAACTCCACAGCTCTAACTAGGCATGCTGGGGGTGTCAGAATCTGGCCCTTATAACTGCCAACTTATGAGGTCAAATATAATGAATTAATTTTAATTGCCAAGAGCAGTGGATCTAAGGTAACTCTATTACTATATTGACTGTGCTTTGTGAAACACAGACGCCTGTGTATAAGCACTATGTGAATAACATTTTAATTTGATAAACAAAGGCTCCATCTAAATCGTGGTACCTGCTAGCACCTTGCAGTTCCCAGCTCTGAGAATATATATAAAGACCACATGCTAGAGCGAAATTTGCATGTTGGGTACCCCCAGAGTGCACCCATGCTTCCCATGGAAGGAAACTCCCGAGAATGAGGAGAAAGGGAGCAGTGGTGTGTGCTATCACACCTCTCACTCCAGGTGCCTGAAAGGAAGGGGCCGAGATGAGGATGCACCACAGAGCATGCAGTTTAGACACATGCAAACAGGGTTAGATTTGCTTTGGTATGCTAATAGTAAGGATGAAATGAGGCTTCAAACTCTCCCAATGGCCAATATACAGACCCTTGATTTCAAAACACAGTATTATGAAAAAAAACTCCCTGAGGATTTTGTTTGCAGCTCTGTCAGGCACCTGCAGAGTATCTGGGCTTACAAAAATACAAATATATACACACTGTGTAATACTGCTGCATATACCCTATCTATTATCATCTTTTGCATGGTTCAGCGTGTTTTCTGCCTCAGTTTTCCCTTGGTTATTTGATGCCTGACATTAGAACTTCAGCTCCAGCTACCTGAGCAAGAATCCTCTCATTATGAAGTAGCAAGAGACTGTACATATGATAACTTCAACTTTATGGCAAAGTTTAGTCACAGTCATGCAGAGTCTCACCTAGCAATATGATGTCACTGGAATTGCTTATGAAGACACTGACATAGAATAGTAAAAACAAAAAAAAGTCGTGTAGCTAGGTGTTTTTTTAGAAATATTCAAATCACAAATATATATATGCTGCTTCTGTATTATGCAAAGGACTGATTTTGTCCTGACTTAAATCTTTGTAGTCAGAAACAGCAGGTATCGCCCCAGTGGAGTGATATGGGTGCAAATGAAGAAGAGTTCACTGTGAACATGAGGTGTTGAGAACAGCCCATTTCCAGACTCACCTACACTAACTGTTTTTAATGCCGATTATAAAGATGGAGTTTAGAAACTATATTTAGTTGTCTTTATCACCTAATAGCAATTCATTTGGAGTTGTAATTACAACTAAGACACACAAAAAAGGTTGCATTCTACTGATGTATTTGAAGTGGAGTTTATTGAAAACTACTGAACAATCACTTTCCATACGGCCTTTCTGTGAGCCTGTGCCTGGCTATTTCGACTGAGCAAGTGGAATGCCACTCATAACAGGACAGAAATGTTTATGAGTTTTGTTTTGCATAAGAAACAAAATAAAGCAAAATCTCTGTGTTGATTTCACTCATTTTACTGAAAGTAAACTGCTACTATAGTTTAACCAGCAGGAAACTTTGACCAGTGCACTAAAAGATTATACTCACCTCATATACTAGCAAAATAAGTGGGCTTGACATCTTATTGCTCTGCAGAAGCTACTAACTCCTAGCAGTCATAGACCCTTCCCCACTACTCAAACACTTCTTCATATATTTAATGCTGTAACTAATTTCTATATAGGCAACTAGCACTGCGGTGTCTCTGCACCTTTTAAAGTTTTTCCCCATGGAGCCACCTGCTCTCTTAGGCCATTCTAAATCTGATCCTCAAACTCTGTAAAGCATCACAGTGGAACTACTTTGATAGACTTAAGTCAGTTCACACTTGCTAATGGATCTTTTACTTACATGCTGTAGTATTCCATTATAATGTGTGAAACACTAAGCTTTGCTTTAGTAGTGGGGAAGTGTTTGTACTTTTTTTTTTTAATAATTTTTTTAAGAATTATTCAGACAAAATTCAAATAGACTCATCTGGAATTTGCTTAATGAAAAAACAAAGATTTAGACCGCAATTCCTACATAGATTTTTCAATGGGAATGGCCATGGCTTCATATATTTTCTTTCATTTGAATAGAAACACCTGCCATTCATTCAAATTATGTTATACTTTGTCAGCTTTTAGATGCAGGCTTTATAGTTTAAATCTCTGCCTTTCACCATCCATAATTTATTGCAAAACTGAGGCTCATACACAAATCTCATAGTCCATTATGTAATTGACTTCAGCCCCTTTCCTCACATAATAAATAAAATAGATAATATTGGAGCCTTTAACGTAACAAAAGGTTAAATAATATTTTATGAGTTCCCTTGGTGATTTTGTGGCCAGTACCACATTTTCCATAACACATCATTACAGCAATAGCACTCTGCAATATTATAGCTGTATTATAGCAATATTACTATGGGAGACCTGCTGCTTTGAGATGCCTATTAAACAGGCTTCAAGATCCCAGGAGCCTGTGAACAGTCAATAAATTGTGTGTTTTCCAGGAATGCTTAGTGAGGTATATGTGTGGCCATATGAGTCAAATAAACCTCATAGCTGTCCATTCCTTTCCAGTGACTCAGCCACACTGGAGGCATCAGAAGCAAGCACTTGGCGTGTCAAGTTCTATCTTTTTTTCTGACAATGCTTTTTAATGTATTCAGTGTGTATTAAGTCTTCACTTTCTTTATTTTCTGGTTACAGCAAACAACAGATGTTCTTAAAGTATATACTTACCAAAAACACACTTCAAAATTCTTAGCTGCACAGTCCTCAAAACATCCCAAGAGGACACAGTACAATGCTGTCAATATTATGGAGTATTAACTAGAATTCTGCAAAGAAGAGTTCTGTTCTCTGCTCCTGAGAAAGTAACTTTTAGGACAGGTTCTGCTTATAAAGAGTAAAATCCATTTTTGCCTATCAGGCTAGCACAAGTTTTATAGAACACCATCAGGTGTGACCTCAGAACAGAGACAAACTCTTTTGGAAACAAAAGCCATCCTAGACATTATTGATGCTAAAACGCTGGATGTATGTTATTTCAGAAAGCACAGGTGGGCAAGGAGTGACTCTGTAGACTGAAATGTCATCACTGAAACATTGCCAAAGCAGTGCCCTAGTCTCCAGATTTTTAGAGTGACTCTCGAGGGAAAAGAAAAGTTGCAATTGCTTTATTTTTTATATAAACAAATTATTTGAATGACAGACAAAATAGATTGTGAAAATTAAGGATAAAGAACAAAGTAATAATTTGGATATACAATACAAAGTTCTGCAAATAACTCTGTGAATTATTAAATTATTATTAATTATTATTATTAAACTCTCACAATCTAATAGTCTCAAAGAGAACCAAATGCCCTCTACTTCACGATCCCAGAAACACTTCTTGTTATTTGCCACAGCAAAGTGAAGTTTCCTGGGGAAGTTTGCAGAACGGTACTCCTAGCTGTCAGACATTAATACAAATGTTGAATTGGCGCAGATGAGAATATTTGTGGGTACAGAGGTAACCAAGTTAAACCAGTTTACATCAACTCAAGGTCAGGCTTGGAGGCCCATTCTAATCAATCAGCACACAAAATCACATGTTCAGAGTAATATCAAGGAGGTGTGCTTACAGCCTGGAGAACTTTTTTTTCTTTTCCGTCTTTCACTTTGATTTTAATTGATGTCTTTTGCTTTTTTTCTCTGATGCACTCTCTGCCCTCTCCCTAGCATACATGTTAGTTCCAAAGACGTAGAGGAACATTTCTGCTGGAGTTGAGTTCTTGAATTTCAAGGGTTTGAATAAAGTAAAAGTTAGGAGACCATTCAAGTCTACATTCCTCTTAAGTAACAGTCCACCGCAGTTTGGTTTACTATGGCCTTCCTCCACCTCTATGAAATTCTGATACTATGCCTTAAGGACTTGATTTATATGCAGTATGCTTTTCGTAGCTGTTTATAATCAAGTGACATACAAAAGGGTCAATTACAGCCTAAGATCTCTAGCAGTTTCCTGACTAGTTAATATTTGAACACATAGGATTCCATGCTGCAGTGCTGCCACACTGCACGATGCACAAATCATTTTGATCAGATATATTTTCCTGCTTCGAGCATTGATTTCCTTTCTTCAGATAGTTCCCTGACCAAATCTAGTATATAGAGAATTAGAGAAAACTATATTGTAAGGGTATCTAGTGGCATTAAGTCTACCAGTATGTATCATTTATGGAATGATTCACACAGAAAGGTGTCACTGAATGTAAATGACATTAGACCACCTTCCTGTGCTAACACAAATATTATTGAACTCAACTTCTCCTCAGGCAAGAAGCTGGCATATCAAGGTTCTTAAATCCACTGTAAGCAATGCATAATTGGGATGTCAATTATTGCTAGATTAGTCTTGTGAAGTTTAGTTTGCACTTGAGAAACTCTTTCAGGCAAAGATGCACTGAATTGTTCTTAAGCCACTGAAGGTCTGAGTTTGCATAGGCCATATACTCCTTATTCTCTATGTCACAGAAAACGTGATTAATTTTACTTCCCTTCTGCTCTTACATGAAAAAGTTCTTTTATGCTGCACGAAAGACAATTTGTTCCAAAGAAACAAATGGAATCCATCCTTCTTCCCTCTTTCATTGCTCTTCTAGTATGCTTTATTTTTAAATATAGCTCTGAACTTCCATATATACTCTGAATCAAACCATTTTAAGGAGTTACATTGATTAGCCATTCTATTGACTAATTAGAAGTAGAAAAGCCATTCTTCTACTTTCCTGCAGGCAAAAAACATAACTTCCTTATCATCCTCCAGAAAAGAGACTACAGACACTGGACAGCTAACTATCATTAGGATCATTTTGTTTCTACAGTTAGATGTTGTTCCTGGAATATATACAGAGAATACTAACAAAAAGAGCAGTGCACACAAAATGTGCTATAAATTCAAAATGACTATACCTAATTGGGAATTCCTGTAGAATCTACTCAGATTTTCTGCAAAACAAAATCTCTAAATCCACACTTCCTACTTGCACAAAATAGATGTAAAACTTAAACTGATTTTAATATATACTGGGCATAAAAGCCAGTGCTGACAGAAGTGGGAAATCACATCTATTCCTGCTTTAATAATGCTGTGACAGAATTTTCAGCAGAGACTCTGCCTGATGCTTTCAGGACAGCAGAGGAATTGAAAAGTATTTTGTTTCTGGTGATCACATGTTAGTGTTCTCATAATAATGCTCAATATTTGCTTCATCAAAACGTGAGGACTTGTATAGTGAATCAAATAGATTTTTAGCTTCTATTGAGCTAATGGCAAAAGGATTCAAAGACTGTGAGCAAAGGTTTCAGCTTGTATAAATCAGTCTAGTTCTAGTGATAGAGATGAATGTAATTTACACCAACTATGTATTTGCGTCTGTGAGACTTTAAGGTAGATCCCAAATCAAATGGAAGTTTTTCTGAGAAGGTATTACACAAGAAATCTGTGGACAGAGGGTCTCTTTTCCCTTGATCTCCCTAAATAAGATGAAATGTGCATCATTCTAACAGAATTAGAAGTCTGCAAAAATCTGCTTGGCCATTTTAAGATTTTTATACTGGATTTGCCCATTTGTAGTTTTCTTCAATGGAAGTAAGTCAACATACATTTTTAGAAAATGGAAATGAAGTAGAGTTGATGTCAAGGTTCTTGACTAAAATGTAGTGCCTGCTGTGGGATGTTGTTGTGCACTATTGCAAAATGTCTATGTATGGAAACAAGATAAAAGTTGGAATCTCTTTACAATGCAGTTTGGCTTGTATTGAGCAGCAACTTTTCAGAAAATAGTCACTCAAAAAGTTCTGTTCTTAGAAACACACTGCTTGTATTTAAGCACTTCTCATGAACACTACGGAATCATATGGTGCCCTGTTCTTGTAGACATAATTAATATCAAAGATTTGCTCCTGGGATCAATAGTAACTGCTGGCATTTAAAATGAAATTGTCTTTATATATATATATATATATATATATATATATATATTGCTTTGTGACAAAATGCATGGTGAATCTTGGGAGATTTCAAGAAAATGCTCTGTAGCTGAAGCATGAATTTGCTCATTCCTGACAAGGTTCTTGGATTTGTTTACTTGTTTGCATTTTTATACTTTAAAAAAATATTATCTAATTTGCTTTAGATCCCTTGGTTTTGCACAGAAGCCAATTACATTTCACTGAATAGAGTGTGCATTATGTCCAGCCTTTGCTAACTATCTTGTTATGCACTGGCATACAGTTAAGCCTTGTGTTGAAGACAGTCATTAGAAGCATTTTGATTATGTCATTCTGATTTCTTCGGAAAACACCAGGGCAGTGCAGTTACAGTGTTTCCCAAATCACCTTCAAAAATATGCTTATGATTGTGGAAACTTGATTGCAACAGAAAGCACTAAAAAAACAGAAGCCTGGCCTGGTCTAAAGTCTTCTGGGCTGCTTTGTATTCTCAAGTGGCATTATTCAGATTAGGGTCTTTCCACTATCTTACAATACAAAGACTAAGAAATACTACAGGGGAATGCCAAACTGATAAGACAACTACTAAGAACTGTCTTCTACCTTGGAAAAAGTCCATTAATGACTTGGGCATTCATTCTTAATAAATACAGGCCTGGGTCTGTGTGCTGAGGGAATGGTTAATTTAGAACTCAGCAACACACAGGAAAGCATCTAAGTACTCATTCCAGTACTCCTTTCGCCATAATGCTTTCCACCCATTCTTACACTGCGCACTCCATAAGCTTCACTGAGCCTCTCTGAAATTCCACAGTCTAGATTAATCACAGATAAATACAGTGTGCAGAGTATGCCACTTGTTTTGTGTTCCAGCTTTTCAAATTCTTCCTAGCAAGAGCACAGGGATAGTCTATCAGTTCTCCAAAAAGCTAACTGTGCGTTTGTCTCTTAGCCTACTTCTGTTCCACAACAGAACATCACTTTGTACCACCAAGGCTTTTGGAGAGCGTGAACTTCCTTGAACTTGCAGATCTACTGGATATTGAGGAATGTGGAAGTGACAGCATCCTCCTACTCTGCCAGCTGTAGAGCAGTTATAAAAGTGGAGAAGTGAGAAGTTGCAAGAGACTAATTATAGTTCCTCAGATCTTTCAGTCACTCTACAGGGACAGCCACAGTTTGCTCTTTCAGTCTGTCCAAGGAGCATACATGGTATGTACTGGCAATTAAAACTCAACATACTAATTATTAGATCAAATGGGTCTTTTCTCTGATCCTCATATGACACTGTTCTTCATAGCACACAGCATTGTGGAGGTTCTCGGCTGTGATAAAGCCCAAAGAGGAGGTTGATGGTATTTAGAGCCGCCCACCACTGACTGGGGGAATATTATGGTCTTCTCAGTGGCCCAGATTCCCAGCAACACAGATCTGTCCCTTGTATTACACAAAATGTACCACTGCCAATGGAAAGTCTCTTGATGACTTTAACAGGCTGTGGATCTGAGTCAAACGACTCTAGATTTTATTTGGCTGTCCCTACACATTCACTACCAATGTATTTTGATAGAAATAAAGTTCTCTCATGTTATCCAAATAATATGTTGGAGAGCTGAAGATATCAACTTCGATTCTTCATCCATGCTTCCAAAAAATTCAAGGATTTTGTTCCAGATGTCTTCTTCAAGCACATCTAATTCAAACCAGAATCTAATT
This sequence comes from Apteryx mantelli, assembly GCF_036417845.1. Taxonomy (NCBI): domain Eukaryota; kingdom Metazoa; phylum Chordata; class Aves; order Apterygiformes; family Apterygidae; genus Apteryx; species Apteryx mantelli. Next base: position 5,535,094 of record NC_090020.1, read on the forward strand.
AAAAGCGAATTTCTTTTTGCGCTTTACCAATGCATAGCAAAAGACTTACTTTTTTTTTCTTTTTCTTTTTTTGCAGCAGATTCTCCTCTATGAGCTTATCAAACAGTTACAGTGTTTTTTTAACTTTGTTTGACCCCATTGCCCTTATGTGATCAATTTCTTCTAGGTTACTCTAATGCTGTGATCTATTGAAAAGTCTGAAATTTATTAACTGCCAATTATCAGCATTTACACTAATAATATCAGCACTAATTTGTCCTAAAATCAGGGGTGAGTTATTCCAAATGATAGAGTCAGCATTAATGTCAATTACCTTGCCATTTAGTCACGGCAAAAAAGTAGGCCATCTGATCAACACCAATTAGTACTATGTCATTACAAAGGACCATTGCAATTAAATGTAATCCCTGTTTCACTTTTGCTTCAACAAGGACCAACAAGACAGATGGCATTCAATAATTGATTAATTATTAATATTTTTGTTGGTTTTAGCCAGAGCTCTAGGCAGTGTACATTCTTTCCCTAGACAGTCCTTAATCGTAATTCTACTAGCTTCTTAACGATACCCACTTATCCAAACCCACCTCTATTGCATAAAGGAGGACTGTATAACCATCTTTCCAAAGAGAACAACTTTTAGTAAAATATGGAGGCAGACAGAAAATGCAGGTGACTTCATAAGACTCAGTACTGAGAGATTAAGATATAGTTCCATTTTAGGACATCTACTTTGAAATCCAAAAATATTGAAGTATCAAACTACATGTTAACTTTCATACCTGGTGCTGATGGACCTGTACTGCACTGTACTTATTGCAGTTAATATAAACTGAGTTGAACTTACGAGTTCCTAGATAAAGAATCTCTGTGCAAGTGACAGTATACGAGCGGTTTAATGAAACAGAAAAGAAAATAGTAGATCTAATCTATCATATGATATAGCCACAATACTAAATCTTTGGCCCAGGTTAACCTATAGCAATACAAATTTATAAGACTGATTTAAAACCAGCTCAAGTGCCCACCCCAGAAGTTTTTTTCTTACAGTTGTATTCCCATATTACATGTGTTCTTTGCCACATGGCAATTACTGAAAAGGGCCAAGCTCACCCTTAGCTCATGCCAAGGCACACTTTCTTTGCAGAGCTAAGCACCCACAAATGAGGCTGCAAGTGGGATGGAACTATATGCATGAAACCCGTGTACAGATCACCACCTGCTACAGAGTCTTTGGGAAGACCAGAGTGAAACTGTGGCACACAACAAAGCTGTCATCAGAGGCACAGCAGTAAAGCAGGAGGCAAGCACATGACTCCTGAAGGACTCAGTTCCTTCAGTCTTTTTGTGAAATTTAGGTCCGCAAACCTCTCTGGTCACCCCCACCAATACTGCTGGGGAAAATGCAGACTTGGAAAAAGACACTGCCATGCAATGAATTTCCAGCAACTTGGAAGCTGTTTCAAATAAGATTCAATCCTAGTGCCACTAGCCAGTACCGTAGTGCCCTGCGTGGTGTAAGGACATTCATTAAAGCTTGTGCAATGATGCCTTTTAAATGTCACACATGACCTCACTGCATCCTAATGTCATTTGTTCATGATTTGTTTAGTACTAAATGGTCATGGCACAGGCAATCAAGTCAATACTTTCAATATTGACATAGAGGATCTGGCAAGTAATGTGGGTAAAATAGCACATAATACCTTTTACTGCTTTTCGTGTTTCACAACTGTATTCTGAAGGTTCTCAAATCTATAGATTAAGGAGTTGATACAGTCTTATAAATGGAAGGTAAAGGATGTTGACAGAAAAGCTTCCAGAAATAAAGGAATAAAAAGGAAACTGAATGAAAAGAAACATGGCAAGCAGATAGTTCAAGACAAAAGGCACTAGCTGAAATATACCCAAAGGAAAACTAAAATAGTGAAAGAATGAAAATTGCATAGCTGGACATGGTAACAGACCAGATATTGAAGCAACAAAGAAAGAAGCAGGATTTAGACTGGTTCAAAGCATGTAAATGGAGCTATAGCAGAGATTTTTTTCCTTCTTTTTGGAGAGAGTTATTTTTGCTGATTATCAGAAAGTTAAGAGGGTAAAGCTAGCTAAAGTCCTTTAAAATAGTTCTTTAAATAGGCTGAGTTCTGTGAAACAACACCCCATTGTGAGTAGTCTAATTTAAATAATCCAGCATGTCCTCACAGCTCAGAATCTTAACATTTGAGCACAAATTAAAGTCTTAGGGGTCAGAACTCAGCTCCAAAACATTCTGATGTTCATTAGAATAAGGCCATCTAAGGCTGTAAGGATTTTAGAGAGAAAGTTCATGAAAATGTATGTATGTCTGTCCTGTAGCTTTTACATTTAGAAAGCAGTTAAAGAGAGAGGGAATAAAGACAGGAAAGCATTATATCTCTGTTCTGTTCTAAGGTAGTAATTGCACTGAATTAAACTGGTGTCAAACTACCTTAGTAGAAGTTCAGGCTATATTATCTTGTTTCCTAGTTAATGTTAATGACCGATGAATAAGAAAGCTTTTTTCTTTTTTTTCTTTACAGTTCTTTCCCCAGAATCAACTACACTTTATGACTGTATTCAGCACTTTATTTTCATGATTCGAAAATTTTAAAATATAACAACAAAACAGTGGGTGGTTTGGGCAATCCACATCAGCTATTCATCTTGCCCTAATCTGTCAGCATTATTTTAGTCTGTATTCATTCTTTCATGACTGACATGTTAAGTAAGAACCCTTTATTTTCCTGAATATTTTACATGAAAGCGCTTTCGCAGCTAACATAAATTGGGAATTTCAGGAATCTCATTCTTCTCCAACATTCCCAAAACTGTGAACTTTTCAATGAACTTGACTCATATCAAATTTTTCACATGAGTAATGAAAGACTCAGAATAACTCTGCATAGTTTTCTCTCTGAATTTACCTCTCAATCCTACTACTGATCAGGTATACTGATAAAAACCAACAAAGACAAAGTAATTCAGTACCTAAAACACTGCTGGTATAAGTTAACTCTGAACAAGGTTGAATAACAAAGGATTTAAAGTTTAGTATCCTCTGCCCAGCATCATCACTACAAGGAGATCATGTCTACGTAGAAACAACAGGAGAAAATTTGGTAAATAATATTTAAATAGACCCCTTTCATCAAAAAAAAAAAAACAATAATAAAAAAAAAGCAGGCGATGAATGATTCTATCAAATGCAGTGAGATGATGCAATTGAACCTGAATTGTTACTTTCTTCAGTAGTGACTAAACACTGAGCACAATGGACATAATAATGTTCAAGACAATGTTCCATATTGACTTCATGAGATATACATGGTCCTAAGCAAGTCATGTAACTTCTATGTCTTTCAGGTATGCTGATTGCAAAATGACAGTTAACACAGAACTTCACAGAGAATTGTGGACCTCTATTAGAGGGTTAACCTCTTTGAGATATTTGGCTGAAAGATGGAATGTGGTTGCCAAGAGCATTATTACAGCTTCACACTGCCTTGTATTATGTAGCAGAAAACTAGGTCGAGACAACCCAAAGATACAGTTTAAATGCCCAAAACAGCAATACAAATGTTTCTGCTTCATATGTTTGCTGGTTTCTGATTTTTTAGGGAAGAAAGAAGATATACTTCATGTCCTACACAGTCTAACTATAGGAGCTGCAGCCTCAGGGGACATTGTAAAAATTGTTATAAAGACAGGTATTCCCCAATTTCTTTCTCTCACTGTAGTAGCTTTGTTTAGTTACCTTTGATCAAAAGCTACAATTTGCAATATTAAATGGAAAGGGAAAAAAGGAGTAAGAATGCCTTTCTAATTAAATGTTCAGGTTCTAATCTATAACCTCCTCCCCCACCTTCTCACAAACACAGACACAGATATGAGGTACAGAATACAGTACTTTCATCATAAAGATAGTTGGATATCTCTAATTCCTCTCACCCTTTCATAGTACCTGTTGAGTATAGGTCTTGAGTTCCACACTTTGGACAGATGCACAGAACTGTATGCAAACTGTTTGCTTGAAATACTGAAAGAGAACCTACATTTTAATTTCATCATGTCTCTGCTCAGGATTAATCCATTCTTCTGCACACTGTAATTTTTGCACTTAATTTTTATCACCTTCTAATTTCTTGACAGTAACAAGTTTAAGATTCAAAACTCCAGTTTCATATCTTAATCAAAACTGATGCTAGGAAAAGCAGATGTCTAATCCCCTGCAAAAGACAACTTCACAGTGTTTGTGTGAAGACGAAAGATGGCAACATTAGATCCAAATCAGAATCCACATTTGAAATTTATCCATATTACTCCTAAAATGTAGAAATACTTATCTGGAAGGTTCATAGTTAGTATCAGATATCTCTAAATAGACAATGAATGTAATGAGCCAGCTAATAAGAATAGTTAGTACTCATATAGTACTCTGGATTGTGTTGTACAAACTAACGGATTAATTTTCTTAATAGTCCTCTGAAGTAGATCCTATCATATGTAAGTGCGACAGAATGCAATTACACGTTAACAAATTATTGAATTACTAAAACTTATTTTTAATGATCAGGAGAGTTTTTAAGTCTCTATTCTATAATGTATGTTTTAATTAGCTAACGCACTGCTGTTAGTTATTTGAATGTTAGGTAACATTAGAATAGAATAGGAATAGGAAAGAAGAATAAGAAACAGCTTCTGATGAACAAACTCCCTTTCATTTGAGTCCTAGTGTATTCTCTGTGTGACACAATCATTAGGAAAAATTATCAGCACAGTCTAACATTCTGAGTATCAGCTTGGGAAGTGTCAAATCTCCATGCTTTTCCTTTGCTCGTCAGAATGCAATGGCTTGTGACAAGCTTCACAGCAATAGCTATTTACAGCACAAGACAAGAAACCTTATCACTGAGAACTGCTAATTCATTTGTATAATTTTTTTAGAGGTGCTTTCTGTCTTAAACTGTGACTCCCTCACCTGGTATAGCATGCATTGCAGCAAGGAAACGCTCACCCCCACCTGCCAGGCAATCCCATCTTCAAATCACATGAAAACCTGAACTCAAAATGAAGCCTGTCTTTTAAAGGATTCCCAAATGTATACTCTGTGACTAAACACTAGCTCTTTTAAGCTGAAACCATGGAAACTACTGGAAACTTCACCCTAAAATATTCCTGTTAAAAACACATTTTCTTAGAGAGACTTCCAAAAACTGACAGGAAAACAGAGAAGCAGATGTCTTCCCTTCTTGTGGGAATTGCATCTCCATAAATCTTGAGGTAGCAGATTGTGAGAACCAGAGATGTTGAAGACATTGCTATGCCCTCCTTCAACCCTGGGGTTGTGTTGGACAGGTGAGGATGTACTGAGCAAGGCATATTGAAAAGCATCATATCCAGAGACAGGTAATATGATACAGATGCTTGGTTGATGCTCATGACCTTCTCTGAAAAGACAATGTGGTGAGGAATGATAAGGCAGAAAAAGCAACCTGACAAGCCATGAATATGTTCCATGGATAAAAAGAACGATGTTCCATACTGTTTTAGCCACAAAACACAAAAGATGTATAACTAGTTATGAAAAAACAAGGTCTGCTCCTTTTAGCATGTGCTGTGTAATACCTCCATGCAGTGCCCTGCTGGAGATAGACGGTCAGAATCTACTCTATCAAATTCAGGGAATAAGAACCCTTTATATTGGGCATGGCAGTGTGGATATTTCAATACCGGAGTATAGGATTAAATTAATTTATCGTCTTTTTAACAGTATAATTAGAAGAGAAATACAGGAATGCCAGGAAGTAGTAAAAGCTTCGGACAGCTGTCTTGCAGCTCGTGGCTTATGTATAGACAATGATTTATCTGGATATGTCTCAGAATTGCCTGAGACAATGAAGGCTTATGCAACTCAAAAGCATCAAAAACCAATGTTTAGGTGCATCTTGCCCCTTCTTCAGGCTTACACTTACAAGTAGAAACGAGATTAATGGCATGCAGTAGGAGTAAAGATTTTTAAGATATTTATTGTGAGAAAGGTGAGACGAATTCATCCCTTAGCTTAGTATTCAAAAAGAAAGAGACAACATCTAGATGGGTTACTTCAGCATAATTTGCATATAATTTGCCCTCAGGGTGATAAAGAATTGCTAGGCATGAGCAAGTCAGGCCATAGTATTGTCCTTTTCCACTGTAAAGGAGAGGAAGGGAGTCTCAAAGCAGGAAACATTTCAAATCCTAGCTCTTCAGTTTGAAAATCCTTTGGAAAGTTAGTGTAAAGAAGCAATCAGTGCTAGACCACTGAACAGGTGATACACTGAAATAGTAAGGAACTGTAATTGTGCTAAAAAGCCAAGTGTATTGCATACTGCAGTGATACTTGGCAGCCCGGAGCATTGGTTGTGACTCCATTTTCCCAAGAACTGTATCAACACATGAAGAAAGTAAAGAAAGTACATGCCTCAGAGAGCTCAAAATTTCATAATGGGAGAAAAAAACATATCAGCTGGTACATGATGCTGTGAATAAGAATGTACACAGTGGGATGGGTTTAGAAAAGTATACATATACATCACAAAATCTGTTTGAATTGAAAACAATTACTTTCAGGGGTTCCTGGCATACAGAACTACTGCCTTCTTTATTTATTTTTGCTTCTGTGTTTATTATTTATTTTCGTTAAGTGAGAAACACAGATGTTAGTCTCTTAATTCCAATTATATTTTACAAAACACAGCATTAGTCATAACTTTGGGCTGTTAACTAGAAATGTAGGTGAATAATACACCTTCATGGCTTTGTTGTTCCAAGAACAGACTTTCCAGCCTTTATAAAAATCAGGTATGGATTAAACAGCTTTTGCAACATGCCTGGAGGGTCTCCAAATTTAGCCCATTTTGAAACAGATCACTTTTGCAGCTCAGATTTGCTTTTACTTGGAGAATCAAAGCCCAAAAATTCACTAATACCCTGAAAATTAAAAGCATGCTGTTGAACTGGCCCAGGGTATTATTTCAGGAGACACATGGAAAACAAAACTTTTTTTAATTCTTTAATTTCAACTACTTTTGCATATATGGGTGTTGGGGTCGGGTTGGGCAGAAGAGAAGAGTGTTATCTACCAGCAGAATGCCTATTTTCCTTGGGAAATGCACAGAAAATACAGGTCTCTTTCTAAGTATCTTCTACCATCCAAAAGGTTGTCCATTTTGATCCAGATTTCAGCATAGTCAAATAAAAGTATATTGTAGACTTCAAAATGCATTTCATTAGAGCTCCACAGTGAACTTCCTATATCTAACAGTAGTCTAGCACCAAAAAATGAGCAAGGCAAATCTGATTGCCTCAGTTTGATTCTTCTTCTCTTTTTATTGAAATACATACTGTCACATCTGTATTTTGTTTCACTTCTGAATTTTCAGTTTTATCCTTATATTGCATCAATGCATTATCTTTTGTTTGGGGACATGGAGGAAAACTGCACTTATAAAACTTTATCACTATGATTGATGACAGAGTCTCTTGATTAATCTACCTGTATCAAAGCTTCTCTGACTGATGAAGAGCTGGAAAAAGATAAATCATCTTTTCATGACAGATGGATAGAGATTTTTACATTATTTTTCAGGGGAAAACCAAATTCTGCCTAAATTAACACATAATTAATATCTGTTAATGCTAACTAAGAACCTGACTGACTTCACCCAGAGATTTCCCAAGCTATGTTGCAACTGCTAAAGGATGAAGTTCCTCTCACTTGAAGAAAATTGCAACTCATCAGAGAGTCAGCATATTCCAATGAATCATTCAAGCCCTGTGCTCTTAAATGGTACCTGCAGCATAGCCCTAATAGCCTCTTTTAGCCCATTAGGTTGAATGGTTCACTAGGCTGAAGCAACTGTATATGACCTTCCTGTTAGAAGTATATGTGGTCTGTTCATGAAGATCTTCAGCAATCCAGATTCCATGTACTCCCCAGTTATTTTCCTACTACTATTTTTGCTAACATGCAGCCTTGCTTGAATTTAGGAAGAAGTTTATTTCTGTCTGTCATAACTTTCAAGAAGAGTTGTTTTGCTTCTTTCAAAACACTATACAAGCTTTGCTGATTTATTCCTGTACAATGTTTTCAATCTACTGTGCAGACCCAGGATTATCTCAAAGTGGGTAGTCTCCATTGTATTTTTGTGGAAAGACCTGATTTTAGTGGATTCAAAAATGCAGCAGCAACAAAGGGAAGCTGTGAAAATCTGTATTTGCACTTAGGTACATAAATCTCACTTACGCCACCTGAGTCTTTCAAAGGGTCTAGTCCCAGACTTCTACTTTGCTTCAAAACTAAAAACAGTCTAGGCAATTTCAAATCAAAGAAATCAAGCAAATGATTCCATTCAGCTACATAAAGACGTAAGTGACTTATCCAAGATGGACCAAGATGAAAATTACAGGGATGAGGTCAAATGTAAGGGTGAGTTCAGATGTCAAGCCAAGTCATTTGGGCTGTAATCCAGCCGTACCAAAAGAATGTTGTTTAGCAATATGACTGAAAAGTCCCAAATGTTGTGAGATCAGCTGATCTCATGAAATTCATATATTTCAGAGTACTGGCTAGTTTGTTCTCATGAGATTTCAGATCTCTTCAAACAATAATGAGAAAAAAAAACCTGCAGGTATTTTCATTTGTTCCAGTCTGTTCCTCCTCTGTCATTTTGCTATAGGTCTTTAGAAATCTATAGGGACTGGATTTGGTCCAATTGTACCTTATCTCCTGCACTGTTTTCATTTCAGCTGTCACAGAAACCAATTTAGAGCTGCTGTGGAAAGCAGTCTGGTGATTGTTTTTGCTTCTTTGCAAAGTATTAGTGGTGATCTCTATTACTGAGGGATGATTAAGAAATTTTGCTGTGCCTGTAGGAAGCTATAAAAAGGTCATCATTTTAGTTTATTATTTAAAAGCCAAAAATATGACTGGCACTGCATAGAGCACAAAAATCAAGACAGTCTCTGCACTAGAGAGTTTACAAGTTAAAGTTATGAAGCACAAATAGAGACAACTTCAAAGAAAGGAAAAGAAAGACAAAGCCTCTTCTGGCATAGCAGTGCCAGAAAGCTTGACAACTTCAGGCTAAAGCATATACCACAAATAAACATTCATGGCCTAGTCTGAAGAGGCTCTCAGCATCTACACACATTTCACAATGAAATCAATGGGAGCTGCAGGGCTAAAGCACCTATTGCAAGCAGAACATTAGCTTAAATGACAGCAAAATCAGCAGAGGTTATACAGTGCTTTACTGTTATTTGTCTGACAGGTGGTGCCATTGAAATGGTGAAATTAGGGTATTGCAAAGAAAACACAGTTCAGCCAAATAACTGCAGCTGTTCTGTACTGTGTTTTCTATTTTATGCACACTACAAATTATTTGGAAACAAGGCTTGTGAAACTAATGCCATATAAATGTATGTTTTTTTATGGACAAAGAGGTTAATATATGTCGCTGTCCACAGTTCTGTAGCTAGTGAGAGTCTGTGGTATGAACACTACGGCAAGGCTTACTCTGAACATGCACAATAATAAGAGACAACATAAAGCTTCCCCCCAAATAGAACAAGGGTTCCTTTTTCTCTGTGCTTTGTCAACCACATTGCAAAGGACCAAATGAAATCCCCCAAATGTGAGCTGTTATTCAGGTAATGCTCTGCAGTAGTTTTAACCTGTGCACATATTTAGCCCAGAATCAGCACACATAGCTTGATCTTTATTGAGGATGGTTGCTAACATGTTCTGTGTATAGAATTTATATTGTCTTCTGTAACAGCAGCAAATCACAATATGAACACTGGATGTAATTTATGTCATCATTTAGAGGCTTTGTGTATTCTGCCAGCACTGTATCAAAAGCATTCCAGTCTCACTTCTATATGGCAGCTATATATTAATAATGCTGTACCATACACAGAATTTTACCCAAACTGTTTTACATTGAAAGCCTTTAAAGTTGGGTTTACAGGTTTACGTGGATAAGGGCTCACAGTATTAAATAACAAGAAAAGCATAGGAAACAAAAATTGAGATACCTTCTGTAGCAATCAGTTCACTCCTACACAAGGTTCTCTCTGTAACGCAGGAGAAACTGCTACATGTGTGATACTATAGGATACCTGATGAACATAAGACTAAAGGAAGTATAAAGTCTTAATTATTCTATTGCATATGCCCAGTAGTCAGTACCTTCATCTTTCTTGAATGCATTACACAGTATAATGTGGAATATATAATGTCACAAACATGGAACTCCTTTGCACTGCACCGAGGTTTGGATGAATTTTGAAGGCATATATTTGCAAATTTTTAAGTAGCTGCTGCTATGTGCCTTTATAGTCCAGGACAGTAACAGTACCTAGCACCCTGAGAACAGAGGCTTGTGCAAGGGTGTGTAACAATTACACGTTGAAAGGGAATTTGTTGAAATACACACAGTAAAGAGAGTTTGAATTCTGTTTATACACAGCAGTTTGAAATGGACACAGGTGAGTTGGTAAGATATCTGCATTTCCCATCCACATCTAGTTATTTACTGAACCATGAACTAACACAGACCCTTTTCTGAGCTGGGCTTACAGGTGGCCTGTCCGCCCAAGACAACTTTGGTGAGCACATCATTAGGGACGAGATCTCCAGCTGTACTACATCTTCGATCCACCACCAGGGTAAACACAAAAGCAAAATTCAGTGGTTCCAGAAGACTGAGCAGACTCATGTCATCTGTGTGAAGAATTTTACTGCTGTCTTTGGAGAGAAGGACTTCTAAAAATTTTCACTTCTAAAATATCACCAAAATCTACCTATCATTCTTGCCCAGACTGGCAAAAATATGGATTATATCTACAGAGAAAAGAAGAGTTCTCCTACTGAAGAGCCTTGCAATCCTCTTTTGTTGGCTACTGGAGAGCCCAGAGTCAGAAAAGGGCCCAAAGTTACCTGTATACTGCTTTCCCCGAGCACTGACCAAGAATCGCAAGAACTCAACATTAGTGGCGTTCGTGAGTTCCATTACCTGATGATATTTCTGCACTTTTTCCATTGTTGCATCCCCTAGAGATGACAAATACTTTTAAAATTATCTGTTACATCCACCATCAATGCACGAGACCCTTTTACTGTTACCAAGTCTGGCTGAAAGATCTCATTGTTCTTATTGCTCAGATTGGTTCCAGGAACACCACCCAATCTGTCTTCCTACTCTCCTTAGCCAGCATCCCACACAAGATGTTATGCCTCTTGATCCTGGCATCCTGGACTGCAGGACAATAATCAATGATATGCAAGCAGGTTTCCCATTCAGCAGGAAAATGCCAGCACCCTCTCCCTAAACTTCTGGCCAAGTACTCCCTAGTCAGGTAGACATTGGTATGGAGTTGTAATGCCATCAAAATCTTTCTGTGAGGGATACCACTACAATGCACCAACCAATCATTGCTGATGTTATCATTCTTGAGGTTCTTAATGCCCTGACTCCTTAGATTTACCCAATTTGCAAATTCTTGCTTCTTTCACCTATTCAAGTTAGAAAAGATGACTTTTGAAGACAGTATTTCCCATTTGGATGCTGCTTCCTCCCCTTCCAGCATGGCATGGATCACTGTCAGCCAATTTATCTGTCACTGATGGTATTTTGTCCTTCTGGCCTCCCGTGGCAATCCACGAATGCTCAAATTCTGTCTGGATGCCCTCTTCCAGAATAATTGCTCAGATGACATCATCTTGAGAGTGGGCAATACAATGTAACCTGCAAGTCTGTATGTTTGGAATCTGTCTCGCCAGTTGTGCAAACCCCAAGCTGCCACCTCTTATGCTGGAATACAAGATTGAGTCACATCTGCAGGAAGGCAGGCGAAGCCAGTTCTTCACTGCCATTCGTATGGCCAGATTGAGAGACTGGAGGTATGAGGTGTTTGTGCCAGCATGATAACAGCCTCAGGATGGCATACCTTTTCAAGATTTCGAACCTCTGCAGTGGTTTCAAAGGGGCATCCCTGAAGTTTTTCACCAAGGTGTCAAGCTTTTCTCACAGCTCAAGCACAGACAGACACACCCACTGGTCCACCCCCAGGACCAAGAATTTCTCAAAGCTGCCCAGCTCAATCACATTTAGTTTGGAGCCATTAACCCTTCACAGCTCACAATCATTGATGGTGTAAGAATCTTTAGCAGGCCTTATAAAAAACCCATGGCATTTCTCAGCCTGCATCCTCAGTCCAATCAGTTGGCAGAATTCCTCAACCACCACAATATTCCCCTGCATTCCATCCTAAGAGTCACTTATTAGGACTAGATGATCTGCAAATGCCAACAGACTAACCCTTTCACTGCTGTGCTAAAGCAATTCCCAGTCTTCTCTAACCTACATAACAGCAGGTCTACTGATAAATTGAACAGCACTGGGGACATTGAATCTCCTTGCTTCACTCCAGTGAGAATCTTTATCACTTATGATTGCTTTCCCCTCAACTCCAGCCAAGTCATAGTGCTGTCATACATATCAGTGATGATGTCAATTATATGACTATCAACAACTCTTTGTTTCAGGGCCTGAAAAATACATTGATGGCTAACTGAATCAAAGACCTTAGTTAGACCCATAAAGACCACCCCAACGGCATTATGCTCCCTTTTGTGTACTTTATCATTATTTGGAGCACTTTCAGATTTTCTGAACAATCTAGGGCAGGCATAAAGCTCCTCTGGCGGCTGTTAATTGGACATGGTCTCATCAGTCAGGCTCTTAGGATTCTCGAAAACAGCTTCAAGATAATCAACCCAGTGGTGACAGGTCACCGATTATTAATATCCAGATGTTTCACCAGCTCCGCGGACTTTGGTATTAATATCTATTAATATTGTTCTGCATTCTTTGATCCCCACCAGGATCTTCCCAGCCAGCAGCCAAAAACTGAACAGTTCAGCAAGCTGATTGCCTTGAGGGTCTTCCTTAAGAAGGTGTCTCAAACATAGGCGAACGGGACCGGGCACAGAATTTTTATCCATGTCTAAGATGTTGCTGAGGGCCTCTTTAGCTGAAATCATCCTCTTGAATGCAGAACTGTCCACCATTCTGGTTCCTTGGAAAGGTCCCAAGCTGATAAAGGGGTTCACCTCCTCCCACTTCTTCTTAAATGTCCTACATAATAGTTCATGGAGAGGACACATATTACCACTTTGATGCTAATATAATCCCAGCAAGTTTTTTACGAACTAATTCAAAAACTGCAAAAATTGCTGGTACCTCAAAAAAAGACCCCACCTCACTGCCTTCTTCTTCCTCCTGTTCTGCTGAGATCTTTTGGAGAGGGCGCTTGCTTGGAACTTTCTGTGTTGACTGACCTTCTTTATGAGAATTTGTCCCATCAGATGTCACAACAATCCTTCAGATACTTCACTGATGACACTTGGGGCATCTTCCTGGCCTTCCATTGCTCCCTCCAAGGCAACTCTGAAGTTGGGGGGTGAGGGTATTCACTTGCAACCAATTCTCAATTATCCCTACATACTAGATCTTCAGCTCCCTCTCATCTTCAATCCCCACAAGTTCCCTGCGTGCACTCAGGTGATCATCCTGTTTCTCTGGTGCCAATCCCTCACATCTGCCTTCTGTAGTTGTCACATTCCGTCATTTTTGTGGTCAGACTTTCACCAATCAGTTTATTTATATATCAGGTATTCTTATACTTCCATTACAACTCAATAAAAAAAACTGTCTCTTCTTCTGACCAACAGCTCCTATAGGCATCTCTCATTCCCTCTTTCTTGGGACAAGACAGCTCAATTCTCTCTAAGTTCATAACCCTTGGGTGGACTATCCTCTTATTTTGCGACATGTTGCTCTTCATACCACAGGTGCAGGTGCATTCCCCACATTTACATTCTCTTTCGGAACACAGTTCAGGAATTCCCTTGCACCTTGGAAAGTGCCAGGCAATATGAAGATGCTTAGCATCAGTCCTTCCACATTGGCAGCAGTGAAACAGGATTCTTCTTCAGCCTTGGACCCTCCTTAGACGTTCAACTAATGCCAATACTTTCTTCATCTGGATACCACAACATGGACAAGCTACATAATTGTCCAAGAACTTCACCACTGGCATACTCATACCAGTGGCATCCCCTTCGATATAAAAGATGGGCATCATTGATATTTTGGTAGAATATGCAGGGCCAGAAGAAGGGGGTGGAGTTTTGTCTACTACATCCTCCTCCAGCATCCTAACGATGCTGTTCCTTCAAGGTATTCTGACAAACCCCACCACCTTGTAAACCTCTGACAGATTTTCCATGCAGTCTTTGACTAGGGAGGGGTGAGACCATCCCCATCCTGCATAGTTCAAATCATAGAATGTCATATTTGGGAGGTGGCCACTTGCACAACTTGATGGTTCCACCACCCAGTCATCTTGGGAGATGCAGTTTTCCAGCTGCTGGACCCAGTCTACTGGACCTGTCTGGGTGGCCACCAAAATGAAGTTGATAACCCATATCGATCATGTCTCTGGGGATTTGGGGAAAACATGATAACCAACCCTCAAGTTAGACTAGTGGCACCCACATGTAGCTCTCAGGGAAGGGCTCCAGACAACAAGCAGATAGACTGTTTGCAGTCAATAAATTTTGTGTTTCACCTTACGCGTACCATCAAGTAGCTGGTGAAGCCAGTCAATATGGAGGAAGTAACTAATAACACTGCACACACTGGGGTAAAGGCCAGCTTGGTTAACCCCGAAGGGGCATTCAGTGGGACCATGAGGAGGTCTAGCCTTTGCAGCAAAGTCCAGCTAGTAACTATGGCCCCATCATAAGAGAGTCATATTTACTGCTGCCATGTGTTACCTGTGTACTACCCACTCATTGGATTCTCTTCAGCCTTCTTTAATATTTTAAATTTGTGAGCTTCTGAAAGAACCTCTCCCTGATTAAAAACTGGCATGTAATCAATCAAAGAAGCAGCATTCAGAGGAAGAGTATTCTTTGACAGCTATCAGTTCCTGCTGGTATTGTCTACAGGTGTAGTATTGCCTACAGCCTAAAAACACCCACACACCCACAAGAATGTGTAAAAAGCAGCTGTACGTAGAGAAGAAATCGCAGGGAAGAGCTATAAAGTTAACATGAAAAAATAAAGATGCCTGAAAAATATTATCAGGGTAGAATCCTACACCTGCCCCTCTCTTCAAAAACAAACAAATAAAACTATGTTGTATTGCCTTTCCCAAGAGCCACAAGTGGCACTATTCCATCTTGGTCCCTGACAGCTCTAATGAACTTCTAATAGCTCCTAGCCAACTGAGGTTAATAAAAGCCGGATGCTCCACAGATAAACACATCTGAGTAATATGTTATTTTGTAGAAAAGGAGAGTAGTTGGAGACTTTCTCCCATGGGGTGTTGCTAAATTGGTATCGCTATCCCCAACCTTCTGTCACCTATGTTGCTATCAGGAGAAAGATAATGTCATCAGACATGTTTTCATTCAGTAGGGCTGTTTTTGTTTGTTTGTTTGTTTGTTTGTTTTCCTTTAGGCCTTTTCTTTTAATGGACGCCTGTCCAACACCAAATCTGCTTTTTTCTGTTCCCTTAAGCATGAACAGAAAGACACTTTTAGGAACAGGAGAGAAATACAGCAAAAATCTCAAGTATCAGTGTCTGTTCACACTGCCTTTTCTGCAGACTGCAGGAATGGAAAATGAAAGGAGCCTTACTTTGGGTAGATAATGAGAGTTGCACAACAACTTACAACTGACCATTGGGCAGAACAAGCCTAAGAAGTAAGGGTTCTCTTTGTTAATAATTCCTATCGCTGTTTGAGCTTCCTATTGAGCTAGCATGGCATCACAGTATGTTTGATTCATGTTTTAGTATGGTGCATTTATTTTCCTCTCTCTGTAAATAATTTCACCCTGTATAGGTATTCCTGATATTTACTTGCAGATCCTTTTAGCCTTTATTTCTGATGAATAAAACTTATCATGGGAAGTAAAAAATAGTTCCTGACATACGGAGATTGCAGAAAGATTTAATTAAAAAGCAAAAATTAGGCTTCCAAAGCACTGAAATAATATATTTTCATACATAAAGTCATGTCTTCAATATCTAATCATCATTTTATTTTGAAAGCCATATTAATTGTATGATAGTATATTTAAAATTAGTAAGAGTATTCTGTATCTAGAAGGAATAAAATGTAGTTTCAATATTTGTTAATTTCAATCTTTTCTTTTCTTTTCTTTTCTTTCTTTCTTTTCTTCTTTTTTGTTCTTTTCCTTTCAAATCACACTTTTCCTATATAAGTTAATGCATTATCCACAGCCAAAGAAATAAAAAAACACACTCCTTGTGTCTGTATTATTTTCATTCATACAGTACCACAAAAATGAATTGCACTTTTTAGATAAATTGAATTACAGTTTCCTTCAGAGTTTTTAGTTTCAATATAATACCAAAATGTGACTAGCAACAGTGGATCAGTTTGCATGACTGAAGCCATTGTATTTTGTTTCATACTATTTAATGATTAAAAAAAAGGAACAATCAATAGCTTGATCTATTTCCCTGAAGCTGACATAAGAACAAAACAAACACCTGTACATATTATCACAACAGCTTCTTCTAGTCTTCAATTTCAAGAAAATATACCTCAACCAATAGAATTTTGTAACTTTACTTCAACATAGTTTTATATAACCCCATCACTAAATTCTACTTAGCTAGCCTTCTTAAGAGTTCCTCTTAGAACTCAGATAATATAAGAAAGATATTCATGTCTCCCAACTTTAGTCATCTGAAAATCTAACAGTACTGTAACATGAAGTTGTCTAAGCTGTCCAGACAGTCAAAAAAAAGAGATGTATCTCCCAGCGCAGTGTATCTTGTGTTAAGTAACCCACTCTGACTGCCCTGGTTTCTAGACCGTCCTGCCCAGAAGTCAAAGGTTGCTTCTTCTATCTAACAAGAAATTGCATACACTTCAGTACCAGATTTGTCTCTTTTGAGAGATTTAAGGATGAGGAATATAAGTTTTTTTTTTTTTAATTAGATCCTATTGTTATGACAGGGATACTGAAAGTCTGCATTTCTATTACAGAAGAACTTCTGAACAATGCTCCTTTAATTCTTTCAGTTCCTGAATCAGATATTCTGAACTCAGACTTCTTTTGTCCAATTTGTTATCACCTATGAACTACAATGTCCGAATTGAAATACTATGTTATCTGTGGCAGAAGGTTCTGAAAAAGTATTTTCCATAAGTTTCTTGCAACTTTTTTCCACTGCCACATTCTGTTCACTGCACCGAAAATGGTACATTCTATTAAAAAAACATAAACTGGTGATTCACTGTAAGCATAACAGAAAGTCAGGCTACCAGAGATTTTATTATTTGATTACCTAACCTTGCATCCTACCTATCTGGATGAGTCACCATTTCCTTTTGCTCCTCTCCTACTCTTTTATAACAAGCACAGGTACGAGAACATTACTGTATGGGAAACCATCTTCTGTGGGTTGCTCATTTTCAACTCTTTTTTTCAAACTGTCCCGAATGTTTTAAATCTAAGGATTCATGAAGGGCCATAAATTCACATTTTTCTTCAGGCCACTTAAATGCAGAACGCAGGCAAGAATTTTCCTCTAAGTGTCTCATTTCAGGTTCAGCCTCTATTCATCCTTTAGGACATAACTTTAACAAGCATTTCTAAGCAAAGAAGTACTTAACTGTCTGTTTAATTAATGAAACACAAACATGTCCTTAATCATATCTTTGCAGAGTCTTCTGAATGGCTGGACATGAACATTTCCTGAACCAGGATTTTCTTCTGCTCAACTTAGCTGAAATATTTTCTTTTCCTCATCTTACCCCTTTCTTAGTAGTTCTTACAGTAAAGACCATGAATAAATTGTGAGCTCTCACTGCATTTCGTTTATTACTGCTATTTTTCTGTCCTAAAGGAATGGCTCATGTGCCAAATCTCTTTTTTTTTTTCTCCAGATAAAACAGTCCAATAAAAAATGTATTTTCTCCCCCTATAAACCTTGCCTTGATTATATCTTTAAATTAACATAGCTACAATAACACTACTTAAGATGTAGCCGTTTTGGGGCACTTTTATTTTGGATCAGTGTTTTTGAAATAAAATTTCAGCATGGCTTTTGCAACATCTGGTGTGTTTGCAAATTCAATAAAATTCATGATCCAGACTTTGTTATGCTGAGTGCTGGTGGCATGTTCCTTACTATTTTTTAGAAGCATCATACTTGCACATAATATTAGAATATTCTCTGGTGTAGTGGTTACAGAATGAATACTGACATAACAAGTTAATACTCAAGCTAGGTCTTTCCTTCCTGTTTTCTTTTTTTCCCCTCCCTCTTTTTTTTCAAATGTTTTCTTCTACAATGGCTCAGAAATATCTCACAAATTAACGCTTATGATATACAATCAAAAGAGGCAGTATAATATACAAAGTCACCTCTGGGTAATGCATTTTGCACAATAATAGAAGACAGACAGATAGCAAGAGAGCACAAAGGAAAGATAGGATTGTTTGTATTCTTGATCCTTTAACAAAGAAGGAGAAACAAAGTGGTCATGATATTGCTACATTTTATTTTTAGACAGGTAGGATTAATGTACATGAAATAATGTTTGTTCTCCATTGGGTAATTTCTCAAAGAAGCTAACACAATCCACAGCAAGCATGCTAATCAAATCAAGTCCAGCATTCTGGGATTCAGGCTTCTCTCTCTGTCTCTTACACATAAACACACAAAGTAGTCTGCTTACTGACTGTTGGTTTCCTCAGAAGTACCATGAACAGGGAAGAAAAAGCTCTAAAATCAGAAGATATGTTTAAAAATAGGTTAGCTGCAAATAGTCTAATAGGTATTTCAAGATTTTTCTGGTAGTTAGAGAACTCCTGTAAACAGGAAATTGGGGTGCCACTCATCATGCAGCTACTGCCCATAGTGTTAAGCTGGAGAAGACACTTGCATTTGCAGCAGAAAGATTTGATATAGTAAGACAGGCTTGCTTTGCAGGGGTGCTTTGAGGCTTAATTAATATTTCTGAAGTTCCTTTGATTCTAGCATAAAAGATGTTATCTACGTGCCTTTCCTACAAGACAGTATTTCTTACTCTGCTTGCTGCCGCTTTGTTGGCTTTCTCAGACAGGTTTTCTGGTCAAAGCAGCCCAGTCCTCTGGGCCTTGTTTATACCCATATTATGTGTCTGTTTGTTTAATATATCAAGAAAAGTAATAAAGGATATTTTCATTATGAGCGCAGCTAAGAGAGGCAGTGAACAGACAAACAGATGCAGCAGTTTGCACAGCAATGTTTGGGATCTGACTAGACCTTGAGGATCTTGTTGGAAGTTGTGGGGCTTTCTGAGGACCCCCGAGGAACTAGAAGGTGATTGCTGTGAACAGGAAAGGGGAAGCTAGGCAAGGACAGCTGCAGGAAGCCTTAACTTCTCCTGGGAGAAGCTCTAGCTAGGAGTGGCTGCTGCTAAGGAGCTCTCTTGGTTGCCCCTCACCAGAGGGAGTTGGGGCCTTT
The DNA here is from genome assembly GCF_036417845.1 of Apteryx mantelli. Classification (NCBI taxonomy): domain Eukaryota; kingdom Metazoa; phylum Chordata; class Aves; order Apterygiformes; family Apterygidae; genus Apteryx; species Apteryx mantelli. The sequence goes on from NC_090020.1 coordinate 5,554,714, forward strand.
GATCCAGCTGGCCCTTGATTAGGGCAGGTCAAGCACCTGTGAGTCAGTGCTAGGGAGAGGCCTGTAGAAGAGCCAGGCCCAGAGCGCAGCGAACAGCTGCAGCAGTTAGTGCATAAGGGCACATGAAGGTGCCTTCATTTCCATTCCCAGCAGTATACGCTTCCTCAGGTATGGTCATGACATGCCACAGAGCACATTCCCCAGTGGCCGTTGGAGTCGCTGCGTCGGCTGTGTCAGAGGCTGGGACCCAGACTGACCCTCTGATGGCAGATGCAGCTCTCCAGGTCTCAGGCTGCAGGGAGTGCTTGGGGCCTCTCCAGGAGGCCTGGGCTGGCAGTCAGCTCTCCTGCAGGAGGTGGGCTGCTGTTGATTTTCAGGTTGGGGGGGGGGGGTGTTGTCACCTCTGTTGTCAGGTAAGGGAGGTATGGGAGGAAGTCAGTGGGCTGTATAGCATCTGAGAAGATGAACAGGAGATAGACAGGGTATTCTTGGAGACCATACAGCTTCAGGAGTCCCAAACCCCCACAGCAGTGGAGTTGCTGGAGGGCTCTGTGCTGTGTGACACGGTACATCATAACACGGTAGAAGAAGGCTGGAAACTGGTCACTGCTTGTAGGAGAAGAAAGGCTCCTTCTCCTCCCGAAGACTTGCAGTTGAGGAACAGGTTTAGTGCCCTCCAGGATGAGGAGGAGATGGGCATGGCTGCAAGGGAAGCAACTGGGACAACAGACCCTGTGACTTGCAGGAACGCCCAGAAGAAGCAGCAGGCGGTTGTTGTGGGTGGCTCCCTGCTGCAGGGGATGGAGGCACCTATCTGCCAACCTGACCTCTTCTCCAGAGAGGTTTGTTGCCTGCCAGGGGCTCGCATATGAGATGTCATGGAAAGACTGACAAGGCTTGTCCATGCTTTGGACTATTACCCTCTGCTGCTCTTCCACGTGGGCGCTAATGACACCAAGGGCAAACTGGAGACCCTCAAACAGGATTTCAGAGCTCTGGGGATGGTGGCCAAGGGTCTGGGAGCCCAGGTCATCTTCTCCTCAATCCTGCCAGTGAGGGGGGATGGATGAGTGGAGGAGGAGATGGACTTCCCAAGTTAACAACTGGCTGTGCCACTGGTGTTGGCAACAGGGTTTTGGTTTCTACGACCATGGGACCCTGTTTGAAGATCAACATCTGCTTGGGAGAGATGGGATCCACTTCACTAAGTAGGGTACAGGTGTCTTTGCCAACAGGTCCTCCTTCCCAGGTTGGCCGACTTTAAACTAGGAAAGATGTGGGAAGGGGAGAGTTATAGAGACAGGGTAGTTGGCAAAACACAGCTCAAGTCGAGATGCCTCCAGCGGGTGCATGCAGCTAGGGAAGTGTGCATGGGATGTGGCTGTGGAGGATCCTCTTTTACCCCTCCTGGGAAACCTGCATGCTCCATCACCTCCCTGAAATGCCTGTACACCAATGCACGCAGCATGGGGAACAAACAGGAAGAACTAGAGATATGTGTGCAGTCGCAGGGCCATGATCTCATTGCCATTGCAGAGACATGGTGGGATAGCTCGCATGACTGGAGTGCTGTCATGGATGGCTACATGCTTTTTAGGAAAGACAGGCCAGGAGAGCGAGGTGGTGGAGTTGCTCTTGATGTGAGAGAGCAACTGGAATGTATGGAGCTGTGCCTAGGGGTGGATGAAGAGCGAGTCAAGAGCTTGTGGATAAGGATTAAAGGGCAGGCTAGCATGGGTGACACTGTTGTGGGTGTTTACTACAGGCCACCTGATCAGGAAGAGGAAGTCGATGAGGCCTTCTACAGGCATTTGGAAGTAGCCTCACAATCCCAGGCCCTGGTTCTCATGGGGGACTTCAACCACCCTGATACCTGCTGGAAAGACAACACAGCTAGGCACAAACAGTCCTGGAGGTTCCTGCAGAGCATTGGTGACAACTTCTTGACACAGGTGGTGGAGGAGCCAACAAGGAGAGGTGTGCTGCTGGACCTCGTACTAACAAACAAAGAAGGACTGGTGGAAGATGTGAAGGCTGGGAGCAGCCTTGGCTGCAGTGACCATGAGATGGTGGAGTTCAGGATCCTGTGAGGAGGAGGCAGGGCACTAAGTAGGATCACAACTCTGGACTTCAGGAGAGCAACCTTTGGCCTCTTCAGGGACCTATTTGGAGGAATCCCATGGGTTAGGGCCCTAGAAGGAAGGGGGGTCCAAGAGAGCTGGTTAATATTCAAACATCACTTCCTCCAAGCTCAAGAGTGGAGCATCCCTATGAGTAGGAAGTCAAGCAAAGGAGGCAGGAGAGCTGCATGGATGAGCGAGGAGCTCCTGGCAAAACTCAAACAGAAGAAGGAAGTATACGGAAAGTGGAAAGGGGGACAGGCCACTTGGGAGGAATATAGGAATGTTGTCAGAGGATGCAGGGATGCGACGAGGAAGGACAAGGCCCATTTGGAATTAAATCTGGCAAGAGATGTCAAGGACAGCAAGAAGGGCTTCTTCAAATACATCAGCAGCAAGAGGAAGACTAGGGAAAATGTGGGCCCTTTGCTGAATGGGGTGGGTGCCCTGGTGATGAAGGATGCAGAGAAGGCAGAGTTACTGAATGTCTCCTTTGCTTCAGTCTTTACTGCTCAGGCCAGCCCTCAGGAACCCCAGACCCTGGAGAACACAGAGAAAGTCTGGAGGAAGGAAGACTTTCCCTTGGTGGAGGAGGATTGGGTTAGAGATCATTTAAGTAAACTGGACACCCACAAATCCATGGGCCCCGATGGGATGCACCCACGAGCGCTGAGGGAGCTGGCGGATGTTATTGCTAAGGCACTCTCCATCATCTTTGAAAGGTCATGGAGGACAGGAGAGGTGCCCGAGGACTGGAAGAAAGCCAATGTCACCCCAGTCTTCCAAAAGGGCAAGAAGGAGCACCCAGGGAACTACAGGCCAGTCAGCCTCACCTGCATCCCTGGAAAGGTGATGGAGCAGCTCATCCTGGAAGCCATCTCCACGCATGTGGAGGACAAGAAGGTGATCAGGAGTAGTCAGCATGGCTTCACCAAGGGGAAATCATGCCTAACCAATCTGATAGCCTTCTATGATGGAATGACTGGCTGGGTGGATGAGGGGAGAGCAGTGGATGTTGTCTACCTTGACTTCAGCAAGGCTTTTGACACTGTCTCCCATAGCATCCTCATAGACAAGCTCAGGAAGTGTGGCTTAGATGAGTGGACAGTGAGGTGGATTGAGAACTGGCTGAATGGCAGAGCTCAGAGAGTTGTGATCAGTGGCACAGAGTCTAGTTGGAGGGCTGTAGCTAGCGGTGTCCCCCAGGGGTCAGTACTGGGTCCAGTCTTGCTCAACTTCTTCATCACTGACCTGGATGAAGGCACAGAGTGCACCCTCAGCAAGTTTGCTGACAATACAAAACTGGGAGGAGTGCCTGATACGCCAGAGGGCTGTGCTGCCATTCAAAGAGACTTGGACAGGCTGGAGAGGTGGGCAGAGAGGAACCTCATGAAGTTCAAGAAAGGCAAGTGCAGGGTGCTGCACCTGGGGAGGAATAACCCCAGGCACCAGGACAGGTTGGGGGTTGACCTGCTGGAAAGCAGCTCTGCCGAGAAGGACCTGGGAGTGCTGGTGGACAACAAGTTAAGCATGAGGCAGCAAGGTGCCCTTGTGGCCAAGAAGGCCAATGGTGTCCTGGGGTGCATCAGGAAGAGTGTTGCCAGCAGGTCGAGGGAGGTGATTCTCCCCCTCTCCTCAGCCCTGGTGAGGCCACATCTGGAGTACTGCGTCCAGTTCTGGGCTCCCCAGTACAAGAGGGATGTGGCACTACTGGAGCAAGTCCAGCGAAGGGCCACAAAGATGATTAGGGGACTGGAGCATCTCTCTTATGAGGAAAGGCTGAGAGAGCTGGGCCTGTTTAGCTTGGAGAAGAGAAGGCTGAGAGGAGATCTTATCAACGTGTACAAGTATCTGAAGGGAGGGTGTCGAGAGGATGGGACCAGACTCTTTTCAGTGGTGCCGAGCGACAGGACGCGAGGCAACGGGCACAAACTGAAACACAGACACTTCCATCTGAACATGAGGAAAAACTTTTTCACTGTGAGGGTGACAGAGCACTGGAACAGGTTGCCCCAAGAGGTGGTGGAGTCTCCTTCTCTGGAGATATTCAAAACCCACCTGGACGCAATCCTGTGCAATGTGCTGTAGGTGACCCTGCTTGAGCAGGGGGATTGGACTAGATGATCTCCAGAGGTCCTTTCCAACCTCAACCATTCTGTGATTCTGTGATCCTCTGTAGTTTGCATGGTCCTATCCTATACTAATCAAAAGTCTGAACAGCATTTCTGATCACTCATTATAAAGCAATGAACTTAGTGTGAGTTCATTTTGGAATGATTTACTGGCCAAAAATAATTCAGATTCATTATTAATATTTTATTATTCTTAAAATTAGAATAAAAATAGGAGGAAGAACCATCTTTTTCTTGAATGCTCCAATGTACTTCCTTTTAAGGAGATTTAGAGAGGCCTGTTACCTGTCACCAGACCCCTGGTTAATATGAAAATTTACAAACCTTACAAATTAAAATTTCATACTTTACTTAAGATCTTAGAACTAAGTCTTTAGATTAAATTTTGGTTTACATGTATTTCCATGAACATGGAAAATCTGCAATATTGTTAAAATTTTTGAAAGAATTTGGGTAAATTTTTTCAACCAAAAAGTTTGCAATCTGTTTTTTTGATTCTGTCCTAACAATGACACTCTTCAATGCAGGCCAGGAATATTTTAAATAATGAACTTCCTAACTCATATATATATATATACCAGCTATCCTGGAAAAGAAGCATCTATTGACAATTTCCACTTGAACTCCAAATTTTTTGGAAAAGCCAGTACATTTTTACAGTTTTTATACTTTGAGTTGGCAGTATGAGCACTTCCTCAAAGGTTTATGGTACCTACTCTATATTTAGGCACCCTGTTCCTACTCATGACAGCAGTCAGTTAGGTATCTAATTCTCCTCCACTGCCTGACAGATCATGAGGGTGAAACCTCCAGTCCTTAAAACATGTAGTTACAATTAAGACAAAATCCTCAATAAATCTTTAATAATGAGAGAATCAAGTGGTAGAGTGGAAGACTTTAGGAGTGCAGCAGAACACAACAGGAAATTGAAGACTGTGCTAAGTGAATTATTTTTTGGTTAAGGGAGATATGAGTAGCAAAGGGTTTGAAAGCCAGAGGTAATTTTTAGCTCTATGGATCTTTGTCCATTCAAGCTCTAGTGGGAGCTATGAAAAGGCTACCGAGAAGGAGCCAGAGATGTTAGATGGAGGCTAAGCATATACATTTACTACATTCAAAGTGGATTCAAGATTCAGATGCTTAAAACAATATTCTTAAATGAAGTAAGGTTCTCTAGTGTTCGAACCCTTTAACATCTATAGAGATGGAGAGCTCATTTAAGCCTGTACTTTTGTTATGCCTATTCACAGCTTTTTTCTGTTGTGTATGCATCAGCTAGATTAAAAAAGAAAATCACAATCAGCTGTTATGGCTTGCTGTACTTACATAGGATATAACTGTACTAGAAACTGTCACTCCAGTTTGGAGTTGGCCCATGACCCATTAGCTTCAAAAGAGATCAGAGTAAAACAGAGGTTTCATTTAAGGCAACATATGTGAGATCTGGGCAATCAATAATTACCAAAACATTTATACATACAGGGAATCCTAAACTTACTGCCCAGTCATCTGTGCATTTGTTCTATTGTCCTGAAAAGTAGAAAGTTGAAGTGAACCATACTTCTGAAATGCTTGATTTGAAGTCAGCATGATGATACTCTTCCTTTTTATTTGTATTCTCAAGGTTTGCTTCAAGCACAAGGTATGTGCAAGCACAGGCTGGATATTTATATGTAACGTAAGGACAATATGTTGGCCTCAGACATCCATTCCAGAAATGGTGCTGCTAGCATTTGCAGCTAGTATTTGTGATAAAACAAGTAATTTTTTTTACTCACATGTAGGGTTGTTATTTTTTCACTACTTTCTCAACTTTAGTAAAAAGATTTTTTCACATCAATAGAACATCTTCTTGTTGAACTCCTGCAGTAAGCTTATAAAGGGTATCTGATTTTTTTCATTAATGCAAAGCTATTGAACTCACAAACAGGTGAAGCACATTCAAGATCCCTTGCAGAAAAAATCCTGTTAGGTGGATTAACAAATTAACAAAATAATAGTGCAATTTCCCATTAAATTTGTCACTTAAAGACAAGAGGTTACCACAGAACTATAGCACTGAAGAAATAATAGTCAAAGGGACCACCCATTACTCCATTAACCAACAGGGTCTATCAGATATGATGAAGTAATCCTCAATGAAAGGAAGAGGTTCAAATTTATAATATTAATTTAAGTTCAACTACTATGTTTTGTAGCCTCTTCATAGACAGATATCTGACGATGCAGATTAATTGCCATAGGGAAAAAGAAGGAAGTTCCAGTTGCAGAAATCAAACACATCTCAAGTGAGAGCTGGCAAATAAAAAAACATTTCAGATCAGTCTTATATCACAAAGGCCACACTCAGGCAAAACTTCCATGGATTTATCTGGGAATTCTGCAATAAGTAAAGACTTCTGTATTTGCATGTTTGAAGCTGTCCTATGACTTCTGACACTATCTGATTACACTGCTCCATGATCTGCCATAATGTCAAATGTATCTGAGTATTGAATGGCTATAGTTAAGATATACAGGGAAGAACTGTTCTATTAAAAAGGGATGAAAAAATAAAAGAAAAAATTAACGATAAATTTGTATGAGAAATACTAGTACTAATTTTTACAGTTGAAGTGGAGCTATACCTGAATTGAATATTTTAATGAAATAGTCTTCAAATTCATTATAAAAATGAAGTTCTACTATCTCATTTATTGCAGAGGATCAGGACTGACTTTACATGTAGTGTAGCAAGAACAGCTGTGGGAGATCTGGCGGGGAGTCAGGTGCCTGGCAGAGCACGTGATAGCAGCCTGAGTGTGCTCTCAACACACTGACCAAAACCCGTCAAGGCCAGGCATGCATATTCCGATTTGTCAACTATGTCTAGCTGCTTCCCGGCTCAAGGTTAGCTCAGCTGAGATAGGAAATAGTGCTAGCTGCTTTAAAGGGCCCTTGGGATAGAGAGAGTCCTGCCTGGGCATCCGACCCATGCATCCTGCAGCCTCCCGTCAGCGACCCCTCCATCCGGTTCCCGGGGCTCCCCCTGCAGCTTGGACTGTACGTCCTTCATTAAATCTACGTTGTTTAATCCCTCATATGTCTTGAGTATCTCTCTATGCCAGTATCCAACTGTTCCTTTCCCACCTTGAGGTCACATGCATAAAATATATATACACATACACAAATACACATACATTCATGCACATTTTAATTTAGTCGTTTATAGTAGTATTATAATAATGGAATTCCTCATGCAAAATCTATACAAGAATTTGATAATTACTCTGAAATTAAGTAAAAAAAATACACTTTAAAATTAGCTAGTGTTAAACATGTCACATAATTCAGATGTTTGAATGTTTAAAAATAGTATTTACTAGAAACAAATGAGACAAGGTTACCACCATTTTTAAACATTATCTCTGTATCTCTCTTATCTTTAAATATTATTCAAAGAAAGCTTCTCTGTTAAGTCAGAACCTGAAATTCTAAATAAAAGCAAATAAATCTTAAGGACTAGAAATGTCCATGTACCATTACTATTTCTGCTTGGTCTTCCAAGTAATAGACGCCTTTGTTAGTCTTCAATTGTTTCCTGTACAACAAAATATAGATTTCCATGGCCTTCATGTGATCTGTCACAAAATTCTGAACAGTATAACATTCAAGGCTTCAGCAGTCATTGTTAGCTTTTGTGTACAACTGGCATACAGACTTAAAGTCTATTATATTATCATGACATATGTATGGTTGATTGGTTCCGTTTATATTAAAAAGGGACAAATAATTGTTTCTTAATTCTAATAAGCGTTAGAACTTAAAGTATTAGATGGTTGATAGTTGAGAAGCTCCCTATATCTCTATGAGAAGCTGCCTATTTCTCACCTTTGAATAATATGCCAATTTGTGGTGATGTTGGGGATGAGGAAAAATAAATAAGGGAAGCAGAAGGCAAACGGAGAAAACTAGCTTATTTTCAAAGCTTACTCTTTTCAACGGATAATTTTGCTCTGCAAATTATGATCTGTAGATAACCACTGCTCAGAAGAAAACAGCTGAGAATGTGTGACAACTTGGCTTGTCATATACACTTTGCATTTCCAACTACCCAATTACATTGAAAAAAACAAAGAATGTAAAGATGTTTCCTAATTCTTTAGTTACTAATTCATTTAAAGCTACTACTAACCATACCGTATGTATATTTTATATTCACTAAGGGGAAGAAAGTGATAGTCTTCTTTAGGGTGAATGGAAAAGGCAGCAGTCTTAGCAATTTTGAATTTAGTGGAAATTCAGAAGGAAAATACTTTTCTGTTAAGATGCATATATCCAGATAAATGTACAAACTCTGCTTTCTATTGTATATAAGAACCTAAAATATCAAGTAAGAGGGCTCCAATGGCAGGTTCTTTCTAAAACGAAATTCAGTGATAGCAGCTTTAGATCTGTTTCACAGCAAATGATTTGCACATGCTATGATGACTGCTAATGTTCCTGACTTCTAATTCCCTTTAGAAATAAATTAATTTATGAGGTATATACTTTAGAACTAACTCTTTCCCCACAAAGGATTCTTCAATGGAGTTTGCGTGTTTGCTGTTGTTTGCTGTATTGATATTAAAAAAAATAGCAAGAATGACAGTGTCCTCTCACAGAGATTTATGGATACTATGTAATACAAACAATCTTGGCAAGCTGAAACCAACTTTTTTAGCATCTTAAAACAGAGGAATTGGGCTTTACAAGCAGAAAGCTTGTTTGAAAGGATCACTACCCTATGTAAAATCTCACAGAAAAGAGATCTATACAACCTTGCTGTTTTCATGTGACCCATAAACCTTTCTGATGTTCAAAGATGCACGGAAGTGAGACACACAATGCCCACTGGAATTCAGTGAAAACTGGGTCTAATCTCCATTACAGTATCATCTTTCAAACTTCTCAGTATCACTTATTTTGGCTCAGTATTTTTCTTCTTTCAACTCTAGCCCATAATATATTCTTTCTTTCTTAATTTCAGTTGGTGAATTACTTATGTAGAAACAGAATAAAGACATCTTGAGAGTTGGAGACAGTTTAGTGATGCCTGTTATGATATTGATGAACTTGATTATTTCTGAATGGCTTGAAACTAGATCGGGTTGAACTTTCTGCTTCCTATGCGTTAAATAGAAAACCTATTATTTTGCGCTAAAGAGAAGAGAATACTGCAATAGCCATTCAGTCCCTTCTTATAGGCAATAGCCTACCAATATGAATAGGACCATCTGTTGACAAATCAGTTGTCAAAGTTAATTAGGTCTTTCCCACAGTGTTTATGAATATGATTCTGAAGGTGTGAGGCACAGAGGCACAGAAAATAATATCGTTATTTGGGAATCAATTACGCAAGCCTTTGAATTGTGTCTCCTTAGCAATTAAACGTTAGTAATACCATCAAGAAGATCAAAGCTGTAAATCAAAGAACTGGAAGATAAACTGAGAGGTGAGGAAGCAATTATTTACATTATGAACAACTCTTTCTTTTTTTCTTGTAAGAAAATATTTGTTCTAATATATTCCTGTGATGCTATGTCCTGAGTCTGATGGCAAATATGATCTGTAAGATACAGAGGAAGAGCAGTATTACACATGACCCTGTGCATAGCAGCCATTTAGAAGAGACAGTATGTGAACTTCTGCCACTATAAAAATGTTTTCCTCCCTTTAATATCTTTGTTATGCAAAAGTATTACTTCTAAGTTAGTGTATGTCCTGAAAAAGTAATCTGATAGAACACACATTTCAGGTATCATTTCTGTCAACTCACTGCAAATTGAAATGGACTTAGTAGATCCGAGGTATTGATTTTAAAATACTGATTATGGGTACTTTTGAGTGAAAAGGTCAAAGCCACCATATCATCCTCTATTTGATGCCCTGCCCTGTAGCTATATATGAGTAAATTGGTAACAGTGTAATAGGAGGAGCTCTGATGCAGACATTAATGCCCCTACCTGCACCTCCTTTGGAACTTCCAACTGTTCGGTTGACACTTTTCTACCCTGTATCTACCCTTTTAGACCAAATAAAATGTTCCAGTTGGGAGAAAACCTAATGATGGAGTCAAGGTGTCTGTTATACATGTATTGTCAAAGTATGTATAAATTTGTGTTTTCCTGAGCACAAGAGGAGTCAAACTAAGGAGTCCAACTCATCAATACACCACTGATAATAGAGTATATTCATACACACTGATGACTGTCAGTGATTGTCTTTGGTACTGATGATCTATATTTGAACTCAATTTTATTTTTGTTGGCATAAATCCACTCTTCTTTGATCATGTGGCCAAGGTAGAAACCATCCTTATTGCTTCATGGTAACTGTATTGCTAGGTTTCACTTTACCACAAGCCATTTCTGGGTATATATTTAGTAATGCACAAAGACATAATCTATGCTTAACAGAATGGCTAAGGGAGGTACACAATCTGTTACAGATTTCAATGTATCATCTGTTTATGACTATCAGTAGTAATCCTTGAAATGAATTTAATTTTCTTGTCATTATAGAATCTGCTGCAGCCGGCTTTTCTTTTTTAAAAAGACAGTGGGGTGGTGAAAGCTTAAGTATGCTCTCTCAGGATACTTTCCCAGTGTTTTATCTTTCCTTTTTGCTGCATCACTCTCTTTGGATGTCAGTTCTGCACTGGACCTGCCTGTTCACCCTGTTTCTTTGTAACCTCAAGAGAACAACTCCAGACTCTTAACAGAAAATCTCTTAGACCAGAACTACTTCTCCTAAGAGAAGTGTAAAGTACAGCTGTGAAACAAAGAGTAGAAACTATCATACCTCCTCATACTTTTTCTCTGCTCTAGCTTCACCTTTATCTACAGGTTCATATTTTGCAGCTGTTGTTCATTTCTGCTCTGTGGATGGGTTGGAGGTCTAAAATGGAGGCATCTTTCAGTCTTTCTTAACAGTCAATAACAAGGAAAAACTACTTCTAGACTTGATCTATCCAATCTCTGTTAGACACCTGCATTCCAGTGAAATGAACCATGTTCAAAAGGATCTAATTCTCTTTACTGACCATAAATGTAAAATATTTAATTAGGTATAAGCACACATGCAGCAGAAGCAAGATAAATTTCACTTGATATATTCAGGAGATGAATGGGATCTGATGTATGTTCACATCCCTAAAAACTTTTGTAAATAAAATTTAAACTGTGACACCAGATTTCAAGACTTAATTTCTACATTTCTGCTGGAATGCAGGAATGACTAAAATTACTTAGAATAGTTGACTCAGGAGAAGATCAAATTCTTCACTGAACACCAACTGTTGACAACTATTTTTTCCCACTACAATCACCTCTTAAAGTAACTTCCATTCTCTGAATTTACAAGGCTTTTTCTGGCATAGATTACAGTTATTAGCCATACCTAAATGCAAGCCACATACTTTGTTCATTCATTGTATCACCTGTCCAGACTTGCTCAAATTTTAAATGTCCAATTTCAAACTCAGTTTTCCACTTTTTTGATTAGTATCTCTATCACTATCTGTAGGTGAAAATAATTCAGTGGTTTATTTTTGACTTATAGTCCTTACCTATCTCATCAAATCCGATCAATTAACGTCCATGTTTGAGTTACAGTTTATTCTTCCTATGCAATTAACTGAATCTACTACAGAGTCAAAGGCCAAACTGTTAAGTCTTACTCTAAACAAAGATTGAGGGGCTGACCTACACATCTAAAAGCTTGTTCTTTAATGCGATGTATCTCATTCACAGAACATGGAATTCTGTTTTCTTCCTCTTACACACACACAAAAGCACACCTGCATACACAAAACATGTACACAGAAGCCTTCTTAAAAAGTTTAAGCAAGTCTCTGCCTGTATGTCTAACTAGTGCTTTTTCTTACAATATAGGCCTAACTTTTGTGCAGAAAGCCAAACCGAAAAGGAGTTTTTTCCATGGTGAGGTTTCAATAGACTTTAATCTAATCTATAATAGTTCATGAACCACTCCCTTTCCTCTCTATTAATGCATGCGCAGATCTATTTTGAAAGAGGCTGTTCTTTTCCCACCGCATTATAAATCCTAATTAAAACCTAGAAGTCAAGCTTCTTTTATTTTTCTCTCAGTTCTTATGGCAGCACACAGATTAGATTAAATGGTGCTGTCAGAGGTGCTGGGTTTTGATGGCTTTTGATATGTCTGCCCATATCAAGACTATATATAAATGTGATCAATCCTGCCTACTCTTACTTCTTCAGTAATTATTTTGTTAAAGTCATATTCACACTGTCAAGTATCAAAAACTGCTGATAACAACCTTAAGTCTATTTAGTGGTAATAAACAGCATCTGATGATGGTGTTGAAATAAATATTTGAAGGAGCAGCAACAGCAGCTCAATGTGTATTTCATAGAACTTTTCAATATATGAAACTAATGAAGTCATGGATTAAAGTACAAGAAAGCAGCAACTCAGACCACAGGTCGACTAAGTAAAGACCAGCAAGCCAGCTAAGCAGCAAATATCCCTGTGAGTACCTCACAAGCCACTCATCCCATCCTCAGAACGCTCTCAGAAAGGTGTGTTTATGTAATTCCCAGACCATCAGCTCAGACAAGGATGACAAAACAACTTCTAACAAGCCCCACTTCTTAACACTACCAACAGTCAAGTAATGATGACAACTTAAACACAATGCCTAAAGACAGGTTGGCAACCATGCAAGCAAAATAACTTCCAAACCCTCTTCCTCTTCCCAGCACTGTACTGAAAATCTTTAATCTTCTAATATCATTTACTCCAGGCTGACAGTAGTATAATTCCATTGACTTTGAAAACAACATTCCTGCTTTACATCAGGGAAGAGGGAAAAGCGTTAGGCCTCGTTATTCACTGCTGAATTTGTTGGTATGCGTGACTGCTGAGAATAGCTATGCTTTGTCTTCTTTCACTCAGGCTAATTTACAGGAATACTACAGGTGACACTATAATCTTTATCAACACACATATTTTTCTGTAAAGGAATCATCAGCTCAAAATACTGATTGAATTTCCTCGATTGCATAAAACATTAATGAAGATCAATTAAAAGGGTCAGCAGCACGGCTATCAAAACTATATCCATTATATTGTTAGAGATTTCTTCTCAGCATGACAGCGGTGTCCACCCTTGTCTCTAAAGAGGCCTTTTTTTAAGTCCCATTTTGCCTTACTTAATTTTGTTGCACTGAAAACTGAAGATAGGAGGTGAAATCAGCTGGAAGGACACATCGTTCCAAATCACCTACAGCTGGAAAAAAAAAAGCTCATCTCCTCTGGATATACCAGGTCAGAGAAGCTCTCACTTAAAGATCTTTCCCCCAAAATCTAAAAAGACTCACAGCCTGGCCTGCATTTTCCTACATTATTTCCAGGTCTGTTAGTATCTTACTGATGCAGTCCATGCCACTGTATCTTTACTGATCTCAAATCTAATTCTTGGTAGAAGGCCAAGTTTTATGTTTAATGGTGATCCATAAGCTACAGAGTAAACGTAGACGCAAATATCCAAGCCTACACTGAAACTCTCTGTAACATCAGCAGAAAGATCAAAGGCAGAATAAGCCTTTGTAATGTAACTACATTTTTCAGTTATCATTTATTAACTATAACATTGTCTCTTTCAGTCTTGCTCAGTTTGGAAACATGTTCCTCTTTAAAGTTATCACTATTTCTCTTTCTTCTTCCTTTGTGTTATTCTCCTGCCTGTGCTGCTTTTTATCCCTTGATTTTAAAACTTTTTTGGTTTTGTCCCCCTGTAGATCCTTTCCTTACCATCATTTCCAACAGCTCCCATACTAGGACTTTACCACATCCTATCTGCTAAAATATAATCAGTGATGCAATTAATGCTAGCATTTTACATGCCATCAGTGGGCTCTGGAAGCATCCTACCTAATGAGGCTGGATGGCTTATCCACAAAAGGTTCTTTCAGGCTGTTCTTTCAAGATGAGCAAGGAAGAAAAATTTCTATCAGATAACTTTTACTTCCTTTTGGAAAGTTCAGAACTGGAGAGCTAGAAACTCCTGTTTGTTAATGCACACTGAAATTCCGAAAGCAGATGAAGACTACATAAATACATTAAGACAGCTCAATCCGGCCTTGTGACTGAAAAGGTGACATCACTGAACTATGCTATTTTGAAGGCGTATACCACTTCGGTATACAAGCTACAGTATGCTATGTTGTACAGAAGTACAAAGACTTGACAAAGTACAAGACTTGTTGCTGTCACTAAGATGACACTGATTAGAGTGTACACTGCAAGGCTACGAGTGCACTACAATATTCACCTTCAGGACTACATAGAATATCTGCCTTGAAAAACTAAGAACTTTTCAGAGTTTTGCCTGTGAATCAAGGTTCAAGCCTGAAAGCCATGTTACATCAGCAATCTCCTGTAATAGGAATAAAATCCTGTAAAAACGGAGTGAAATGATATATCCTAATTCATGGAGAGTCCATATAGAAAAATAATCACTTGCACTTCAGAGGAATGCGAGCAGTGGAAGAGAGACTCAGTGGAACATTCCTTTACCTTTGCTCTATTTCCCAAAGGTTAGAATCCTACAAATGGACCACAAAGTGCAGAAAAAGGAGCACAGTGGAAATACGCTCAGCTCAGGCATAACTGTTTGTATGAGGTCCTTAAGATCTACAGAGACTGAGGTCCCTTGGTATCCATACAAACTGCTGAGTACCTTGAATTACTTTCATTTCAGAAACTCAAACTCAATGTCATAAGTGGTAAAGGGAATGATGGGCACCAACAATTTTTATTTTTGTCATCAGGTATTTACTACAGAATATTTTCCCTGGACTAGTTGGATAGGGTGCCAAATCAACAGCAATTGGCATCCCACTGATATTGTCACTTTCACTCCGCAATAAAGGACATTTGGCACCACTTAATGAAGGTAGGGCTCTAAACAAAATACTGCAACCTTCACCTGGTGTTCTGTGAGTGTAAAATCGTTGAATGTGAGAGCTACTTAGACTTCACTGGTTACTTTCTCCTCTTCACTGTATCTGTGCTGTCCACCGTGGCCCTACCTTACCACAAAAGCTTGCCCATGCTGAAGTATCTTCCTTCCCTAAGTCATACATACTAATACTTTATTTTCATTACCTTTAACCAAAAATTTGAAATTAGTGTTTTAACATAGCCTGAGGAATCTGAGATTCAATAAATTCACCTCTGACATGTGAGTATCCTTTTTACAGGAACATAACCCATCAACTTTTGTGTATTTAAACATGTACATAATTGCTCGGGTTCAGTGAAGATACATGAAAAACTGAAGTAAGTAAGAGCCATAATATAAAATATGTATCAGGTCTTAAGAAACAATCAGACTCAATTCAAAGTTGTAAGGTACTATTACAGGTGACTGTAATCTAGGTCTATTGATCATCTAAAGGCCAGGATCTTTGTTATGGTTTGTACCGTTTCTTAGGAGTACAGTACACTGGTCCACATCCACATGGACTGAAGAGTCCCAGCACTCTGCTGGATTGGACATGTATTTCAATATAAAGTTTTACAGGCACGTTACTAACGGGTGTGTCTACAGATTTCCAAAGCAGCAACAGTAAAAAGTGACTAGTAACAGGCACTAATCCAAATTTTTCCATGCAAAACCAGTTTGGTCACAAATTAAATGGAATTACTATATTATTCTCCATCAATTTCTCTTTGGAAGCTTATTACAGGAAATACTTGCTCTAAGTTCATTTCTGCTGATCAGCAGGCACAACGGAACTTCAGCAACACTGAGCTTACTTCTTGTTCTGTGGTGATTTGCTGTTTTTTTTCTTTAACTTTGTAAGTAAATAGCTACCATTTAGAGCTGGTAAAATGGCTTTAGAACCATTTTTAAAAATCGTTCTAAAAATTATGACTGCAAGCATACTGTTTCTTGAGCATTAAAAACTTTATCCTGTAAACTTTCTACTGGTCCTTAATGGAACATTAAATCATAGTGTTCAGTGAACAAAGTAAAATACCTTCTCCTTCACAAAGTTTACTCTCTCAAGTGCAGAGGTCCAGAGCAACAACATCTACCAATCAGTCATTACAACCCTGTAGCACTACTTAACTGTGCAGATACCTGCAGGCATAGCTCTGTAAAGGGGGAGAGCCAAAGGCCTTCCTGTAGCGGATATACGTCCACTGTGAAATTTCATTGATTAGGACACTCACACCCCTTTTTTTTCCCCCCTTTTGGAAATCATTAATGCGCAAGTTTGTAACAGAACCTTGCTGGCTTCAGCAGAATCACCTGGAAGTAGTAAAAACTATTAATATACTAACATAATATGTACTACAGACCCTTAAACCCCGCACTGCTTTGCTCCTCAAACCCCTGTACCCAAGAACACTAGAACAGGCTGAGTAACGTGTAAGATCAAGTCTTCATTTAATCAATACTGCAGAGCTGAGACTAAGTTTCCTTTTCTACACACCACGTAGCATGGCCACTGCTTTTAAATGACAGTAACCCCCCGACCCAGGCGGAGGCCTGTTAAGACTCCAGAGGCTGAACAGCGCGGCCGGCGGGCAACAGCGGGCAACAGCCGCCCACGGCGCAAAGGCGGTGCGCTGGGGGCAGGCTCGCAGCCCCTCGCCTCGGGGGCAGCCCGAGAGACCGCTGCCTCCCGCCGGGGGAGGGAGACGTGAGGGCCCCGGGCTGCCGAGGGCCCCGGGCTCGGACGCGCTGCGCCGGCCACGGCCGCCACCCCAAAATGGCTGTTCCGGCCCGCCGCCCCCTCCCGCGCCTCCGGCGGCCGTGGCCCCGCCCCCACATTTGCATAAAGCGGCGCCGGCGCCGCGTCCCGCCCTCCTCGCGCGGCGGCGGCGGCGGCGGGGCGGCGGCGGGGCGGGCAGGCGCGCTGCGGGAACGGCACGGATGAGGCGCATGCGCGTTGAGGACCGGCGCTGGGGCTGTAACGGCTCGGCGTGGAGGGGCCGGGCGGGGCTCGCCGGCGCCGTTGCCGTCGCCGGCAGCGGCGGCCGCGGAGAGGCGGCGGCGGCGTTCGCGGAGCAGGGCGGCGGCGGCTGGCGGGGCCAGTCGCGGGGCTCGCTGCAGCAGCTGGCGGAGCGGTACGCCGACCTGGCGGCCAGCCACCGCGAGGCGCTGCGGCAGCGGGAGGAGCGGGAGTGGCACAACGCGCGGCTGCGCCAGGAGAACGCGCGGCTGCGCCTGGAGAACCGCCGCCTGCGCCGCGAGAACCGCAGCCTCTTCCGCCAGGCCCTGCTGGGGCCCGGCCCCGCCGGCCGCGGCGCCGACCGCCCCGCCGGCGGCGACGCCGCGGCCCTGCGCGACCAGCTGCGGCGGCTGCAGGAGAAACACCGCCGGGCCGTGCAGCACCTGCGGCGGTGCCGCGCCGCGGGCGGGCCGGCGGCGCCGGAGCTGGACGACGGCGAGCTGGAGGAGCTGCTGGAGGAGGACGCGCCGCCGCCGCCCTCCGAGCAGCCGCTGGAGCAGCGGAGCCTGGTGCCGCCCGTGTAGCCGCCGCGCGGCGCGGGTGCGGCCGCCGCCGGGCTGCCCGCAGGGGCCGGGCGGGCGCTCTGCTTCCGCGGCCGCTCTGCCTCCGCGGCCGCGCGGGGGGGGCGGCCCCGCTCGCGCCCCCCGCCGCCGCCCGGCGTGCGCGGCCCGGCAGCGCGGCCGCGCCGCCGCCGTGCGGGGCAGGGCCGCCGTGCGGCTGAGGCGCTGCCGCCGCGGAGAAGAGGAGCGGGGCGAAGGCGCAGCTCCCAGCTTTGGGTCGCCTCGCCGCCTTTCTCGCTCTCGTTACGGGGACCTGCTGTGAACTACGGTCTCTCTTTTTCCGGTCTGAGCTAGCAGGTGTCATGTAGCCCCTAGTAGCCACAGAGACTATCAAAAGATGGCTCTTACTCGTCCTCCGCGGTCTGTGCGTGTCTGTGATGAGGGGGCAGAGGAAGAAGCTTGCCAGTTTTCTTTTGTCCGAGCTCCAGTGAAAGCTGGCCGTCCTGGACGCTTCTCAGTTGCTTGGACACTGACTGCAAAAGACCTTCTGTATCTTTGATGATGGGCTTTGTTCACCCTCACGTGGATTTTGGTTCGGGTTCGGCACTTTCCCATAAAACTGCAGAAACTAAATAAAAACTTGACACACCAAATGACTGTCTTAAATGTGATTTGTAGCAGGCAGTTATTTTGGTATTGTAGGAGAAGTGCCCTTCAGAACTTCTTAACATTCTTTCTCAAGGTCTGAGGAATTCATCATTTTTCAGACCTTTCTTCCCTGAGAAAATCTTCTATTTGAAATCAGGCCTTGTAAGGAACTGAGACTTCAGTTGGTTTTGTAACACTTCCTCTGTTTTTATCATTTAAAAGCTGTCTGATGTCTCAGGTTTCAGACTGGTTCCTTAAGGCTTTAGTAGCCAAGCCCTACTTCAGCTCAGGGATGAGGTCATAGTTAATGCAACATTATAAGGCATAAAATCCTTCCTTTCCAAGTATCTTGGAGTAAAACTTTTGAAAAGAGGAGTTGTTATTCCTTTGTATAATGTCAACATAAGCCTTTAATCATAAAATGCTATAGAACTTGTTAAACTTAAGTCAACACATCTCTTTGGATCAAATAAATACATTCTAAAAACGTAAAAAAACTCCTGGCCTGTGCAGTTAATCTCTCTTTGAGAAATCTTGAATGTTGGTGTCTGGATGTGTTGTTTGCTTAGTTTGTACTGTAAATGAGGATGTGTTCTCAGAAATGCTTAAGCTGATAAATGATGAAGAATTACAACAGGTACAACAAGGACAACAACGTCTATTTTAATAGTTTCTATTAAAGTAGATAGTCTTTGTTTTGTTTGGGCATTCACCATTTATCAAAATAGTACAATGTGGAACTGTGTTGAGACATAATGCTAGAGAAGTGTAGCAGTGCCAGTCATCCTTTTTAAAAGTTAAAGTATTGGTACATGCAAAAGAGAAGTGATTCTGGAATTTTTATACCTTATGCAAGTCCCCCCATCCTTTTCTTTTAATTAAAACTTTTGAGGTGCTCCAAATACTAATGTTTTTATAGGCAGAAATGTAAGAGTGTTACTGCTTTAATAAAAATCTGTGTAAGTTTATATAAGTTGGTGTTATTAATTTCTTTAAGTGGACACATTTCATAAAGTAGTACCTTGTGTGTTAGAAAGTACAGAAAAAAAGCAGACCAATATTTCATTGGAACTCAAATTCATGTTAAAAGAGTTCTAAAGAAGAGCTCTTAAGCATTTTTTTTGAAATTACTTCTCCCAGATAAACTGCAGTAACTTACTGCTCAAGTTAGTAAAGTTTCAGAAGTTTCATCTAACCATTTATCTGACATCACTCTTGTCGATTTGTTTTAACAGGAAAGGACACGATGATTGGGGAAAAGCCTTCAGTAAGGTGATGCAAGACTAGTGTTTTAGTATAGTGCTCCTCAATTAGTGGTGTACAGGTGGTAGGTTTCCTTTATGACAAACTCGCATGATCTTTGCCTACAGCAAACTAAAAGTACTGAGGCTTACAGGGAAAGCAAGTATGCTGCCTGAAGGTCATACCTGTTCCTCCATAATGCAAACTGATGGAATTTGCCTGAAAGACAGTAGTTCTAACATACAGTAGTCATTAAACTACTATATGTTACTATAGCTATTTAAACTACTATAAACTACTGTCAGCAGAAACTGTCAGATTTGTCTCCAAAGCAGCACAGTTTACCCAAAAGTCCTTGTGTTAGTGTTTGGCACAAAGCACAGAATATCTTTGGAGCTGACTGGCAGATGACAGCATCTACACATTTGAAGCAACGTAAGAAGTGTTACTGCAGTTTTGTTAAGTACTTAAACTTTCCTCTGCGTTTATGGTCTGTTTCATTCCTCTGTTACTCTGCTTTCGATCAGATCTTAGATAAGCAGTGAAATACTGAAGTTCTAGTCATCATTTCTTATTCCCAGGTCTTGCTTTTAACTCTGTATATCACATTATGGAGTACTACCATATTCATCCTTCTTTTGTTCTAGATGTTCTGAAAGTGTCTTTCTGTTTCGCTGTCTTCCTGTTCTGAGTCTAATAAATGCTTCTTTGCTAGATGTGGAAGAGGCATGTACGTATACCGATGATTTTCAAAACCAAATATTTACAAATCCAGACTTTTCCTGTTTTTGATTATAGGTTTTAAGTATTTGTTTTTTGTCATAGTAACTGAAAAAAATGCATTTCTACTCAAACTGAATTAGGAGGACTAATGGATTATTTTCCTGTTTAAAATGTTTTCACTTATAATTAACACTTTTCTGCATAATATTTTGTAATACCATGTATCAGAGTGCTATGTGAAAGTGAGTATGTTCACAGGAAAATCATTCTTTATTAGAGATTGTTTCATATTGTTAATCAAGTTCTTTTTGGGGGGAGTGGGGGCAGATAAATACCTAAAACCACAACCAAATATATAATAATTTGGCAATATTGGCTTCCTGACCATTTTGTTTACAGTGCTTAAAATATGAATACATAATATCTATTAACTTCCTTGAACAAAAATAAATATGTATATGTATATTTTTTATTTTTTTTTTTCATACAGGAAGACAGAATCCAAAATCCTTTAGCTTTTTTTTGTGGATTTGTATTTCACTTCAGTGCTACCAGAACAAAATATTTTCTTTTATTTCTTAAACAAATATTCAGTCTTAGCTGCAGACTATTCCTTATCCTTCTGTCCTATGCTTCATGTTGACGAAATATTTGAAGTGTATATTAAAGTGGAAGCTATATGCATGGTCATATTAAAATTGTATTAAAATTTTCTGGGGCTCTGTGTGAGTTTGATGACAAATACACATGTGTATGAACTGAATGGCTCAGTGTCAATGCAATATTTAACATACACTCTATTGCTCTTTGGAGACCTAATTTAAGTTTCATTTAATATTGCACTCTGAAGCAGTCTTTGTCTGTGATACCCATCTCCTTGAATATGTTAGGGCCGTAGGGTGCTTTAACTGCCCACAGAGAATAATGAAATAAATTAAATGTCTTTGTATGATAAACTGATGCCATTCAGATTAGTTTAGTTCAGCTACCTTCCTATCAAAGCAGTCATTTGTTGCTCTTCTCTTTTCATATATCTCAGTTGTGCCCCATGTCCCTCTTGTTTTGGTTCAGTTCAGCTTAGGCATTTGTAAGATGTATAGAAAGTCCCTTTTCCAAACCTGCAATGTATTTTAAATGGTCACTTAAAGTCAGACTGGTGCAAGCAGGCTTGCCCAAGATTTCTGATGATCACAAGTGAACTGTGTATTTCCTCTATATTTTAACCGATACTTGGTATCTGTATTATTGTACATGGAGATTCAGGTGTAACTCCTTGGGAACAGTTGTAATTGTATACAATATCCAGACTGTATTTACCATCACATGCCTTCCAAAATAACACCCCATATCATTGAGAGGAAAATAGCAGTAAGTGTATATAAGGCTCTATTTAAAAAAGTTTGTTACCAGTATTATTTCATCTTTAAAGGTCATTTACTTGCTCTTTGTGCTGTCAAGAGTCTATGCAGTCCGAATGTAATTGCAGAAGAACAGCAGAAAAAAAAAAAGATAATACATTTAGCAGACATGAAGAGGCTGCTTTGGATCTGGCTTTAAAGGAGAGGATGTGGCATAAGGTTGGGAATAAAACAAATTGGTTGGAAAACCCAGAGAAAGATAAACATTTTGAGAAGGAGGCCTGCTAAGGAAACATAAGGCCACAAAACAAAAGCCAATAAAATTATTATACTAATTCATATTGGTGAATTTTTAGTTAATAAAAATATTTACATGGAATTCCAGGTTTGGGTAAAGTGAAAGTTTAGTACTGAGGAAAAAAAAAAAATTGTGTCATACACTGGAATGCGTTTGAAGTGACTGCAGCTCTCGGAGAACTGTTCTGCAATTGATCCTTAGCTTCTAGTGAGATTGTTAGCAGTGGTGTTCATTAAGGTTAATTCATTACATGTGAAAATTTGTGAGTGCTAGCAGAGGTGGCATCTCCACTTTTGTTAATGCTGCATTTTCAGTGGCCTCAAGTGGGTGGAATCTCTGTTTTATGTATTGTTTGAAATTTAGCACCTACACTAGTACAATTCTTCTTAACCCCATGGTGGAGTACTGGTTCAAAAATAGAGCGCTGCAATCAGCCAGAAGCATCCGCGTCTGCTTTGACAAACTCACTTTCAAGTGCCTGACCCAGCCGGATGCTGATTAGCTTGTGAGAGCTCAGATCGTATCCAGAGGTCAGGTGGTTGCAGAGCATGTAAATGCAGCAGGTCTAGTATGTTAGTGGTCATGACTTTTGTTATAATGACTACTTACAAAAATTGTATGGGCTACTGAGATAACAGCTGGTGTGTTTGTACGTGAATTGCAAACAATTAGCTACACCTGTGATTCCAGGCCTTATTAATACTAAATAGTGTTGTTTATTCCTCAGTCAGAACCATGTTTCTCTGAGTGCCCAGGAATTCTTTATTCATGACGAAGATGCTCAAATCATTCTACCTGGTTATTAGAATGCTACCTCCAAGCTGAGGCTTTTATGACTTCTAATTTTGAATTTTGTTACTGCTTTTCATTCAGAACAATAGGTTTTTTAAATTAATGTTATCAGCCATTTTATCTGGCTCTTACAATTTAATGAAGAGGAAGATTTGCTGTGCTGCACTGGTGAGCAAGAAAAGCTTCAGGCTGAATGGTATAAAATAATTTAGAATCCAAGCAGTATACTTGACATATTTTCCCAAGGAACGGTCAAAAAGTAAGGTGTAGAGAAGCAGAACTTTCCAAAGAATCCTATATGAGGTTTTGTTTTTCTTTGGTTTTTCATTTTTTAGTGATGTAAGAACTGTAGCTTTAATGATAATATTCCATTACTTTGTGCTATAAAAATAAGTAACTGGATCTACTGAAGGACTACTGAAGGACACATAAAATCTAAAATAAGGTATTAAAAGCCCTGGAGTTGCTTGGAAAGGTAAATATTAGGTCTTTATTACCAAAGGCAGTCCCAGAAGGTCCTCTTCTTTTGGTAGAGAAATGTTGTGCTTCTTTTACTTCTGAAACCTCTCTTTATTTTAAAAGAAGCAGCTGAGAAAGTGATGTAAAAGTCAACCTCCATCTTTTGTGCTAAAAACTTGTATGGTAGTTCTGAAAAAGAAGCTAGCACCTGGAGGAGTGTCCCTGAAAAGCCACCCAGCTTCTGGGTCTGTATAGATGCTCTTGGCTGAATTTTAATTGTCTCCAGCTTGCAGGATGTTCTGGAGAGGGGTTGAAAGAGGGGACTTCAAGTGGCCGTGGACTTCCTTACTGGCCTCTTCTTGGTACCAGGACGCCTTTGTTCATGTTCTCCCTGAGAGTGTTTCATTTTAATTTTTAGTTAAAGAAGCCGTCATGCTCTCAGTGGCTTTTTCTCTCTTCTCAGTGTCTACTGAGCAGGGTAAAACCCACAAGTTTGCAACATCTCCCTTTGGCCAATCAAAAAGCCAAAAGGAGCTAGGTATGAGCTGTGGTAAGATCTTTGTGGCCGGGTTATCTAGGTGCCGTCACTACACACCATTCTTACTGCTCTTCTGCAGTTTGCTCCTTCTGGTGCTTCAACACCAAGACATTCCCACCCTTCCTCCATTCAGACCAGTCTTAACCTTTCTATTACAGTTTTCTGCAGTAGCTTCTGCTGTGCTCTGAGAACTGTCTGTTTTGCAATAGACCAATAAAACAATGAATACTTCTTAACTGCATTTAGAGTGTTGTTGGCTACATTAATGCCTACTCTCAAATTCAAGGACAGAATACATGCACCTACAATCTCAAACTGCATTCTTCAGAGTTTCTATTCTGTATTGTGCACATTCTGTCACCTGAAGAAAGCTGATAATGTCATTGTGTCAGCACATGCCTACTGCCAAACAGGATCTAAAGTCTTTATGTTCCCCCACATGTTAAAGTATTCTGAGAGGATCATCCCATACCAGTTTAGCAGAGCACTCATAATGTGTCAGATATGATGCAAAATATGGGAATGCTGCCATTTTCTTAAGAAAACACAGCTAAAGGTGGGATTCTCCTATGTAACAAGTTAAAGCTTAGAGGGCTTATTCAAGAAGTGATTTCATACTTTGGTGTGAAGAAATTCAAACAATCTCTCGCTCCCTAAGAGTGTGTTTGGTTTTGTTAGTGAGGAATTCTCGTGTCTTACTCAGACTCTTCTACACTGCATAAAAATTGAACTCAATGTGTATGAGATAGAAAGGAGGAATTTGGCTGATCTATATAAGTGATTAACTTGGTGTATGACAGAAGCCTCTTTGTTCAGTGGGAACAGTGGTGCTGTGGCACTCAGACTTTCCTTCAGAGAACTGCAATACATTTTTTTTTTCTTTTAATAGTACAACCATGTTAACTGATACATCCACTTCTTTATTTTCCTTTTTTCACTGTAGTTCTTACCCTACTCTTTTAATAACCCTGAGTATTCCTATTTTAAAATATCCTGAGGTTCCTCCATGGTTTGTAATCTTAGGGAATTTTTAATGTTTCTTGCAATAGAGCTGTTGAGATATGAGGTTCACAACAGGGATAGGTTCAACAGGGAATTTCCTTCTTTCTTAGAAGGTTTCCATATTTTGTGTGGATATCGTAGAGAAATAAAGATGATTTTTATGGTAACAGAGTTGTTACCTTCAGGGTATTGATTGACAAAATCAACACATTGGTCTTCTTAACATTATTCAGAAATAATGTCCTTACTGTCACTGCTGCTGCCTCAGGAAGAAAAGGAGAAAGATATATTTTTATGGGCCTTTCCTGTGACAGGAAGTGTGAAAATGTCTAATTTTAATTGTTCATAAGTGAACAACTAGCCAAAATACTTGCCATTGACCACTGTATCTCTTCTTTGCAACCACATGAGATACAGGATAACTGCTGCCCAAATCTTCCATTTCCTTGGAAAACATCTGAGTGGTTAATATTTCTGAAAATTACACAAATCTGAACAGTGTCTTGTGCCTTCCATATGTGCAATACTAAGAAGCATCCTGGCTTCTCTTCTCAAATAAAGATAAATAAACTATCCTGGTCTCTCTTTGACTAGTTCACAAGCTCTCTGTCGTTAGTCAGCTGTTACTGATAGCACCCACACTGATTTTTCAAAGCTGCCATGAAATCATTTTACCTTTTGATACAGAAATCCAGTTCCCTACCTCAATTGTTTAAAACACCTCACCTCAATTCGGTCCATCAACCCTCCCAAGAAAATTAAATACTCCATGTTAGCTGCTCTTAGACCCTCACTTCCATGCCAGACATCTTCTAAAATAAAATATACAGAAAGAATATTTTTAGTCTTGTACCAATTTCAAACCTGCTGTGTATTCAGAACAATTCTTGTCTCTTTTAGACCAGAAGAGCTTCCAGCCCTGCTACGTAAAAGCTTATGTGCATGCAGCAGAGTAGCTTTAAAATAATGTAAAGGTATGATCTTGCATATGGATAGAGGGTTGAGTTTCTGCAATTAGTTGTTGAATATACACGTAATTTGTTTTTCCTCTGTAAACATAGGTATGCACATGTCTATCTTTTTTGTGCTGTCTTTTCTGTGACAAGATTGTTTAGTGTATTTGTGCAGTCTCACAAATTCTTTTATTTTCAAAGCAGATATTTTAATAATATAGTCTGCAGCTGTCCTACTAAGAAATTTCTTTTCAACCAGTATCAGAAATTTTGTTAGATGAAATTCAGGTGATGTTGCAGGTCATTAGGAAGCTGGCTTAGCTGAATCTGTGAGACTATTCCTAGATTATACAGTTGCAAAGTTATGTTAACTGAAAACTTTGGTGTTGCGGGCTCACTAGATTTGTAGTACTACAGTGTGTACTTATAATATTTTTTGGTGGAATATGAAGTCCATTATACAATGTCTTTTTGGTTGAAATGGCTCATGCATTCTGTCTGGAATATAGACAGTATTACAGCACATTACTTGTACATTTGAATTTGTGGGAAAATGGTGTGCTTTTATACTAATATGCAAGGCAGTGAAATAATGTGGATCAGTGTAACTTCATTGATTCAGTTGAGCCATGACAATTAAAAGCAAGTGCGGGTTGAGTTCAGTAATATGCACATCAGGTAAACGCAGTTAACTAATGTTTTTCACAGTGGTAGACATCTGGCCTTAGCAGTCTCTTTCTTTCTTTGGAGTATTCAATCCTTGATTATGTGAAGGAAAAAATAAAGATGAAATGCCATGTAGTGGAACTACACACCACTGCAATGTTCTGCACCGTGCCATTCCTATAAGGTTTGCAGGAGATGGAGCAGTTTGCTTCTCCTGCAAACTTGCATGTTGGCAACTTTTACCAGACAGTTGAGTAGGATTCCCCATCATTTTTAATAGTCTGAGGAAAAAGGGTGGGGGAAAGTAGAGGGCAGGTAGGGACTCGGCAGTTTCATATCTTCGCAACACTTGAGAGCTGCCAGTGGTAGGTGTACAAATATATATATATTATATCTGTATAAATATGTATGTACATACACACACAAACACATTGATACATACATACTCTGTTTTTTATAGAATTTTATACAAGAATTTTTCTGAACACAGGGAGGATACTATTTTATCACAGGGGAATATTTCTTTCCTCTGTGCTTTGCGTCTGGGGATTCACCAGATTCTCATCTCCTTTGCCCACAGAGATGCTGGAGATGGCTCATTCTCATTTCAGTGAGATTTCTTTACCCGTGATTAGTTTTCTATTGATTAAGTTGTGTTTGAGACTTAATAATTATACTCAGCTGCAGCTTGGAATTTTTTTGCTTTTATTTTCCTTTTCTCTCCTGTTCTTTTAGATATTGCTAATGTTTTAGTAGGCATAGCAAAACAAATTACCCATCTGATTCATACAATATTTTTTTAGAAGCCAGTGGAAATAACCATGTGAAAATAGCAAACAAAATTTATCCCCTCTGAAGTGACAACGTTATACTGATCTTTTGTGTTTGCTGCAAAAGGATCATCGCTAAAACTAATTCTGCCTGCCCTAGAGCTGTGGTTGAAAAGTCAGAAAATTGTGTGTGCTGCACTTATCTTAAAAGACGCATAAAGTTGGGAGTTATAAAGAATGCAGTTTCTTAGCATCTGGGGAAGTCTTTCTGTGCTACAACAGCAAGTGGAGATCTGGAGACCCAGATAACATGGTGTCAGTAACACATTTTTATGCTAGGTTTCAAGTTTCAATTAACCATTAAAAACAGTGAAATAAAATACACAAAGCACTTTAAAAATATTGCAGCAGGCTATTTTTATTTCTCAGGTTGTTTGCATTTCATTTCCTCAACTTGTAACTTGTAATTAGCTATAAAATTGACGTGCATGGCTACCAAAGCATTTCAGATGGGCATTTCTCAGTCTGTTCTTGACTCTGTCTGTTTTTTCAAAAGATGACTGCTGGAAAGAAACCTTAATAGCCTCTAACATGAAGGTTTATTGCTTTGATAGGTACAGGATATCCCCTTGACTGGCCTGGTAGTACTGTCTTATCTTAGAAATTCAAACCTACATATCTTTCACATTAAACTGTCTCTAATTATGCTGCTTGCTAAAGGACTTATGTGTGTGGAGAAGAGCACTGATGTTATGTTACTATCCAGGTTAATGAATCTACCTCACCAACATGAAGTTATTTTTTAAAACTTGTTCTGTTAAGAAAAGCGATTGAATTGAGTGCTTAGAGAAGTGGAGCACTGATTGTGGAATCATATTTGCATTTGAGTAAAATGCTGAATGTGGACACTGAGGAATGGAAGAGAGAGTCCATGTCCCTGAATTTTGGAACAAGAAATACCATGTTATTTTGTCTGTCTATGAGAAGATCAGTCAACTGTTAAACCAGACTAAAAGCAAGGTCACAGCTCTGCATTATGTCAGTTATGAATCCTGGTACAGCTTTTTAGTTTTCCATATAGAAGTGTTTCCTACTTATTTGCCTGTATGACTGTTAAAAAAAAAAAAATCTGGCTTGTTCGATTTAAAAATATTGTGTCCCTG
The DNA here is from genome assembly GCF_036417845.1 of Apteryx mantelli. Classification (NCBI taxonomy): domain Eukaryota; kingdom Metazoa; phylum Chordata; class Aves; order Apterygiformes; family Apterygidae; genus Apteryx; species Apteryx mantelli. The sequence goes on from NC_090020.1 coordinate 5,583,109, forward strand.
AAATGTCTCCTCTCAGGGTATGCAGAAGACATATTTTCATTTTATTCAGTACATGAGAAACCCTAGACTTTTTTTAAATGCCAGTAACATTTCATGGTCATCGAAGTTAGATCAGATGAGACACATCTTTGTGGTGTTTCTTTCAAGCAGCATATTAAAACAACCTGGAAATTTAAACTTTATTTTTGGTCATATGGGCAGCTGACCACATTTACCATATTCCAAAGCTATATATGTGGTTTTATATTGCTACTATGTTACAGAAATATAATCTGAGGCACTCACTTCTTAAATAAAGGTATGTTCTCTATGTCAGGAAAAAAAAAAAACCACTGAAATTCTCTCTTACAAAGATTATAAAGGCTGGAGTTTACAACATATCCTATTTGGGACTAAAGACATCTTTCTCCTTGGGTTACCTACAGAAGGATATGTTACTACAGAGCAAATGTAGCCTGAAATGTTCATGCTTTTTCTCTCTCAAGCTTTGGTGTAGGGTACAATATGAGATGAGTAAGCAGAACTATTTTTAGGGCTCTTTCTTTGGTTTCACAAGGCAGGGATTCAAGTGCCTGCTTTCTTCTAATTTTCTGTTCAAACTATACCCAGATTTATAGCTCTGTTGGATTGCTTACTTAATTTTAATGGGATGTAGTTATTACAGGATCTGAACTCTGTGCTTCAGGTCCCAGCTGCGAGGAGAGAGAACCTCGTTGCTACTCAAGGAGGCAGAGAAGGGTTAGGAAGATGGCAAGTGTGCAAGATGCTCAGGGCGGTAAGATCAGCACAGAAACTACAGCATCTTTCTTACGACATCATTTCAGTAAGCTGGGACACACTTTGCAAGAACATGACAATGTGTAGGTTGACAGTGTTATTAAATAACTTCTAGCAGAAATAGTCCTACTCGAGTCAATTGAGATAATTGTGGAACGAGGTACTATTCGGTGTGAGTAAGGGTAGTGCAGCCTGACATTAATTGGAAAAAGTTCTGGTGACAGGAAGAGAACAGCCCAATCAAAATTAAAGAGAAGATTTTTCCTCAACAAATTCTGTATTCACTGGTGATGAAGTGGCTAGTCTAGATAGTTACTGTAGACATGACAACTGTGGTAGGAAAAGACTGAATATTCACTGAACTGTTGTTTATGCCAAGCTATCATGTTTTACAAAGATAGAAATCTCATTTCTACAAATCCTGTAGATTTGGTCCTTCACTTGAAAGTGTGTGAAACAGAGAACTGATCATTGAATCTAATGAAATATAATAGTAACTATTTACTTGTCTCAGGGGGCTGAAGATGGCTATACTGCAGTGCAGACATCGTATTGCCACAGCCTGGATCTCACTTCACGAGGGACCCTTGGCAAGGGACCAAGCTGCAGATCACCGGAGAAACCCCTCACTCCTGAGTGAGGGTAGCAAGGAGCGTGCCGTGCCTTTGCAGACACCTGGCATGCATGTGGAGCTCTAGGAGAATTTGAACAGGTACCAAGGTTTACCTATGGTTTCAGGCATGGTTGAAGCCAGCGCGTTGTCACAGAGTTTTCCTTTTAGACAACAGGTGTTCCCAGATAAGCATGATAGCTTTCAGCAGAAACAGGCTGAAATACTCATGGTGTGTTCTTGCTAGGAAATGTCAATGGTCAGATTGTGAAAATTTTCTCAAGCCAGTGTGTTTATGAAAGAGATTCATCCCCTGGGCAAGTTTGATATGCTGGGCATTTTCCCGGTGTATGAGATACCCAAGACAGAGCAGGAAGAGCTGCAGTGGATTCTTCTGTGCACAGTGGGAATACTCTCAACGTCAAGCAATCAGCAAAGACACTTCTCGCTGTTTTGCCTCCCTGGTGGGGTACATATCAGCCAGGCTGTCATGGACATATGCTCAGGGGCTCTGTTCACTTAGGGAGATAGACATTTCAATGTGTTTGTGTTTGAGAAATGTATATTAATAAATGTGAATTTTGATGTGCTCATGAGCCTGACAGAATCAAAAGCAAAGTTACGTGGGAACAAATATCCCTACTGAAGACCTGATAAAAAGGTCTGAATCCAACCTGTCCTTTCTTTAAGATGGAAAGGAGAGCATTTGCAAACATGCATGATGCAACTCTGTCACGAAATGAAAAAAATAGGCTACTTTGGTAAGTAGAGGTGGCATTGATTATTTTTGTGTTAAACTGGCCATTTCCCATTCTTACCTTTTATTTTTAATTTTCTTTCTTCAGATACAAAAGGTACTGACATGATGGAGGTGGGAATTTAAACTGAACACCTCAGAATAATTAAAATGAGATGCATGTTGTATTGGAAAATTACCATTTTCATTGATGCTGAGGTGAAGTAGATTGCACAGCTATTTTACAGAAGGTCTTGGGAGGACCATCACATTGTTTATCCTCAACAACTTGGCATATTTTTTTTGCTAACTCATTAGTTTGAAAGAAGTACTTGATGAGTCCCAAATGTTCAAAGGTAGTACAGTAGATAATGACTCAAAAAGAATTTTTTTTTTCTGTAGGATAAAATGAGAATGGGCGTTATTGCAAAGCAAGGGGGCATCGTTTTTAGCATGGCTTCCTATGATGAGAAGGTGCAAATGATCACTTGCCTGAGGATGTGCCTACATCCTTCTATGTCCTTTATCTAGTCCAGCAAATTTTGAACTTGCTGGATAACTTTAACCATATTTGATACAGGCCTAGTGATTTCAGAGGTAATCATATTTCTTTGTATTCAATAAAAATAGATAGCAAGAGAGGGGCTGGGGTTCAAACATTTGCAAGTTTTTCCTGATACCTCTTGATCTCATCACCCTGACAGCATTATCTGATGCAGCTGTCCTCATGTTGATGGCAAAATACTCTGTCAGGGAACATGTGAGACCAAAAGGAACTGTTATAGTTGGGTGTAGGGTTGTCTATATATTGTAGTATAATTCAGTTTAAAAGTCAAGCGAATTAAAAAATGCAAATTAAAATGCTTTGTTAATTCTACTACTCAGAACTTTTTTTTTTCTTGTGAGTACTGAAGTATTTATATGTTCTTTTAAACCACAAAAATTTCAGTTTTACGTTTTTCTGGTTTACAAATCACTGTAAGTGATCACTAAAAGTGATGTTTGCTAAGCAATTACATTTATATACATTTACACACACACACACACACATGCACAACATAAATTCATCTATCAGACTGGACTGCTTTATCTACAGTTTTCCCTGAATCTGATCCCTGAGGTAGAGGGGAGGAGGTAGAAATATTTCCAATGACAATACATTTTCTTTGTCAGCAGTGCCGGGTTAAAAATTTTCTGCCCCTTTGCCTGTTGCTACTCACTTGTTTCAACCTCAGTGCTGTTGCTCACTCGTAAGAAGCTCATGAAGAAGCTTTTTGGAAGACTGCACTTGCATGCTGAACTATTGAAATTTCCTAGGTTTTAAAAAAGGCAAAATTTTCTTTCCTTTTTTTTTTAAGAGAAGTGATTCAGTTTTTAACATTGTCTTGTATATAAATGCATCAGTACAACAGTGGGATGACAAATACTGTCACAAGGATCAAGGCTTATAACATATAAACTGGTTTTGCTGCTGGAGAAAATGTAATGCAGAACTACACAGTTTCACAATTGTCAAGGATTTATGTCTTTCTCAATCCCAAAGTAGTAGAGTTCCACAGTATGGGTGAACACTAATCCAAACATGACTAACACTAATCCATGACTGACATTTTAGTTTACAACTGGGATCTCCGACACACAGATGGTTCTCTTACTCTGTAAATCTTGCAAGCATAGTTTAAATCAAAATCTGGTAACAGCCTATGTGGAAATTAAACCACACTTATCCTGTGTTTTACCTTCTGTATATAAGCTTAGTTATGAAGTATACAGTGAAACTCAACTGTGTGTGAAGTGTGAGAAAACACATTGCTCTGCTTTGCATTTCTCTGTATACTAACTCCCCTTTTCAATGATTTTGCAATGTATCACTGTTCCTGTAATATTCAAACACAGTACTGTTTGAAACCTGCGTGTCCAAGTGCCCTTGGTTGTAGATCTATCAGAATTTATCATGCATCTTCTCTAAATCAGTTTCTTTGAGAACTGGAAGGGGAAATTCTTTCAACAATATACTGTATTAATTTTCATCTGTTTTTATCCTTCTAGCTACGCTTTAACAGAATATGATTAATTTACAGTGTAGCACAGTATTTTACCTTCTAGCTGATTTTGAGGGGCAGGTCTGCTTTGAAACAGGATTCTACTGAAAAATATCTGAAGCTGCTGAATGATGTAAATCTGCTGAAAATTATCTGAAAATGATTTTTATTGTAATATGCAGAAGCTTAGTAGGATTTCCAAAAATCTATGTGTTTGTAGAGAGACAGTGCTCTGTGGCTGTCAACACAGACTGTATTCCATCCACCGGGAGAAAACTAGGCATGTTTTGTTTTATGATTATACCTGCTTGATCTGAAAATTCTGGTGTGAACTTGATGCAATTAATCATCCACGGTACTGATGAAGGTTCTGGGAACCAAAGTAAACTCCTAGTAATAAACTCTTATTAATCAAAATAGTCTGTATTCTGCAGGTTATGGTCTCTGTAACATGAAACAAACCCAGCGAAAGCATGATTTAATGCGGATGGACTTGACTGTCTTAGTAAAAAATATCCACTAAAGCAGTTTTTTTAGTATAAATATTAATAGAATCCAGCTTGTTCTCCATTAGCTATTTTAATCAGTTTTATAGGGTCAGAATGAGTAAGAAAAGGAAGATCTTTGCCATTATACTTACTTATCTGAAACTCTTGACTGAGAAGGTGCCTCGTCACTATTCAAGCAGGACAAGCATTTGAGTGGAACACTCTTGTGACTAAACAAAACTATGAATGGAGAAAAATGTTAAATGTCATTGAATTAAATCTGAGCTGTGGGAGCTTTAAAGGGGAAGTGAGGGAGTAGTTCCATGATTATCCGGTGCCGTTGGATGTTGTTTCAATTGCTCTGCCTTCAGGTCTTGAAAAACAATTGCCAAGGTTTTAGTAAGGGATCAAACATAACAGTGTGTTTCCAGAGAGGAAAAAAAAAAGATTGTGAAAAGCAAAACACTAACGGGTTTCAGAGTGAGCTTTCTTTCAGTAAAGGCATGCCCCCTCATGTCTGAGCCTGATATCTTAACTCTGCTTAAAATATGAGATTTAAATCAAAATCAGCTAGCAAAAGAAAACAATAATGATAACATTCAGGATGGCCAACAAAAAACCTTCTAACTTTCAGCACTGGGGAAAGAACTCTGCTAAAATATTATTTGTTTCTTTATTAAGAATGCCCTATTTGACAAAATCATTTTTATGAAAGGTTATTTTCATTAGCCCTAGATGTGCACCACCCAGTCACATTGCCCAGGGGCATGCTATTATTTACAATTTCCCTTCACCCTATGTAAGGCTAAACAACAGTGAGTATGAAATTAATATATGATAAGTGCCTCCAGCACTTATTAATTAAATATTAATGTAGGTTAGAACACTTTCAAAACATTTCAGAGAATATAATTTTCAATCATTTTTATTTTAAATTAATAGCAAGAGTTTTTGGGGGTTTTTTTTAATATACTCTATACTGAGGGAATAATTATGTGCCTTCATGATTAGCAAGAATTTGAATGAAAACAACAAAGGGTTATGTTCCATCCGCAAACACTATACTTGGTATATATACGTGCCTCAGCAAAGATGAACGGAGGACTTTCTGTATATTGACTGCATCATGGTCTGATTTGTGAAATACTGAACACCTAAAAAGGAGCAGAGCTTTAAGAAGTCTTGGCAGTCTCACTTGCTGCTTATGGTCCATGAGTTAGGATGTACTGATATCAGGCATAGAAGGAGAACAACAGAAAGGATTTAATGGAGGTTAGAGATGAGGCAGAGCAAAACTTAAAATAGATGTAACCGATTTGGAGAAGGAAGGGTAAAGTCTTAGATTATGGGAGTTTGTATGTGTGTTTGTTGATGATATCACTGCAAAAAGGCATGATGATAATATCCTGCTAAAAACCTGGGAGGAAGACAAAGAATGAGTGTATTAGCAGTTCTGGTTTAAGCTATTACTGGGAGTACTGTGAATATATTTTGTTCACTTTCAGCCCCAAATAGGTGCTTAAAAGGGTAAAACTTTCTGTCCTTGGCATGACCAACACTGTATTTAACACTTTAGCACTTATGTTTTAAATTAAGAGCTTAGGTACTGCATAAGCTTTGGGTAGACCATATTTACAGGGGTGAAAGCATTCTATGAAAAAATAAGAGTGACCTTCCAAAGTATCTATAGGCCTTTCATCCTCACTGACAATTTGCAACAAGTCTCTTATTTTCCTTTGAAAATCTTGCTCAGAAGTTCTGCTGCTTGGAATCGTGTCTTCTAAAAATAAACAGGAAAAGTCACAAGGAAAATTTATTGCTAAAAAGACAGGGAACAAAATTCAGAAACAGTTCTAATGTAGATCTGAAATATAAACATAAACATGATTTTTTTTTCCTCTCTAATTTTTCTACTTTGTGAGCATCTGTTAACTGGTTACTTTCTTCTAAGTCATATCCATGTATGTAACTAGTTCTTAGCTATGTGGAGCCAATGGACTATATATATGTTTGTGTCCAGCAAAAATTAATGTATTATTGCTAACAAAGTGTACTTAGATGACATGTTCTGTTGAAAATCATAGTTGTGTGTGCGTAAACATCTGCAAGATAAAGGCATGATGATTTAACAGTCCTTCCAAAATATTATTGAGCTCAATAGAAGTCTTTGTGTTGTTGAGAGCGCAGCTAACAGAGGCAGCGAACAGACGCAGCAGTTTGCGCAGCAGTGGTTGGGCTCTGACTAGAACTTGAGGATCTTGTGGAAGTTGTGGGCTTTCTGAGGACCCCCGAGGACCTAGAAGGTGATCGCTGTGAACAGGAAAGGGGAAGCTAGGCAAGGACAACTGCAGGAGGCCTTGACTTCTCCTGGGAAAAGCTCGTGGGAAAAGCTCCAGCTAGGAGTGGCTGCTGCTAACGAGCTCTCTGGGTTGCCCCTGACCAGAGGGGGTTGGGGCCTTTGATCCCAGTGGCCCTTGATTGGGCGGTCAAGCACCCTGTGAGTCAGTGCTAGGGAGAGGCCTATATAAGAGCCAGGCCTAGAGCGCAGCTCCCAGAGCGCAGCAGTTTGCGCAGAAGGGCGTGCGAAGGGACATGCGAAGGGACCTTCATTTCTGTTCCCTGTGGTGTACACTTCCTCAAGTATGGTCGTGACACGCCGCACAGCGCGTTCCCCAGCGGCTGCTGGAGTTGCTGTGTCAGAGGCTTGGACCCAGACTGGCCCTCTGACAGTAGATGCGGCTCTACAGGTCTCAGGCTGCAGGGAGTGCTTGGGGCCTCTCCGGGAGGCCTGGGCTGGCAGCCAGCTCTCCTGCAGGAGGTGTGCTGCTGTTGACGAGTTGTGTCGTCAGGTAAGGGAGTTACGGGAGGAGGTCAGTAGGCTGCGCAGCATCCGAGAAGCAGAGCAAGAGATAGACAGGGTATTCTCGGAGACTGTACAGCTCCAGGAGTCCCAACCCCCTGCAGCAGTGGAGTTGCCAGAGGGCTCTGTGCCGTGTGAAACGGTACAACATAACATCATAGAAGAAGGCTGGAAACTGGTCACTGCTCGTGGGAGGAGAAAGGCTCCTACTCCTCCTGAAGACCTGAAGCTGAAGAACAGGTTTAGTGCCCTCCAGGATGAGGAGGAGATGGGCATGGCTGCCAGGGAAGTAACCGGGACAACAGACCCTGTGCCCTGCCGGAACACCCGGAAAAAGCGGCGGGTGATTGTTGTGGGGGACTCCCTGCTACAGGGGACGGAGGCATCTATCTGCTGACCTGACCTCTTGTCTAGAGAGGTTTGTGGCCTGCCGGGGGCTCGTGTGAGAGATGTCATGGAAAGACTGCCGAGGCTCGTCCATTCTTCGGACTATTACCCACTGCTGCTCTTCCATGTGGGCGCCAATGACACCAAGGGCAAACTGCAGACCATCAAGCAGGATTTCAGAGCTCTGGGGATGGTGGTCAAGGGTCTGGGAGCCCAGGTCATCTTCTCCTCAATCCTGCCAGTGAGGGGGATGGATGAGAGGAGGAGGAGACGGACTTTCCAGGTTAACGACTGGCTGCGCCGCTGGTGTTGGCAACAGGGTTTTGGTTTCTACGACCGTGGGACCCTGTTTGAAGATCGACAACTGATGGCGAGAGATGGGATCCACCTCACGAGGCGGGGCACGCGGGTCTTTGCCAACAGGTTGGCCAACCTGGTAAGGAGGGCTTTAAACTAGGAAAGATGGGGGAAGGGGAGAGTTATAGTGACAGGGTAGTTGGCAAAAGACTGCTCAAGTCAGGATGCCTCCAACAGGTGAATGCAGCCAGGGAAGTGCGCATGGGATGTGGCTATGGAGGACCCTCTTGTATCCCTCCTGGGAAACCTGCATGCTCCATCACCTCCCTGAAATGCCTGTACACCAATGCATGCAGCTTGGGGAACAAACAGGAAGAACTAGAGATGTGTGTGCGGTCGCAGGGCCATGATCTCATTGCCATTACAGAGACATGGTGGGATAGCTCGCATGACTGGAGTGCTGTCATGGATGGCTACGTGCTTTTTAGGAAAGACAGGCCAGGAAAGCGAGGTGGTGGAGTTGCTCTTTATGTGAGAGAGCAACTGGAATGTATTGAGCTGTGCCTAGGGGTGGATGAAGAGCGAGTCGAGAGCTTATGGGTAAGGATCAAAGGGCAGGCTAATAGAGGTGACACTGTTGTGGGTGTTTACTACAGGCCACCTGATCAGGAAGAGGAAGTCGATGAGGCCTTCTACAGACAGCTGGAAGTAGCCTCACGATCCCAGGCCCTGGTTCTCATGGGGGACTTCAACCACCCCGATATCTGCTGGAAAGACAACACAGCTAGGCACAAACAGTCCTGGAGATTCCTGCAGAGCATTGGTGACAACTTCTTGACACAGGTGGTGGAGGAGCCAACAAGGAGAGGTGTACTGCTGGACCTCGTACTAACAAACAAAGAAGGACTGGTGGAAGATGTGAAGGTTGGGGGCTGCCTTGGCTGCAGTGACCATGAGATGGTGGAGTTCAGGATCCTGCGAGGAGGCAGCAGGGCACCAAGTAGGATCGCAACCCTGGACTTCAGGAGAGCAAACTTTGGCCTCTTCAGGGACCTACTTGGAGGAATCCCATGGGTGAGGGCCCTGGAAGGAAGGAGTGTTCAAGAGAGTTGGTTAATATTCAAACATCACTTCCTCCAGGCTCAAGAGCGGTGCATCCCTATGAGTAGGAAGTCAAGCAAAGGAGGCAGGAGAGCTGCATGGATGAGCGAGGAGCTCCTGGCAAAACTCAAACAGAAGAAGGAAGTCTACAGAAAGTGGAAAGGGGGACAGGCCACTTGGGAGGAATATAGGAATGTTGTCAGAGTATGCAGGGATGCGACGAGGAAGGCTAAGGCCCGTTTGGAATTAAATCTGGCTAGAGATGTCAAGGACAACAAGAAGGGCTTCTTCAAATACATCAGCAGCAAGAGGAAGACTAGGGAAAATGTGGGCCCTTTGCTGAATGGAGTGGGTGCCCTGGTGACGAAGGATGCAGAGAAGGCAGAGTTACTGAATGCCTTCTTTGCTTCAGTCTTTACTGCTCAGGCCAGCCCTCAGGAACCCCAGACCCTGGAGGCAAGAGAGAAAGTCTGGAGAGAGGAAGACTTTCCCTTGGTGGAGGAGGAGTGGGTTAGAGATCATTTAAGCAAACTTGACACCCACAACTCCATGGGCCCTGATGGGATGCACCCACGAGTGCTGAGGGAGCTGGCGGATGTTATTGCTAAGGCACTCTCCATCATCTTGGAAAGGTCATGGAGAACAGGAGAGGTGCCCGAGGACTGGAAGAAAGCCAATGTCACCCCAGTCTTCAAAAAGGGCAAGAAGGAGGACCCAGGGAACTACAGGCCAGTCAGCCTCACCTGCATCCCTGGAAAGGTGATGGAGCAGCTCATCCTGGAAGCCATCTCCACGCATGTGGAGGAAAAGAAGGTGATCAGGAGTAGTCAGCATGGCTTCACCAAGGGGAAATCATGCCTAACCAATCTGATAGCCTTCTATGATGGAATGACTGGCTGGGTAGATGAGGGGAGAGCAGTGGATGTTGTCTACCTAGACTTCAGCAAGGCTTTTGACACTGTCTCCCATAGCATCCTCATAGACAAGCTCAGGAAGTGTGGGCTAGATGAGTGGACAGTGAGGTGGATTGAGAACTGGCTGAATGGCAGAGCTCAGAGAGTTGTGATCAGTGGCACAGAGTCTAGTTGGAGGCCTGTAGCTAGCGGTGTCCCCCAGGGGTCAGTACTGGGTCCAGTCTTGTTCAACTTCTTCATCAATGACCTGGATGAAGGCACAGAGTGCACACTCAGCAAGTTTGCTGATGATACGAAACTGGGAGGAGTGGCCGATACGCCAGAGGGCTGTGCTGCCATTCAAAGAGACTTGGACAGGCTGGAGAGGTGGGCAGAGAGGAACCTCATGAAATTCAACAAAGGCAAGTGCAGGGTCCTGCACCTGGGGAGGAATAACCCCAGGCACCAGGACAGGCTGGGGGTTGACCTGCTGGAAAGCAGCTCTGCTGAGAAGGACCTGGGAGTGCTGGTGGACACCAAGTTAAGTATGAGGCAGCAATGTGCCCTTGTGGCCAAGAAGGCCAATGGTATCATGGGCTGCATCAGAAAGAGTGTTGCCAGCAGGTCGAGGGAAGTGATTCTCCCCCTCTACTCAGCCCTGGTGAGGCCACATCTGGAGTACTGCGTCCAGTTCTGGGCTCCCCAGTACAAGAGGGATGTGGCACTACTGGAGCAAGTCCAGCGAAGGGCCACAAAGATGATTAGGGGACTGGAGCATCTCTCTTATGAGGAAAGGCTGAGAGAGCTTGGCCTGTTTAGCTTGGAGAAGAGAAGGCTGAGAGGAGATCTTATCAATGTGTACAAGTATGTGAAGGGAGGGTGTCAAGAGGATGGGGCCAGACTCTTTTCAGTGGTGCCGAGCGACAGGACGCGAGGCAACGGGCACAAACTGAAACACAGACACTTCCATCTTAACATGAGGAAAAACTTTTTCACTGTGAGGGTGACAGAGCACTGGAACAGGTTGCCCCGAGAGGTGGTGGAGTCTCCTTCTCTGGAGATATTCAAAAGCCGCCTGGATGCAATCCTGTGCAATGTGCTCTAGGTGACCCTGCTTGAGCAGGGGGGTTGGACTAGATGATCTCCAGAGGTCCCTTCCAACCTCAGTGATTCTGTGATTCTGTGATTCTGTGATTCTGTCTTAACCTGTTTTATTTTATTATAAAGAGGTATTGTATTTATAGGAAGACTTCCATTCCACAAAAGATTGTATCTAGAACTGTCAAATATTTATCAAATTAATCATCCTGACTATGCATGACTGTAATGTTTTCCATAGCTATTTTAGACCGTTATAAGATTTTTTAATGGCTTGTACACTACTATAGTAGTCTCCACCATTATTAAAGGTTCGTATTAAGTTTTGTTTCCTTCATGAATGTGTATTACTCAGAATGTTGACTTTAATGATAATGAATTTATATTTGAAGACTTAGTCTGTAATTTAATTTATTTGAATAAACATTGTTATACATGTGGTAAAAATTAAAGTCTAACTTACCTGATTTTAAAAAGCTTAATTTTCAATACTGTCATCCTATATATTGTTAAAAGTTCAAGAAGTTCAAATATCTGTATCATGATCATTTGGAGAGTATGTTTTATTTTGATAACGCACTCAGTTTTTGAAATAGTAATGCCACTGAACACTGCTAATTATTGCCAGTATCCAGTAGCTAGGCTTTCAGGAGAAAGGAGAAGAAAAACAAATAGTATAACTCACAAATAACAGCTAGTATTTATTACTCTACCAAGAACAAAATTTTGTATAATCTTGTTTTAGAAATAAGGCATTAATTTATAACTACGTCAATTATATCCTTCTCTTTATAACCCACCATTATCGAGAATGGATAAGGGCAAATAAGAATTTATGCAATTTGAACCACTTCATAAATATTTTAAGTTTGAGTTTATCTTTATAGGTGTCTGAACTCTGTGCACATGTGTAGCTTTTAAATATACAGAATAGGTTTGAATGTTTTGAATGTATTTTACTGATTTGGGAAAATCTGGTTAACTTCTTGTTTCTCTCTGCATGCCAGTATGTGTACCTCCATTTCCTTAGCAGACCAAGTTTATGGTTCCTGAAAATATTCTTGCTACTTACTGTATTTCTGCAACACTTAAGCGCAATATATCTGCAGATGAAACAAGCAATATGCTGGAGTTTCAGGGGCTCTTTGGACTGTAATACAGGCTGAAACAAATGTCTTGCTCATCTGTATTAGCCTTCTAATTACTGATGAGTGCCATGAGAAACTCTGGCATATCCTATTGTTCTGTGAGGCTTGAGTTTTTATGGTGTTTAGAAATATACCCTAAAATATAATAACTGTTATGTATGCAAAATTCAAATGGTAGAGTTAGGGTGGAGATAGTCTTTTTTCAAGTGTAACAAGTGTTTCAAGTGTAACAGAACAATTTCAGTCATGCTTAGAATCACAAACCATTTTTTTTTCTTAAGTCTCTGCTCTGCTGTACAGTTGACCCAGGATCAGTTCATAGCGCTATGTATATTTGCCTTAAATTAGGCAGGTCTCAAACTATTGTGCAAAGGTAGAGGGAAAAAAAAAGTCATACAGATAAAACAGGTACAAAATTAGAAAAAAAAAGTGTATGAAGAGAGAAAAAAAGGTAGAAAAAACAGGTGCTAAGGATACTTGAATATTTTCAGTTGATGTTAAAAGTGCAGAGCTACAAAATCAGTAGAGTTACGATAGGCCCTAGAAGCGCTGGCTGGATCAGGTTTATGGATTTCAATTGCTTTTCAGCAAGGAGAGGTAATCTTATTTATAAATAGTAAGTGACAGAAATGCCAAAACCCAGATGTACTAAATCTTATAGTTCTGCTGAAATGAATGGAGCTGCATGGACTCACAAAGCAAATAGATTTTCAACCACTTCATGTAATGTGTGTCTTAAAACCAGCTGCCTTTTTAATTCTGTTTTCAGAAGTAGAAGTCACAGTGTCATTGCCTCTTCTCAAAGGAAAGTATTCAGCATAGCATTAGACATCTAGAGTTGTTGTTTTGCCAGTAAATAGAATGATAATGTTGGAATTGAATTTCTCCCTATATATATGAGGTAGGAAGCTACAGAGATCACTGTGTTGAGGTGTTTAAAAGACTGATCAAAGTCAGTTTTAAAATGTAAAATGAAATTTTACTAAATTCATTCATTAGCCGCACACCTCTTGCCAACGGTGTTCGTACACAGTGTTAATCATAATCACTACGTATACAAAGGTGTTAGTCTTTAACACATTTCTTAAATGAGCGATAGCGATGAGCGTACAATAACAGGAAGGGGCTGATGCCTTACAGGGCTGATGGCTGTGGCCCTTGGGGCTCTTGGTCATGACCAGCCTTGAGAGCTGTTCACCTGGGGAAGCTGGACCAAAGAGGACTTCTTCCTTCTCCAGCTTTTGTTGCTGATGCCTGGTAGTTTCCTCACCTATTGCACCCTCCCAAAAAGGGGTGAATCCTGTGCTCCTGATACTGCTTATCTTGTTTTCTCTTGTCCTGATAGTAATCCTCCTGTATTCAGAAGGATGTCCTGCCTATTTGCGGTCCCTTGTGCTTATCTTATTCTTTGTCTAGCAAATTTGGGTTTTGGATGTCTCCTCCCTGCCACTACACCCATCTTTGCCCCTTTGGTGATCACATTGCTCACATAGTCATGTAAAATTGTGTTTGGCTATGCAATTGCAGTGTTGCAAAACACTTGTATACTACTGTTAGAGTGTTTTAATACATTTATATTTGGGCTCAAGGTTAACTGTATTCTGATTAGTACGTTTATAAGTTATAGGTGTCACAGTCCTCTGCTTTGGCTACAATAACTTTTGATTTTTTCTGGATAATGTGATGTTATCTCCCATCTATCCTGCCACCCTGTGCTTGCCAGAAGTCACAAAGCTGCAGACACTGTAATAAACTAATCCACAGCCCAGTAAAATCAATAAGTTTTGCTCCCACAGCAATTTCACAAACATTGCCACAGGAAGTTCTTGCAGTTACTTGCCCACTTATGGCTGGTTTCATCTATCATTTCTACCTGCACTGGCTATGCAACTAGCCAGTCATGGTGCACATGTTGTCTTGAGAGCTGCAAGAGGAAAGAAGTGCTCCATGGATACCATGACAGCTTGAAGATAGCTATGCTTCAGGTACTTCTCTCACTGCTTCTTTGTGTCTCCCAAGATTGGCCCAAAAAAAAGTAGAAAGTGTTAAGGGAACTTTCCATTTAAACACCCACAACTGTAGTACTTGCTAGTGAGTTATCCCACAAAGTTTACTAGACTTATTAACTGAATCTGAGTTCATTTCTTTTATATTTTCCCCCAAATTATTTTAATTTTAGTCATTTGGCACTAAAGTCTGATAATGGTCTGTCAAGGCTTACCATTTTACTGACAGCAGGTACCTGTAAAACATGCATTTTGGAGAGGGGGTAGAGAAGAAATTATCAACCATTATCAACAATGGCATTATAGATATGGCAAAGACAGAGCAAACACCTGATTAATAAAAATGGGCTAAATCAGTTGTAAATCAGTGGTGAAGTGTCAGCTCCTTGAAGATGCCAGAGAATCTCTTCTGATGAAAAAGGGAGCAATAAAGATTCATTTGCTCCTGGAATGGGACTGCAAGTAATTAAGAGCTCCTTTTAAAACATAAGGATAAATGAGGAAGTTGAGTAGGGCAAGGAAATAAATAGCAAAAACATAGGCTGCAAGATGTCTTCTTGATTGGCTAACTTTATTTATTTATTTATTTTATTTATTTAGTAATGAAAGTGCTAGGTAGAAACCATTACAGTACCTGGGAATCCAAACACTAATGTCAAAGAGATGATATGATAATGATGCTTGCAACTGAAAGATATCACATACTAAAAGAGTAAGGTCATACTGGAGGTATTGAGAGACTGAACTCAAAGTTTTGGGTGTTACAGGGCAACTCCTGTTGCCCTATAATTTTACTGGTTTTAATTTTGCTAATAATCTGACACTTGGTATATAGGTTTTTTGATACAAATAGAACTTGATAACATTTTTTGGTACAAATTTGATAATGGCACTGATAATTTTCCCTTCCTGAGGTAAAACAGGCTGATAAAAAAATAAAAATAAAAATCCAGAAAATTAGGTATGAAATTCTATTTCTTTCTTATACTGGCTTTCCTATGTGAGTGAATTCATTCAATACCACAGTGGTAGCAGCTCCTTTAATACTGTTGCTGGCCCCAGCCCAGACTCAGAAAGATCTCCAGTGTGCTATCCACACTCAAGTCGTGTACTGCAGGGAACAGAGAAGTGTTGTGTATGCATTTCCAAGATACGTAACTGCAGTTAAGCAGTTGTTGGAATCACTGTATCCAACAACAGGAGACAAGCAGGGAGGTCTCTTTTAGATCCCTTGTGAAGCAGCACAGCAGGTAAGTGTATTTTAATGAATAGGAGAAAAAGATTTTAAAAACTTACTATCTGTACTCTGTTTTCTCCTAGTCTCCCTTGAGCTTGCCTGTATGAAAGACAACATACAGAATATATTGGCTCCAGGAACAACTGGAATGATTTAAAAATTAATAGTGAGTCTGGACCTGTTACTATTGCAGAATTTTTAAATCATGTTGTCTTTTATTCTATTGAGGAAACAGATTCTTTTTACACTAGAGGAAGAATGTCCTAATAGCTTGTACTTAACTATTTTTAAGAAATAGTATCAGAGCAGAATTCCTTAAGAGATTCTGTCCTGCTCTCATACAGAAACATAAAAACCAGTGTGAACAGGGAGAGCAGAAGATAGAGCAAGCCCAATACGAGAGGCCAGCTGAGGACTTCTTTGAATTGCTAGAGGGTGTTAACAGGTTCTGTTATGTTCCCTCTACCATAAAGAGAAAGCCTTGTTTCTGGTGAAGCAGAAGGCTAATGAGGATGACATATGTTTTCCTTAAATCTTTTTAGTCTTGATTCTTTTTCCCATCTACCAATTAAAGTTTCTAGTTTTAAAAAGACCATGAGGCCTTATCTGCTGCAGTTATATCCCTCCTGGATATGAACTTGTGTGTTAGCTTAAAGGGGAGAGCAGAATCCTGAAAGAACAAACTTCCTTCAAGGAGCCTTCAGATTAGTCCCTCCTCTGCAAGAAGGCTTTGATCTCTGCAGGTGTAGTCTGCTACTCTCTGGTTGAAGTTAGAAGGGTCAGAAAGCATGCTACAGAACTGTTTTTTCAGATTCAAGTCAGTTATTTTGCCTTGGTGTCATTCAACAAAATGGAGGATGATCTAGGCTTTGCTCTTTCCTGAATGCAATCTTGGGTTTTTTTGGTTAGAATAAAAGAACAGTGTCATGGGACTATTCATAGCAGAGATAGAATTAGGGATGAAAATTCCCAGAATGGTGAGCAATAAATAAGATAGTTTCTCCCACAATGTACATTTTTAGTGTTTTAACTGAAGTCTAAGTAGTACAGTACCTGGAAATATAATGCAAAAAAACAACTAAAATTATATTAAGCATAATAAGAGGATGAGTTACATGACCTAGATTATTAGGAGCCTTTTGACCCTAAACAAGCTGACTCACATTGTGCTGATATTGTCCCTCCTGCAATTAAGGGAAGTTCTAATTAGTGTCTGAAAATGGTAAATTAGACACACTTTAGCCTTTGAACATCAGAATGAATGAGACATGAAAAGAACTGGCAAGCTACAGCAAAAAGCCTAAGTGACATGCAATTAGAAAATAGGACATTTTTTACTTTCACATCAGAAACAGCTGGAAATAACAATAGAAAAAGCCATTATTGAGTGTAGGGATCAATCTGAAACTGCTAAGCTAAACGTCTGTCTTCCCCTTATTTTTGTTTTCTTTGTTATAGCAAATTTTACCTTGCTTTAGCAAGGCAAATGACTTTTGCTGTCATGTTGCCTATCTAAAATCCTTGTTTATGTTGTACGTCTGATTTAAGCTTCCTCTGTTGTGCACATACTGTAACACAGACCTGTTGGTCACAATTCTGCTAATATATAGGCATACCTCAGAGATATTGCGGGTTCAGTTCCAGACTCCCTCCATAAAGCGAATATCACAATAAAACGAGTCACACAAATTTTTTGGTTTCCCAGTGCATGTAAAAGTTATGTTTACACTATACTGTAGTCTATTAAGTGTGCAATAGCTTTATGTCTAAAAAAACAATGTACAAAATGTGACATAGATACAAAGCGAGCACCTGCTGTTAGAAAAATAGTGCTGATAGACTTGCTCGACGCAGGGTTGCCACAAACCTTCAATTTGTAAAAAAAGCAATATCTGTGAAGCGCAATAAAGCAAGCACAGTTAAACGAGGTATGCCTGTAACAGAATTTTGGTTTGTGTGTCAGATAAGTATTAGGTCAATTGTTTCTTATCATACTGCTTAAGCTGGTTAGGCCACAAAATCTCACTGGTTTCTGTTGAACTGACTGCACTGCATAACTCAATGCTGTATTAAATATATCTCAGCTATTTTCCAGACCAGCTCAGGAGACAAAGTGAAGTGAATATGTGCAGAGGGACTCAAATGCAATCCCAAATAGTTGTTTTAGTTTAAGATGCGAACAAGGTTCAAATGTTTCCTTTAGTCTCCTCAATAAATAATTGGACCCAACTGTTTTTACTACCAGCAACTCATGATTTGATAAAATTATTATCAAAATAGAAGGGGTTTATGTTGCAAAGCCTGAATGGAATAAATGGGACAGGAGAAACTGGTAAGCTGCAAAGAGCAGAAGGTAGGAGTGAAGGGATCCCAGACTTTTGGGGTTGACATCATTTTGCCTCACAAAAATAGGAGAAATGTATGCAATATATAGAGATAACTAGCAGAATCTTTGGGCTTTGTCTTCTTCTTAGTGACATCTACTTTATATTGCCGTGACCACATGGGTATTCTGGAACTAGTCCTAAATTTCATAAGCTTAACTGAGAGGAGAAGCAAGTTCTTGGGTTTGTTTTTCTCCCCTCCTCTTTACAATATTTAACATCATTATATTACATCATTACATATATAACATCACCCAAGCTCCCTCTCCTGCCACAAAGAAGTGTTTTCTTTTCAAAGAAGTTGATTCTTGTGTGAGCCAGTTCTTGTTCAGTTAGCACAGAAGAAGCAGACTAAATTGTTTTGTATGTGTGATGAACTAAGGATAAAATACAAGATTAATCCAAGAGCATGAAAATTTGTCAATTAAGATTTCTCATTAGCTGTATTTGGAGCCTTAATTGGCCTTTTTGACTACGTAATCTCAAGTGATAATTATCTGTGGCACTGGCCTGTTCCTCTGTGAATACTATCTTTTAATTCCAGAAACTGATTTTACTCCTCTTATCCATCCTTTCTGCAAAGCAGTACTTTCTTGGTTAATTTTAATCTAAGCAAGGATTATTTAAAAATTGTCAGTAAGTAAAGACTAGTTTCAAAAGTGAGCAAAGACAAAGGAGAATCCTGAAGGCTCTTGTCTTACCACTTGAATCCTGTATTGTATGATCTTGTCTTAGGATGGAGGTTGTAAGTGAAGTCCTGCTCTCACAGAGGTCTGTGAGATATAAGACGTTTATTTCTGTAGAACCAAAATTTCTCTGTGAGTGTGCTATGTAGATTTCAGTAGATTATACATCAAGCAGATAAAATCAATAAAAGAAATGCTGAAGATTACAGTCAAAACTCTACATCACCATAGGTAGCCTGATCTGTGGCTGAGTGGTGCAAAGGATGTAACTCTGCCAGTAAAATCAACAGACAGTAAACATCTGATTCTTCTATGCATCTTTGAAATGTATTTGGGAAAAATTATTGATCGAATACTCCATATGTGCAATTCTAGGGTGCACATTTGTTGTTTACATAATGTTCACGTTATAGCAATGTTACAGGAACAATATCTTCTTAGTGTATTCAGAAAGAATAGGTGAACCAACTTTCTGAAACTAAAACTTGCTCAAAACTCACCTCTAGGTTTAAATCCCATAGCTTCTGAGGTATGAATCAGTTTGCTGTAACTCTTTTTCAATTTAGTTTTTATTTTTACCTTCTTTGTACTTCATCCTGGTAGGAAGAAGAAGGACCCAGCCTCATTAGGAATTCTGTTCTCATTATTTCTAAAGTTAGTGGAAACAGAATGTTTGAAAACTTACAGCAATGAGAAACTATTCCCACAAGATTTCCAGCCAAATTTTGCCAGTCTGAGAAACTCCTACTAAAGTGTGAAACATAGTAAATTTTATGTGCGGATGTGCAGATGATTTCTCATGAGTTGGATTTCTGTGAGTTCACTTTCCTTTGGAATCTGAGCTAACATCAAACTTCAGCGTAAAACTCAGCAGTACCCACCTCTCTTTGAGTTTGAATTCTGAGTGTAGTATTTTCTTGGGTAATTTAGTAAAAGAGAGACCCAGGATTCTACTTCTGCAAATGTTACATAGTTCAGATCTTGTGACTCCATGTAACCTTGGCCTATTTTAGCTTTTGAAGGCCTAAGTTTGTTTTTTCTCTTGACAGTTTTGGTTTCTCTCAATCCTTCTGCCACAGCCTGATTTAAACCTGTATGCTGATTCCAAAAAAACATCAAAATTGCTTATTTCCTGTTTTCATAATGGCCTTCTGTCACCCTGTCATTCTTAGCAAGAGGCATGGCTTTTCACGGCAGCTTGCCTTACTAGAATGATCTTTTGAAATTAGCCTGACCACACCGTTCACATAATTAGAAATAATTGAATTAGCTGCACTCTAGCGAAGAGGTAAGATCAATATTAGTATTAAAACTGCAATTCTTTATAATTGTATCTTAAAATGAAACCTCTAAAAGGTGGAAAATGTTTCTTACTTCTCAGAAGTAATTAAAATTTGCATTAAGTTCTATATCTTTACAATAGTCCTGCAAAAATTTTCTGCAGTATATCATTTCTGTTAATATCATTAGCTAGTTTTCTACAGATCTTCAACACAGTTATTCATCATAATCTTCTAAACATATAGGGCTTTTCAAAACTTTGTGTGGTATCCGCCAAAGACTTTGAGGGCCAGATTCTTTAATCAGTGTAAAATGAAGCCAGTAGTTCTAGACAGATTTACAGCGAGTGTGATATTTTGGTGAAAGCAGAACAGATTCATAAGCCTTTCTCTCCTGTTTTGGCTGTGTGAACTTGAGTACTTCCTAACAAGGTAGATTAATTTTAAGGAAAGCTCCCAGATAGTTTTATTAGTGATAGATATCCATCCCTCCCTCCTTCCCTTCCTCCCTCCCTCCATCCATTTATATATATATATAAGGGTTTGCTCTGTGCACACCAGACAAAATGATTCTTTGATCATTTGAGAATAGACTGTGGTAAAAATTCCACTTCATTCTCAAGCTTCAAAAGCAAATTGAAACAAAAATGATCACAAAGAACATTGATTGAAAAAAACCCTCTTTTTAGAGCAATTAAAAATGTTTTGTTTTCAAAAGAAAACATTAAGTTCAAAGTTACATTTTGCATTTCAGCATTTAATGCATGACTCAAAACATTTCAAAATAAAATATCAAAATATTTTGCCTGTAAGTCTCAAAACAAAATGATTTGGCATGTCAGAACTTATCTCTTAGTTGTCTTCCAGGTTTTATTTCTGAATGATGTGTATAACCCCATGGAACACAATTTCAGCAATATTTAGATTATGAACTGACCAGTTGGGATTTCAGTTTCGAGATATGTGAAATAACATTCCACAAGTAGTGCTTCAGTGCCAGAAGTTATAGCTCATAGGACATTCAAGGCTTAATCCTGTTTGGAGGTAAAATTCATGTTTGCTTTAATAAAAATTCTAATTAAGGAGATGATTTTTGCTCTTAACTCCTTTTTATTTCCTGCATTTGTCTGGCATAGGGAATCCATCTCTAGACTACAGTTTTATGTTGGTTTGTGTTTTGATATTTTTGTCTGACTTTTATGCAATATCACTGCCCACATGGACACCACTCTCTTTTGAGTAATACTTTATCAATGTGCCTCACTGTGATCTATTACATTGATACATCATTAAAGTGACAGGTGTTTCTGATGATGCATGATCTAATACATCATAAGAACAACATCTCATTTGGATTATATATTACATAAGATTAATACATATACCACTATTCAATCTCCTTCCCTTCTTTCTTACCTGTATACATGACTGTTACTAAGATCTGCAGTGGCATTAAAATAAAAGTGAGACAGCATTTCCAATTTTACCTTCTGTTTTCACTCTTGAGTGTACAACTGAGAAATATGCATTAGAATAATGTTAACTGTAGCTGCAATAAATTAGGGCCTGTTACTCAAACTCTAGCTTCCGTGTAGGCTAAAGGAAAGTGGACATTAGACAAAATGCAATGGCTCTTTCCAGTATTATTCAGTGCAAAGTTTTTCAGAATAATCATGTTCCCTCGAGAAAGCTGAGACTGTCAGCTTGGTTCAAAGCTGTGTCAAGTCAATTGAAAGGACACCATGGACTTCAGTGCACTTAGCATCAGTCATTTAAAGAAGAGGAGAGCAGAGAGAGGTCTGAGAACCACATTGCAGAGCCTCTGTTTCCTCTCTAAGAAATCATCTCCAGATATCTTCTACAGTTGGAAGACACTGGACACTTGTTTGGATAAGCAGATGCATTAGCTTACTGCATAACTGTCACAGACTTACAATTACTAAGTAAAATCACAAAAAAAAAGAAAAAGCAAGTGGAAGAATAGCAGTAAAATCAATTATTTTCTTTAAAACTAGCTGAATGGATGGCGACTCTTGAATTTTTAGTCTCTGTAATAGAGGAAAGTAGTAGCTGATGCAGTCACAGGGGAGAGTTTTTTTTTTTAATCTTAGCTAGAAGAAAAATACATATGCTTTTACATTTATTTGAATGCTTCTCACCTTTCCTAGCAGTGGATAAGAATCTGTAGGTATGTTTACATTTCAGTGTAATACAGAAAACACCCACTCTAACATAGATTATTACAAAAGCAGTGATGGGCTCCACATTGGCTAAATTTGTTAAATTCCCTTGTACAAAACTCTCTATTGCTGTGGCTGTCCTTGTTGTGCAGTGTAGATATAGTTTAGTTTCTGTGGTGAGTAACTGCGGTAATTAAACTGTTTCATCTTGAAAACAAAAGGGACTGATTTGGTTAGAGTCCTCAAAATTTGCTATGGCCAGCTTGCTTTTCTTCACCATCTTCTCTTTGGTTTCTGTGCAAGACCATCTGGACTGTTTACTCATTTAAGTGAAAACTTGTTTCTTTCCAAAAAATTCAAAACTTACTTTGAATTTGCTTGGCTTTATGGCATTTTTTTTCATTCTGGAATATGTCTACACTTGATTGTAAAACAGCTTCTAGGAACTCTTCAGAGTATCTGAAAAACAGGTTTTCAATTTAGAAAATTTTTATGAGAAAGCAGAAATTTTTATTTTTGTCAGTTCCAAACTGATTTTTTCCTTTGATTTTTATTCAGCAAACTGAAACATAATTTACTGAAACAAAGTTAATTCAGTTCAGTGACTAACAACCAAAGCCAGAAAAATTCAAATTAGATAAAAAAGTGTGCAACTTCTACTAACAAGATTTATTAATGCCTGGAAAAAAATAGTTAGAGTAATTCTAGGTGTTTCATTATTTAAATAATTTCATTCATGACCAAATAACCTTCTAATATGTCCATTGCAATTTAGCCAGAATTTGCAGACCTGACATTGGGATTATTGAGGTCGCCTATTGCAGGTAACACTGTGCAATCGCTGTAGCTTCATATAGCCTTAGAAAACCGTATCTATGTGCAGCACAAAAGAGAAATCTAGAATTAGACTGGGAATACTTAAAGCTCTTTTATCCTTTGGAAAAAGCTATTCCCCCAAGTAAGGGCAAGTAATAAGGATTCCTTCTCTCTGAACTAACTGTTCTTATTTAGAAGGATTATCATATACTGTAATAGAATACAGTTGCCAGTTCTAGAGTCCAAAACCTAGAATTTGCAGAAAGATGAGACCCAGTGATAAATGAGAGATATCTAATACACAGATTATTTGTTTTAGCTGATATTATGTTGCTTGCAATGTCACTTGGGGTTAACTTTTTCCTTGGCCAAGCAACTCTGCTCCTGCCTCCCCACCACACACAGACACCAAAGAAAAATAAATGATTTATCCTTATCCTTATTATGATAATTTATGTAATAAACTTAAATTAAATAAAAGGTCTGTGTATTCAGTTCTAACACCAAAGGCACCTACCCTTTCCCATGTAGACAATCAGTAAGAGAACCTTGTGCTTTTAATGAGAGACAGGGGGTATGTGAATTGCCATGCTGTAGGATGCTTTAAACCACAGGGCTTAAGGTCGCCAAACAAATAAAAGGGAAAGGGCCTTTCACCCTCGCCTCCTTGCTCCATCCTGCCTCCTTTCATCCTTTCCTCCTTTTTTTCCTCCCTCTTCCCTTCTCTCTTTTCCTCCTTTCCTCTCTTCCTCCCTCTCTTTCCTTTATGCTGGGTGAATATGGGATATTACTCTTTGGAAGCCTTCTTGGACTTTACTTCAAAGGCTCAGACTGGCCAAACATGCATACTGACCCCTTCTTTGCCTTATTTCCTGTTTTAATTGACTGTCAAAGGTTATACATTGCTATTAGAGAAGAACATGAGTGGCAGCTGGGGTCAGGGACTCTGTGGCATTCTATTAGAGCCATAAAAACAAAATAGAATGATAATTTCACCAGCCCTAACCCCAATATTTCCAGGATGGGATAGACATTGACCTTAGTGTTTGACTGCTATTGACTATGTAAACAGTGGCCATCTAATTCTGCTTACTAAACAATAAATGTGCCCTTTATGACCAAGATAGGAAATAAAGCAATAAAACATACACACAGAAGGTTCAAACAAATAGACTAATCCAGGTGATATAAAATGACAAAATAATGCCTTACTGGGGAGGTCACACCCTTACTGCGACTGTTGTATCCACTATAGTTATTTCTTCTACCGATCTACAGTTTCTTATTTTTTGCAGAACATCTGTGCCCTTGTCTATATGCTAGGACACAGGCAATAAATCTTAACTGTTAGAGAATTCCCATTTATGCCACTTGAAAGGTTTATGGATCTCAGGGAGAATGGATTGTCTTACTTTGTATGTGTGTATTTTTAAGAAAGGGGATTTTTTAGAGAAAATTTTTCATGAAATGATGGAAGATTCTTAGAAACAGTCCTGATCAAAGAATAAAATTAATAAAAGCTATAGAACACCAAAAATGATTATTTGACATTAGAGTTTTAGAATAGTAGTGTCCATGTATCATGAATATTTAATTTGGGACTTGTGGCCTGATCCACAGCCCGCTCAAATCAGTTGAGATACTTTCTTTTACCTCAGTGGCCTTTGATCTAAATTCACAATGAGGAATGTCCAAAGTTTGGTCCTTCAGCAGTTTATAATTTGAAAATTACTTTTAACTTATCATTTTTTAGCTTAACTTTTTACTCCTATGGGATAGCTGGTGTAAAGTGACAAAATTTATTTCCAAATTCCAGTTCATTCTCTTCTGATTTTCTGTTTCTGGGAGTGACACAGAACCTGTAAGAAGGTAGGATCATCATAGGATCATCTAATTGCTTTACAAATTATCCCGAAGTTCAAGAAAACTTCTAAGATTATGATCAAATTGTCACTTGTTCTACCCAGATGTTTTCACCAATCCAAATAGAATGCTTTTGCTCAGATTTTTAAATCAGATTATGCAAAACAAAAACAGCAATATCTGTAAGCTTTGCCATAGCAACAGTGGGGAACTCCAGTGGGTCAGAAAGGAGGACAGCCCTCTTTCATTTTCTATTGATGTTAGTATCCATGGAAACCTCCCTTAATAGCATCTACATCAGGCTGAGAAAACAGGTAAGCTCTCTTCTAAAAGAGAGAGTATTTAAAGAATACAATCCCTTGCAAAGCCCAGCTCCTGAAAGCCTTGGAGAGGCCTTAGCTGAGAAAGCTGGAGGATTGTAAATCTTCGTGTCTTTGCAAAGAGGCTCTGCTCCAGAGAATCATATTAGTGCTGTCTAACATGGACAGAGGAAAGCAAAGCCTTTGTTCCCTATCTGAGATATTGCACCCGTGAGAACTCACTTTCTTCACTAAGAGAATATACTGCAGAAATGATTACATGAACCACGAGATTAATTATGAATAGAATTCAAGGGTGAAAGACACAAATGCAGGCACTGTATACTTAAGAAAAAAAAAAAGAAAAAAAAGACTGAATTGCAGGAATAATGCCAGATGGCAAGTGTCTGGTGAACAAGAATGTGTACAAGAAAATACTATTCACAAGGTAACATTTTAAAATATTTTTAAACTCTGTATTTTTATGGATATGTAGATTGGAGGAAAAGGTGCTATCTCCCTGTCCCCTCTGTGTTATTTGAGTGGGAAGCAAAGGTTACCATATTTTTAAGCCATCAGAGTGGCAAGCCATTCCTGTCTCCCACTTCCCACTTCCACAACTAAATTGTCTCAGACATGATTTTGAGTAACAAAAGGTTACAACTTTATCACTTTGTGATTTATTTGCAAATAAAAACTGCCACACATTAAGGTTCAGTTAGGACATAGTGTCTGATGATTTTAAGCCCAAAATATGATCTAAAATTTGAATAAACACAACAAAAAATGAACTAGAAGAAATCAAGACTATGTTAAATTTGAACCCCATCTTTCCATTAAATTCACTGGATTTGGGATCAGGTCCTGTTGGGTGAATTTTTATTCTGTACCAATGAAAAAAGTAATCTTTCACAGCAGATGCTACATCTGCATGCGCTGATGGCAAAAGGTGGCTATGAATGTGACATTGTGACAAACATTTTTCCAGGCCCACTTGCATATCACTGATTGATCTCCTAAGCTCTCCTTCTTCACTGAAAGGGGGAAAAAAAAAAGAGTTCTCCAAATGAGTCAGTAATTCCTAGTGTAAGAATAGAATAGAAGGATTGAATGGTCCACATGACATACAGTCTACCAAGGAAACAACCTGGGTCTAATTGATGGAGAAATCATACTATTGGAAGTATCCTGTGGTTCTGTTTTTGCTTTATATTGTAGACAATTTTATACATTTGATCACAAGACAGTTTTACAATATGTTCTGAATAAACCTGAGAAGTGCAAATTAGATTTGTCTTGTAAAACCATAAGAACTGTGAGCAGTAATAAAAATTTAACAGGAATGTAAGGATACTTCAGTGAAATATTTAAATTTGCTTTCAGTCTCCACACATGCAACCAGAATATTTAGAATCATAGAATAATCTAGAACAATTTAGGGTGGAAGGGACCTCCAGAAGCCACCTAGCCCAGTGCCCTGCTCCAGTCAGGTCTAACTAGATCAGGTTATTCAGGGACTTGCCTGGTCAAGTCTTGAACACCTCCAGTATTAGAGATCCCACAACCTCTCTGTCAAACCTGCTCCAGTATTTAACCACCTTCATGGTACATTTTTTTTCTCCTAATCATGATTTCCTCTGTTCCAACTTGTGCCTGCTGCCTCTTGTCTTCTCACCGTGCACCTCCAAAAAGTGTCAGGCTGCATCTTCTCTGTATACTCCCTACCAAGTAGTTGCAGACAGCAATAAGGTCTCCACTTCTGCTTCTCTTTTCCAGGCAGAACAAGGCCATTGCCCTCTGCCTCTCCTCCTGTACCCAGTGCTCCAGCCCTGATCAGTGACCATGTGCTAGGCTTGCCCTAGTACATCCATGTCTGTGCTGTGCTGTGAAGCTCAAACCTGGACACCACGCTCCAACTGTGGTCTCACCAGTGTGGAGCAGCAGGACAGAGTCACTTCCCCACGCTAGCTAGCTACTCTGTGCTAATGCATCCCAGGCTGCAGGGGCCTTCTGCTGCCTTGTGGCCAAGACGTTGCCCCCCAGGACCTCCAGAGCCTTTTCTGCAGAGCTGCTGCCCAACCAGTTGGCCCCAGCCTGTCCTGCTGTGGTGGGTGACTGCATCCCAGGGGCCTGGCTTTGCACTGGTCTTTGGTGAACTTCATGGGGTTCTTGTCAGTCCTTTTCTCCAGTCACTCCAGGTCCCTCTGAGGTCCCTCCCTGCCCTGTCCTCTGGCACACTGACTGCTCCCCTCAATCTGGAGTCACCTGCAAACTTGACAAAGGTGCACTCCAACCTGTCATGCAGGTCATTAATCAGGGTGTTAAACAATATTTACCCCTGAGGGACCCCACAGCTGCTACCAGTGGCAGTAGCTCTCTGAGATGAGCAATCCAGTCAATTTTCGGCCCATTTTATCATCCACTTATCCATCCCATGTATCACCAATCTGGTGAGAAGACAGTGGGAGATTGTGAAAAGCCTCACTAAAGTCAAAGGATCTGCCCACTACCCTCTCCTTGTCCACAGGGCCAGCTATCTCATCATAGACAGCAATCAGGTTGGTGAGGCATGATTTGCCATTGGTGCAGTAATAAAATTTAATAGGAGTAGTCACCTTCTTGTCCTTCCCATATTCAGAAATGGCTTCTAAGCCACCTGCTCCATCCCCTTCCCAGGGACCACAGTGAGGCCGATGAGCCTGTAGTTCCCTGTATTTTCCTTCTCACATTTCTTGAATGTTTGCCTGTTTCCTCCCTAGTCCCACAGACTTCTGTATGTCTAATTGGTTTAAGTGCTCAATGCAATCCCCTTCTTCAGTGGATACTGCCTCACTCCCACAAACTCAAGTAGTAGGCTCAGAAACCTGGGAGGTCCTGAACAGGCCAAAATGCACACTTTGGAAGTCCAAGGTTGTAATTCTTTCTTGCTTACTCCTCTCAGCATCTTAAACTTCACAGTCTTGTGGTTGCTGCAGCCAAAGTTGCCCTTGATCTACACATTTTTTACCACTTCCTTCTTGTTTGTTAGTAGCAACTCCAACAGAACATCTTCTGTAACTGATTGATCAATCACTTGCATCAAGCAATTGCCTACTATATGCTCCAGAAATCTCCTAGATTGCTTGAGTCCAGCAGTATTGCCCTTCCAACAGATATACTAGCAATTTTATCTGCTGCCATTGGTAGATGGACAGAAATTTCAGACTGGTTGAGTTCTTAGCCAGAAAAAAAAAAAAAGAAGGGAAACCTCAGCAGGGCCTTAAGATAAGCATAAGAAATTGAATATGCAAATGGCTAAAAGAGAAGGAAGAAAAACACTCTTTTTACACTTCATCTTCTGCTTCCCATGCCATCTAGTTTGGTAGAATAAATGTTGGTTAGACACCAGTGCTGCTGCTCTCTTCCAGCCAGTATCAAGGCTGAGTAATAGTGCAAGTGCTTGCAACTCACTCTCTTGGACCAGTTAGACTGAAGCTTGCTTATAGAGGTGCTGTTAAGCTGTTCTTGCTTCTGGAGAGGAAGTGGCCTTTAGAATTAATCTGAACTTGTAGAAAGATGCACAAGGTTCTTTTCTTGCTTTTAAAGCCCCAAACGGGAACCTCATTTATACTGTAGGTGAAACCTACTTTTCATTTTAAATGTGAAGAAACAAGATTTTGAGGGGCAATTTAGCCAGTGTCTCTTTAAGAAGCTGGACTCAGTCAACCTGGTTAAGTGTGAATCACATGACAAGTATGTTCCAGACATAGATATTCTAGAAATGTATTGTGGGCAATAAGCATGTGTATATGAACAGAACACTTTGTAAGAGAGGAATATCTAAATGGTATCCACAATTTGTGGTTTCTCAGAAAAAGCCTGGGCAGGTAAATGCAGTTTCGTATTTGTTTGAACTGTGCAGCTTTTGGAAAATGACTGAAGCTATCTGTGAAAGCTTAATCTGTGAGTGTGTGCGCACACGTGCGCATTCATGTGCTTGGTTGTACTCAGTGTCATACCAGAAGATCTAAGGTTACCCCTGGCCTTCAAAAATCTGTGGCTGAACATTATATTGCCTTTCTGATCAAGTTCAAGTAAAGAGAGAGACTTATCCACATGTAGGCAAGGAGAATGGCCTGTCTTTTTATTCTAGAGATGTGTGTTTTGCTTTATTTTTACTCATTGTGCAAGGTCACTTAGGAATCTTTCCTTTCTTAAGATGAAAGTGCAGGGGAAAATGACTGTCATTCACTTCAAGAAATCTTTCACTAAATTATGATAAAATCACAAGACTTCTATGGGAAAATTTATAGAGGAAGAAAAATATTATTAACAGAAATGTAGTATGACAGCAAAGAAATAGTGATATAGGCAGTCCCTTACAGAGCAGCATTCAGCATCAGGAGAAGATAATGCATTGAAAGAACATGGGCATGTGTAAAACTCAAGAATTGTTGCAGAGCACTGCTAAATACATTTCAGGGCTATCCAACCATAACACTATAGCTGCCTGGCTGACTGTGCCTCCTACCCAAGTTTGGGTGCTGCTTTGCTATCTGACAGTGGAAATGGTTGCAGAATAAAGCTAATTCTGTGAAGCAGTTCATCTTACAGTTTACATTGCTAAAGAAAAATTTGCATTAATGAGAGGAAGTACAGCCCAAGAAGCAAGATATGGATCTGGAAAATGTAATGCAGTGTTGTACAAAGATATGTGCAGGACTTCTTAGTTCAGCTGCAGTGCCAGGTGGTCTTAACTGGCCTGCTTCTGAGACTCGGGGCTGGTGCAGAGTAGATCAAGTGCTTGCACCCAGCTTGTGCTGTGCTGTGGGGACATACGCTGGGAGGTGGAAGATTGGATTTTATTTTTAGCTTTTCCGTCAGCTTGAAATGTGTGTGGTAAAGTCACTTTACAGCCTTTCTGTAGTTAAGCAGTCTTTAGAAATGCTGTGGTGATGCCTACCAGCTTTCTAAATGATTCTGTAGATGAAATGCTTAAGTCAAAGTTGGGGGTTGTGCAACCTGCATGCGTTGTGCCATGCTCAGGCTGCTGGTTCAGCAATAGCAACAGCGAGTAACACGCAGTGAAACTGCTGTCCTTGCAAAAACCATCTTGCAAAAACAAATAACAAACTAAAAAGAGAAAAAAAAGAGAGAGAATTTTGCTTGATTCATGGTGGAGAGAGAAAGCTGACCCAGGCGAACAGTCATACAGGATAATGGAGCCAGATTGGATGCATGGTACCTTTGTGAGGCTGCTTTGTCTTAACAGTAATGTAAAGTACATCTGTTCTTGTATCACTGTGAGGTGTTCGCTAGTTCCTGCATTCTTTTTCCATTTATGGAATGGAGCATTTATGTTTTACTAAGGGATTAGTATCATTCCTGTAAACAGATTGAACTAGGATTCAGTTGTCCCCTAAAAGCCCATCTTTTCCACTACTTTTTGGAAGACTGTATGGTATGTTTTAAAAAAGTTGTTTTTAAAAAGTTAAGGTGTTGTCATGGGATTCCAACAAGAGATTAACTTTTTCGATGAAAAAAAAAGTCAATGGAATGAATCCATTCACTTTGGATTTATACTTCATTGAATACATGAAAGAAATACATAATAGGCAGTAAAATTGACGTTATCTCTAAATAAAGGTATCTGCAAGTCTGCAGGATATGATAGATTTGTAGTAGTTCTGTATACTTTTAAACTCTCAAAACTCTATGCCATCAAATTTGTATGTTTAATAAACTAGTCCATCAACTAAACTATTGTGTTGATTTCTACCAGTTTATTTCTAATTTATAGACATTTTTTAATTACATTCAGGGCCTCTTTTTATACTGTCTAACATTAAAAAATATTGTTAAAATTAAATGAGCAGCATTTTTATTGGTTCTGTTCAATCTACAGATGCTAGATTTTATTTTATTTCTAACACTGAGATTGAAATTCTGTTTTAATATGCAGAACTACAGTCTAGGGAGTCATAAACTACAGAGTGTTTTCATTAGATGATGGCTTTCACCTCTTGTTAACAGGAAAGCTGATTCATCAACACTAGTGCTCAAGACAGTGGGCCTAGAACGAAAACAGACCGCTGGGAGGAAAAAAGG
Source organism: Apteryx mantelli (assembly GCF_036417845.1). Taxonomy (NCBI): domain Eukaryota; kingdom Metazoa; phylum Chordata; class Aves; order Apterygiformes; family Apterygidae; genus Apteryx; species Apteryx mantelli. Next base: position 5,614,384 of record NC_090020.1, read on the forward strand.
ATGTACCTGTTTTGCAATATGTGGTTGTTTGATAGTTTTGCCAATAAAACTTTACTTCAGAAGCACACTCATTTGTTACGTATGCAAGGTGCTGCATGCTTCTCTGTCTCTCTCTTCTTTGAACTCTTCATCCAAGTAGCCATTGCAGAACTCTGTTTTCCAAGCCATGACCTATAAAGAGTTGGTGAAAAATATCTTTATGATTGCAGTCCAGCATGTATTAGAACACACTGCATGTACTGATGAAGGGGTACAAGGGACCTTCAAGGCAGAGCTGGTGTTCATCTGTGATTACTTTTACCTCAAAACAGAACCCTACCTCTTCTAAACCCCTACTGTTCCTGGTTACACCCAGCTCTGTGGAATCCAGAATTAATATCTGCATTAGACCTACTGTCACTGAATTAGGAACCAGGTGCTCTGGGGGTTTTATTACATTTGCAGGAATTAAGACACCTAATTCACACACGTGAGATAGATGCTTAAAGGTAGAAAGTATATAAAAAACTTTCTTGCAATGTACTGCTCAAAGTGACCCTTTCCTTACTTTTTGTGTGTGTATTCAGATATATTGAAAAATAGTTCCTAAACATTCCATTTATTTAAACTTTTTTACCTAGTAGATCATATGAGTACATACCGGATCATGAACTGAGGCTATACATGTCCAGACTTGCAGTTTCCCTGCAGCAATTTATCAGCAGTGATATTTTAATTGATCCCTACAGTGTAAGCTAATTCGGATAATATCAGTTAGGCAATAATGTTTGAAAATCTTTGAGGTAAAGAAAACTGTGTACATATTTCCCTTTCTGCTTGCACTTATTTATAAACAAAACCAGTTACTATCTCTCCCACTCCTTCCTCACATGGCAATGCATTCCCTTGATTCCTTCTGCCATTTCAAAATTGTAAGATAAAAGATAATTCTAATCAACTGCAGCTCTTTTAAAAAAAAACAAAGGAAACAAATCAATCTGTGAAGAGAGACCTGAGCTCTTAAGAAAACAGCTGGCCTGAGAACAGTTCCATGTCCTTGAATCAGAAGACAAGTGAGAAAAACATCAAGATATTAAGATGAAAATTATTCAAATTCATACACTGTTCTCTGAGGCTGATATAGCGATGCCCACTGCTTTCCACATCTTTGTTTTTCTTGTTTGTCTTTAAGAAAAAAAGAGATGACTGAAGATTTTAAAATATTTCCATACAGTTTGACCCAAAGAAAAACAATAAAGAAATAAATACAGGAAGAAAGGAAAGAAGGAAGGAAGGAAGGGAGAAAGGGAAGGAGGGAGGGAGGGAGGAAGGGAAAAAAACTGGCAGGCAGGAAGAAAAATAGCCCATATATGTATTACAGCTTTATTTTTCATTTATATCACTTTTCTAAACCAAGGTATAAATACACACATTCTCTTCCTTGCAATGTATTACTCCTTTTGACCTGAATGGCTTGATCAAACTTTTTTAGGAGAAATGGACAATGGAGTCAAGTGTTCTCTGCTGCTACTCTTTAATAATATATACAAAATTTCAATGTAAAACATGGAAAACAGTTTGTTTGTTTAGAATTTTAACCATCTTTGCTGCCAGCATTCTCACCAAAAGCTCTGTCTCTCAAGTCAATTTGTTTTCTATTGCTCTATCCCTTGGCCTTCCCTTTCTGTTTGCATACTCGTTGCTTTTTACTTGCTCACAAGCAAGATTCACATTTTGACTAGATAATACATTTCATCTTCGTGTATCTATTTCTTCTGTAGTGCTAAATTAGAAATTGGAGGCAAAGTTTGGACTAGGTCTTTGCAGGTCACATGCTGCATTTTTTTTTGTTTTATACTTTTAATGATGCAATTCCACATGAAAGTATTACAGGATTCGTGTCAGGTTAATAGATGTACTGCTTCAGGGTCAGAACTGGAGAACATGGCCTCCATTGCAACCTCACATTTCAATTTTTTACTCTTGTATTAACCATCTTTAGACCTTTCCAATAGCTCTCTTCCTAACCTGTTCCCTTGCCTCCTCTGCTCAGGCTCCCATTTCCTCATCATCATACTTCCATTTCCACATCTTATTTTGTGTGGAATGTATGAAGAGTTATTTTTAAGAAACAGTCCTTAAGGGATTTTTATTGGAAGTACAGAGATATATAACATAATATAAAAATGCTTTGCTTGCGAAAATTTACAGAGCCAGAACTATGGCTCAGATAATTCCAGACTGAAAACTTGATCCTGTATGGCTATAAGAAATAATCATTGACAACAATTCAGAGTTTATTATATTATTATTGCTTATATTATATAGTATATTATTATTATTGCTTATACTTTTTGCCCCTGCCAAGCTGAAATATTTTAGTTGTTGACAACCAAAATATTTGTCATAGTGACTAATTGGCAAGTATTATAAAATTAACATTTCCTTCTAAGTTTTTTTTTTGCACATTTTAAAATTTAAAAATAAAATTTATGAGCACAAAATGTAGAATGAATGTAACTGTCAGTTTCTTAAATACTTTCCTGCTGTTTGGCACTGACTTTCAAGGAGGTATCTATATTGGTGTAATTGCACATTTCAGTCATAAGAATAATGAAGATTGTTGCTCTGTTTTAACCACTCAGTGCTTAGTTCTGAAGCACTCCCAGCTCTTAGCAGATCACATCTTCCTTTCAGCATGTGAATACTAAGTACTGGATTACTTGTTGGAAGATGCTTAATCTCTGAAGGATAAGCAACTGAACAAACATAGTTATGAATTACCGAGTATACCATTTCAGGGAAAATTTCCTACTCTAAGCATCAGTGTTTTGCCAGCTTCAGGATCAGAACTGTTGTGAGCAGATGGCTTTGTCTGACAAATAGTGAAAATACTATTAGCACAAAAAAACTGATCTTTGCTTGCTTTCCCTCTTCTGCAGGGAAATGAGGGAGCTATCACAGAGCCAGTGGTAATCCGAAAGCAAAAGTTAGAGCGGCTCGGTGGCTATTTCTGAAGGAAATTACAAGAATGCATTGCACTACAGGTAACCCTTTAACTCCTTTTTGCTCCTTTTACTCTTGTGTGCTTCACAGAGACTTCCCAAGACAAGATCGCAAAGGACTTTTAGGCTTTTTACACACATGAGCAAAAAGCAGGGAGTGACTTGGGGAAGACTTATTTTTCTCTATTTATACCACTTTGAAAGTCTCAAAAGTTATCTAAGGTCTTTGTATGTCTAACAAGGACCAAGTGAAATGAGAAAACTGTAACACCTCAGCTGTGTGTAGGTCATCAGTGTTTCCAGTGTAAGTTCCCAGGTCGGGCCAACATGACATGACCAGCAGTCAACTCCACTGGCACACAGATTGCTGGCAGTGACCAGGGAAGCTGAAGTGACCAAAGAGCAGCTGAATCTGACCTTTCATGTTCAGGTTTGTGACCCAGGTTTGACGGTAACCCCTGGCCTACCTGCTAAACAATAGCAGATTATGCAAAGCTATTGTCGTCTTCCACCTTGGCTCCATCTCTGGATTTGGCTCCCTATTCTTTGGGTTCACCAGTGGGTGAAATGTGTAACCTGAGGTTGGTGGAGCATGTGAGGATGCTGCTGAGAAGTTTGTGCTGTCTGGCATGTTGGCCATGACCTACAATGATGGGCAAAGGAGGCCCAGACTGATATAACTGGAGAAGTGTTTATAAATCTGGTCTCCAGGAGAGTGACCACAAAGTTTTATTCACAGATTTTTTTTTATTTTATTTTTTTCTCATTGTTGAGCTGCTTCTTTTGGTTTGATTTTTCCCTGACAATTTAAATTTGGGTTAAAGAACTTGTTTACACACTGCTATCAGCACAATTGGTGTTAGGTGAAAGGGAGATTAAATGAAATAATCTTTCCCTGTCCTTAGAAATCTTGTAGAGCATTATTAATTCATTCTAATGACTTGGAGACCAAATCAGATTGTCAATTTTTAGCAATCAACAAATGAGGGCACAAACACAATAAAAAAAATCAAGTATAATGTGTCATTAAAGGTACTTTGTTGGTTTAGTTGGCAAGTAATTTGATTTAAATTATTTATGATAGTACTGCATTTACAAGTAGACTCATAAATGTTCTGTAGAACAATTTATAAAAATAAGCTGGTATAGGAAAGGCTTTAAAAACAATTGTTGTGAAAGTAAGAATGATCACTAACACACACAAAACTGTCTGCAGTTTAGAGAGGCATGCTGTGTAGAGTTCAGGTTTCTGTGTTTTATCTTTCATTTCTCTTATACTGTAGCATTATTTTTGCTTTTCTTTGTTTTGCTTACCTCGCAATTTGCTGTGAACCAGTAAGAGCCTTTTGTGGGCTCTTTGTGGGTGGGTTTAAGTCACATTTGGAGCACATTTCTTATCTGCTGCTGTTGTTCCTAAGTGACTTATGAGCTTTCAACATCCTACCATCTTCCACCAGAATCAATGAGTGCAGCGGCAAACAGATCTGAATTCAAAATCCAGTCGTGTAATGAACAGCATGCAGAACTACAAGTGCACAAATACCAAATTTGCATATTTCTCAGATACGTAAACCAGCACATGCTAGGGATTTGGACAAGAGAAGGTGTGTAGCCACAAGTAGCTCAATACACCTTTGAAAAACAGGACAAGTAAAAAACCCAGTGTCAGTGATACTAAGACAAGGCAACTAGTTTCTTTTTAGTTAGTGTATTTGTTACAGAAGTTGAAACTAAACAGAGCACAAATATGCATCATTGAACTGGTAAGGTGGGTGGGGTTTTTTTGAAACATCTTGCTCTAGTTACCCTGAGCTACAGGTGTTTCTGTTTTCTTGGGTGTATGTAATTTGGGGACTCCCACACGTTGTTTGGAATAACTGCTTTAAAAGGCTGAGAAATATATTAATAAATGAATTTTTCTACCTCTTCTGTACTGGGAACCTAAACTCTGTAACATTTTCTTGGGACGTGAGAAATGGGGTTACAAAACTAATTCTAAAGGTTCTTGTACCACTTCCTTGTGAAACAGGGAGTAGGACTTGGAGCAGTGTAGATTTAAGTGATTTGCAATAAGAAAAGGGGGGTGATGGATCTCAGTGATTTATATTCTGACACTTGATGGCCGGAGGGGCATATTTGTGTGCTTTTAGGGCCCTCAAATGTAAACATTACCCAAAGAAGAGTGTTTACCTTTTTCTGCAGAATTTTTAGGTAGGCAGCAGTCCTTTTTTTTAAATAACCAGGAAGATTTGGCTTAGAAATCAGTTAACTTCAAATCTCTCATATTAAGCCAAGTGAGACTGACCAATAAGCAATGTTTTATATAGCTGATGCTGTAACTGGTGTCTTTCTGTGAAGTGTCTTGTTCTATCTTGGCAGATACTGTTACATCTCAGGATGCTGCTGACTGACATCTGTAGGGCAAAGTCTACATGACTTGGAAATCAAGAGGAAAAATAGGAGCACAATATTTCCAAATATCAACTTGATAAAAATAATATGCTTTGTTCTACTACTCTTCAGAGATCTAGGGAAATAGCATATATTTACAATATCATCAATGAACAGTAGTGCAATACTGTACTTTTAGCACTTAAAAATCTGTGTTTTAATGCAAATCCATTGCAGAAGATATTCTTTTTTCTGGAAGAAATAGAAAAGGAGCTGAAGAGTGTTTTGATAAAAGTCCTTATTGTGGAAAAATAAATTGTAGAGAAGAAAACCACAAAAATTTGGGGACAAAGAGCACTGTGTGGTGTACAAGATTTATTAAAAAGAAATCCAGACTCACCTGAATAATTTGGCCCCTTGATCTATATTATCTAAGTTTCACAAACTTGCTGTGCACCATACAGACCACTGAAATAACTCCCAATGTGCTTTTGTAGTTGCCTCAGAAAAGAAGCATTACTGCCTTTATTACTACTCAACACATGTAAGGCTTGGAGAAAGTAAAGAAAGCAACTAAATCAAACACTTAGCTGGAAAAGAGGCACAGAAAGCAATCGAAAAAAAAAAAGAATCCAATAATTTTATGTTTGTTTTGCTAAATGTTTTTTTTGTAAAAGAGACTGGAGATGAAACCTCTTCTCCCTGCTGCTTCAACTTGTTTTTCTCTATTCTATAATGCTGGGAGCAGACAGTCCCATAGGACTAACTATACACTGATGCTGATACTTCTGCCTGTCTTAATTAACCTCCTACTACAAATATCAAGAAAGCGCAACCTGGACTTTGTCTGCGTATGATTAAAAAACACAAAACAAAACTAAACTCCCTTTTTCAGTCTTCTTGCAGTCAGTAACTGTTCAATTCCTTTCCAGCAAAAATGGTCCATCGTCTGAGAAGCCCCCTCCATCCACCCTCACTAATGTTTAACTAGTTATTCTTGTAAACATGAAATCCTGGTTGCAGCTCTAGTTCAAAGAATAGGAGTGCTCCAGCCCTTAGGCTTTCTGCATTAAAGAACTTTGTGGAAATCTTTTGGATCTTACAAGGTGCTGAACACTCAAAACATCCCACTAAATCCCCAAAGGGAACTGAGGATGCTCAACACCTCTCAGTCAGGCCTCTGATCACTTCAGTATCTCTTCTTTGAACCATCAGAGTGCATTAGAGCAGTCAAAATACACTAACATGCTACTAAAGACAGGAGAAATTCTTTAGATGTCAAGGTTTTACTGTTAGGTATATTCCAGTGGGAAATTTAGAAGTTACGTGAGGAAGCACTAGTTGCACAGGAATATGGATGGAAATAAAATATGGACAATCTGGTTCAGTGCACCTTAGCCAAGGGAGCTGCAACAACTTTTAGGGAATGGTGCATGGGCACCCTGGGGCGGGCAGCATCCACAGTTTGGACAAAGGGCTTACAGCACCAACTGTGCCATAAGAGCTCAAAGCCTACAGACACAAGCCAGACATCACCAGTACTACTTGAAACTGCATGGAAAGGAGAACCTCACTAAACCAGGGCAACACAAAGCTTTTCCACCATGCTGAGCTCCTCATTTATTAACCCAATCTGCAGTTTCTGAAAGAGTAGACTGTTATATTCTAGGTGTCACTGAACATGACCAAATGAGGGAGCTGGGGTATTGTAAGTGGTTCACTACACCAGTGTTAAAGATAGACACTAAGGCACTCCTTTCCTATAGAAATGACTGTTCATTAGGATGCAGTTATCTTAAGGCACTTCTTATCTTAATTATCTAAAGGAAAACTAAAATAGAATTTTAGCTAAATGATCTAAATATTTTCAGAATGATTCGAAAGGCAAGTTAGTGCCTAAGTACAATGAAAATCACATCTCTCTCTATTCTTAGATCAGTACCAAAACCTTTTTTGTTGTTGTTGTATTCTCTCTCTCTCTCTGTATTTATTTCTCAGATTTCAAAGTATTAAAACATTCCTCTAGGAGGATGGTGAGGAACATAGTCAGTGCCCTGCATTTCTGCAGGGCTGTCTTTCCAAAAATATTGTTTTATTTACATAACAATATATAACTTTCTCTTTATATATGTTTTCTCTGTAATGTCTGTTTTAGTCTTCCACCAGAATTTCTTGATCCAGATGATCTTGATAATGAAGTTTCTGGTAGTAATTTGGATGAATCCAGAACTTTCATTTACCTCCCACCCAGCTGGAATGTCTAATGCCCATTAAATGTGGCTATTCATCTCATAAATGTTAAACAAAAGATATTTATGGCTGTCACAATGCCCAGTAAAGTGTGTTATTTATCTGTCTGTCTGTCTATCTATTAATCTATCATTAGCCTATTTTGAGATATTTTCTGAATAACTAGATGATATTCCAACTTCAGTGTAGTTTTCTCCTGTACAAATCATGCATTTCTCATAAATCTATAACTTGACAACTATGCTTTATGCCAGCATATACATTGGTTTAACATTGTGTGGTTCATTACCAGCTGGTATTTGACATTAAAGGCAACAGAAGCTGAACACTTTAGGATGCAGGAGAAGGCCTTTGTTCTACTAGCTGAAACTTGAATATAGTTATTCTCTGCAGGTCAGCGACAAGTGGCATATATGTAAAATACAGATCAGTCCACTCTGGCTTATATGAACACCTTTGAAGCAAAATAACATTGGTAAGATTGAACTATATATGCTGAACATTATATAACTGCTCCCATCTGAGAACTAGAGTCAGGCTTTGACTAAACTCTGTGCTAATTCTGACGTTAGCAAAGTTCATTTCATGGTTATTTGGGGTCTCAGCCAGAGCCCATAACAGATGGTCATCTAAAATTACATAAAAGAAAATTTTTCAACTTTCCAAGAAGTACAATTTAAGTAAAGGGTGTTTTTTTTATAACTAAGACAAGTAAATTGACAGAAGGCTACATGGAAGTTATGTTATAGGTTTTCCAGAGCTCCATTTCAGCAGAACGCTAAGTTTATATCCAGGTATAACTATGTGATTGAGGGTGTCATCAAGAAGACTGGTGAAATGCCTCATGCTAGATGTTTGTTTAAACATTTCACTGAACTGGGGAATGAATATGCCTGAAGCTATTTTGTGGAGCCTTCTGACTCCTCGAATAGCCCTAAATAAGTCTACTTGGTTATATAGAGTTTTTTTTAATACTGTACAGTATGTAGCATTAGACTTGACATTTTTATGTACACATTATTGCTGAGATACACTTGCTGCTGGAGGTGTAATTTAGAATTATCCAATTCTTGAACATTTAAAATCTCAACCACAGCTTTACAGTAATATGTTTGCATTCATATTTCCTTTTTTTTTTTTTTTAGCTGAGAATCATATTGTGTAGCATTTTCATAGAGCTCTACAAAATGTTTCTAATTAACCTTATCCATGCAACTGAATTACTTGGGTTTGTGTGGAGAGGAATGAATTACTCTCTTAAGGAACAGATGCCTAATTGAATTGTTTAATTTAAATTTTATTAATGTTTTTAATTCATCCTCTTCTGAATAAAAATCAGAAACTAAGAATATTTGCTCATAGCAATCCTTTTCAGTAGAATATTAAAGTAGTTAATTTCTTATCAGGATTACTCCTAATGATTAATCAGATGCTTTCTGTCCTTCTACTTTGCACACTGTGGTGATGGATCTGTTCAGACTTTGGGAGAACATTTGTCAGTCTGCCTCACATTTTAGAACAACCTTCAGACGTGTGGTATACCACAAAAATAATCTTATGCCATCAAGGCTTATGTCAACGTGCAATATAAACAGTTAATGTATGTCTGACTTGAACTAATAGGTGATCAAGAAGACAAGTGGTATTACAGAAAGATGAATTCTTTCATGTCTTCTGTTGGCATTGTTATGGACTTTATTGTAGGAGAAACTTTGAATGAATACAGTCTGGGCACTGTTGAGATGTTAATAACATCTTAAAATATTTAAATTTCGCCAAAGACAGAGCTCTTTCAAGCAGTGGCTTAATCAGTATGAGAGAAAGGCCCAGGGGCTGCCCTCTTCACATAGAAAGACTGACAGTACTGCAAAAATGATGGAGTTGATAGCTAGTTGTAGCAGTACCAAATCTTATGCGAACTGCAGCCATGGACGGTCTGGGAGCCTTGGGGCTGCATTAGCCTGCCTCTGAGCCTGAGCCTCAAGCAAGTATACAGAAAAAGGTGTCAAGCACCCCGGTATCTCTGAAGTCTTTGTGGTCTGGCTTTGTATGCAAATCCATGCAGTATGGTGAGCAAGGAGGGGTCTAGCTGGACGGAAGGACAAAGGTGGGGGAGCTGGAATATAGAGGAGAAGAAGTTCAGAGCGAAAACTGCTATAGAAATGATCTGTCCAGGTGTTTGAGCTGCATCCTGAAGCTACAAGGCCAGCTTTCTCTGCTTACTATCACTTCTTTGTATTTGTTACCACTAAGGCCAGATAACTGGGCATAAAAACACCCTGGTAAGTGAAGAGTTCTTTAGTCTGACAATTAATAGTTCACCTGTAGTTTCATAACACTTTTCAGCTGTGATATTTTTTGATGCTTTTTAGGCTTCTTGATGCTTCCCCCTGCCCTTCATTCCTTAATCCCTGTAGCCGAGTGGTGATATTTTGTTCAAGACACATGACCTGGAAGTGAGCACCTAACTGTGATTGACTTTTCATATTGTGAAATACATAATATTGGCTTTTATCATAGGAATATAGGGCACCAGTTTGCCTGAGCTAGGAAGCTAACACCTGCCATGTGCTTGCTTAAAGGAGGCAGGGTATGCCTCAGACGTCAGGTGGCTCACAATGGTACTTGTTCATATTTAAAAGTCATAAAAAATCAGGCAAAAAAATACACACTGTTGAGTAATGATGCTGTGGTAGAGTCAAAACTAGACTCACATCAAGGTCAACAAATTTAGAAAGTTCGATTTTCCTTCTTTCTCCTTTTTCCTCCTTTTTCCCTTAAGTGCACACTCAGAGCTTTTAACATAAAATGTGTGCAGGTAAAGAAACAGCTCATTATCTTGAGGCAGAACAGCCTACTCTATAAAGTAGTGATGGACAAACTTTCTGCTAGAAATTTCAAACTCTATGAGCAACTCATTGCAATTTATTTTAAGTATGATAAATAGATTCCAAGTAAGATGAATTTTGTCAGGTACAGCTATTTTTAACATTTACCCAAAAAAAGCATATTCTTTAATGTGTGTTGAAGAGAATAACATAAGTAGATATTCAAGTTCAGCATTGCTATATGGAACTGAGATTTTCAAAGTTTATGTTCTCAAAAGGGACTGCAATTTATAAGAGGCTGTAGGAAAAGACTGGCTAGAATTTAATGACAATAAATCTTTTTCTTCCCCAAACCTAGGAGCCAGAAACTTAACTTAATTTTGGTTTAAAATATGTATCTCAGGTTTCTGGGCATTTTCCAAATATTTCTGTATATCACATTTAACACAACAACTAAGAAACGATAATGATTGGCCATATCAGTTCTCCTCACTCCTTGACATTTAATAATCCTTTGTGGGTTCACCACCAGAAAATGGGTATTCTGCAAAGTAGAAGCTGAAAGTCATTTAGCAGGAAACTACATTGCTGTAGAAGCTCTTGCAGAGTCACAGAATCAGAGTGGCGTAGGCGGGGAGGGACCCTGCACCTTGTCTAGTCAACTTTTGAATGTCTCTAAGGGTGGACATCCCACTGCCTCCCTGCGTTGTGTCCCAGTTTTTGACCACTGTCATGGTGAAAAAGCTTTGCTAATATCAGAATTTCCCATGTTACAGCTTGTGCCAGCTGCCTGGAAGAATGCTCTCCTCCTTATGCCTTCCCATTGGGGTGCAGATGGCAACAACAATCCCCCATCCTCCACCCCTTCTCTTCTCCAGGCTGAACCAGTCCAGCACCCAGTGCCCTCCGCCTCTCCCTGTAGGTCCTGTGCTCCAGCCCCGATCACCTTAGTGACCCTGTGCTGGGCTCACCCTGGTACGTCTGTGTCTGTGCTGTGCTGGGGAGCTCAAACCCAGACATCGTTCCTGAGCTGTGGTCTCACCAGTGCCAAGCATCAAGACAGTGTTGCTTCCCCGGACTGGCTGGCTGCACTCGTGCTGAGACAGCACACCGTTGATCTTTGCTGCAAAGACACACTGCAAACTCTCTCTGCCCACCAGCACTCCCGGGCCTTTTATTGCAAAGCTTCCTTTGGCCAGTTGGCCACAGTCTGTACTGACCCACAGGATTATTCTGTACTTCTGTATTGTGTGCAGGACTTTGCATTTGTCTGTGTTGAACTTAAAAAATTTCCCGTTAGATCATTTCTCCAGCTTATTGAGGTCCACCTGAATGGCAACCCTGTCCTTCAGTGTATTGACTACTCCCCCCAACCTGCTCCCAGCTACAGACTTGTTAAGAGTGCACTTTGTCCTATAATATTGGTTGCTAATAAAAACATTTAACAGTTTTGCCACTAATTCCTTGAGGTACACCACTCATTACTGTCACCAGCTGAACTTTGTAGCACCGATCACAACACTGAGCCCAAAAGTCCAGTCTATTTTCCACCCACCTTACCCAAACCACTTATCCATACCTTGTCCACACTTATCCAACCCATATTCTGCCAATTTGACTACAAGTTCCAATGGGAGACCATGCCAAAGGTCTTGCTAAGGTCAAGGTTTACAATGCCCACTGCTCTCCCCTTGTCCACAGCACTTCATCACAGAAAGCAATCAGGGCAGGATTTGCCCTCGGTAAGTCCATGCAGGCTCCTCCCAGGCACCTCCTTGTCCTTTATGTGTCTGAAAGAAGCTGCTTTCATTACTTTATTATTGAATTAACACCCTGTTGAGGAGGTCTTCTTGGCAGACGGAATCAGAAGTTGATGGTCTGACATCTATTCTCCCCAACTGCTTTTCCCTGCAGTTCAGCATCTGGGTCCCACTGCATCTAAGTTCTGAACTGCCCTAAATGATAATTATCCTTCTGATATGTGAGGCTTCTCTACAGTAACAGATTAAAGAAATCAGGGGGCACAGTCTAATAGTCCTTTCTGACTTCAGTTTCTATGAAAGTAAGAGCTATAAGGTATCCAAATAATTCAGTAATGGATACACAGTCAAATAAGGAGACAAACTTCTATATGTTGGGACTCTTAATCTGATCTAGTCTTGAGTTAGGAGACCTCCTAGATGCTGGAAAAGAAGAAAAGCCCACAGTTTGTGGAACAGCTACAATATCTGCACTAGCAAAGCAGTGAGAAGCACTGGCAAAAAAGTGAGAGTGAAATATGGCATATTATGTATTAAGACAAAAATCACCTCCCCAGCTCTGCTGCGGTGGGAGTCTTAAAATAGTCTTCTGGGAAGGTAAATATTATCACTCTTGCAGCTCTGAATGAACAGGCCTGCCTGTATGTGGTGAACTTGCAACAAGGCTGTAAAAACATCCCTGAGCACTGCACTAGCTTTATGAACCTAGAGGAGAGAGGTGAGATGTAGATGCAATGTACTCCCTGTAATAGGATTTTTATTTTCTTCCTCCTTGTAACTTGATCTGAAAGAAGCCATTTTAGTGGAGACTTGGTTCTTTTGCTGACATCACTGTGGTTGATAAGAGTTTTTATTTATTCCTTTCTACCTTGTGCCTCGCCATAAATTTATATTACATAGCACAAGTTGCTACATAATCACTGGAGCTGGGCTGCCTGTGCGCACTGGGCATTCATTGCCAATATGTTTCATCGGAATGTTTTTAAAAATAAGACTAGTTGCAGGCCATAATATCAAGCTATTCTTTTCTCTCTCTCCCTCTCTCTATATATTTTTGTATCAAATGAATTAGTGTGCAACTTGGAATCCTGTTCACTGCTTTTTTATGAATGAGATTCTTTAGAAAGTCTCTTTTCAAGAGCAGGTAGGCAAAATATTTGAATGTTTTGACTTTAGCCAAATGATACATGGGGACAGCACTGTACTGCCAACTGCATTAACAGGGAAGGCTCTAAAACAGGAAAAGGTAATAATAAAACCACAATGCATGCTGAGAATCACATAACGATATAAGCTGGAAGGGACCTTAAGGGGATTATCTCATCCAATCCTTTGCTTAAAGCAGCGCTAATGCAAGAAGGTTGCTGAGGGCCTTGTCCAGTGAGGGTCTGAACATCTCTAAATACTGGACACCCCACAGCCTCTGTGGGCCCTGTTCCAAAGTTTGAGCACCACCATGGTGAAAAAGTTTTCCTAATATCTAATCAGAATTTATTTTGCTCTTTGCCTGTCATTCTTCCACCTTCTGAAAGAGTCTGGCTTTACCTTCCTTAACCTTCCCATGAGGTAGTTGCAGACAGCAGTAAGGTCTCCCCATTCTTTTCTCCGGGCTGAACCAGCCCAGTGCCCTCCGCCTTTCCTCATATGCTCTGTGTGCCTAGCCATCTCGGTGATCCTGCGCTGGATTCGACCCAGTGCAGGACAGACCCATGTCTGCCCTGTGCTGGGGAGCCCAAACCTGGACACTGAGCTCCAGCTGTGGGCTCACCAGTGCCGAGAGATGGAACCATGTATTGCCATGAAATGCATATCTCGCCGGCAATTTACAGTCCTGCAGCCCTTAAGCAGAGAAGTAAGGACTTGGAGAAAGTTTTCTCAGTCTGATAAAAGACTTTGTGTTTCCACTATTACTTCTGACAAAGAAGCCACAAATGACTATTGATGGACTTTCCCTTGGTAAAACTGTATTCTGTTGTCTTTGCACCACAGACTTAATACCACAAGCTTTGTCCATCTCAGGTAAAATGGGGACGACATGTTCTTCAGTGAGCACTGTGTTGTATCAAGTCTTCTGGGTATAAGGGTTTGGGAGGTTTTTTTAATGTGTGTCCTGAATTAGAGCTCCTCCTATTAACTTGTCTCTGAGCTGAATTATTCCAGATCACAAAGCTGCCGTATAGCCTTGAGAACTGACAGACTGCCTATGAATAAAGCTTTCATGAAGCTGAGTTTTCATGAAAAGTACATTCAGACTGAGAACCGATGCCTCCAGCCTAAAACTCACACATGCACAGGAAGTAGTTTTCTTATATGGAGACAAAAAGTATGTATTTTAATAAACTTGCTGGCATCTATGTCACTTGTTTCCCTGCTGAATGCAAAACTGACTGAAATAGATATTTTAGACATATGTGCTGCAAAGTAAGGAATCTGCCCTGGCAAGAGCAGGAGTCTCAATTATGTTATTTCTACCACAAAATATGCCAAAATGAGTGGGCAATTATAATTTTATGCAATATTCTTTAAATTAAATTGACACTTATTCAAGTGTCATTATATACCTCACCCCACACACATACATAATTTGTTAACTAATATCCAATAATAGACCTATATTATGTATTTTGTTGTCCAGGCTCCTCACTCAATATGTGTATTATTTGCTGAATCAATTGTTGCTCACTTAGTGAATCTACTCCCCTCATCTTAGCAGTTAGTAGAGGTGCTGGTGGTGGGAACTCTAAATTAGTTTCCATTTCTTTCTGCCAAAAGTGATAGAATAATTGAATCTAAGAAATCTCTATTTTGTAGCCAAAAAAAAAAAAAAGGTTGCCAAAAAACTTTAAGTCCCTAGGAACTACTACAACACCTATAAAATTTGCTAGAAACTTTTTCAGTGATTTTGTTTGGGTATTGGATCAGAACAAGTTTGTTGATTTACACTGATGACTTGAAGGGGTTAGAAGAAATGCTTTTTCATTCCAGTTAACTGTCAAAATCCACTAATACTAATAAACTAAAATGACATGAAAGGTTTTTATTGTCCACTCATATGCTCTGCCTCTGTATATGGACAGTCCATTACCAGTAAATGCAGAAATAAACAGCCTTATTTTGCTGTGGTCTCTTCTGTGTTCTTTGGATAAATCACCTAAACCCAGGACATGCTTAGAATGCTGAAAAGCTGATATGAAAAAAAACAGAGCCCTCAATGAAAACATTGAATTCCTTACTACATTACTGCAATATTATTGTACCAAGACCTATAAACAAATGTCTTTATAGCCATATAGTTAAATCTTTCACCTTTGTCAGGAATTGCAGGTATTTTATCATTTATAACCTTTATTATCAAACATTGAAATCCAACATATGAAGAACAGTAAAAAATGCAAATAAACTTTTTTCAATTTCATTTTAGGAGGTCTCCTTTGTCATAGGGACAGTTTCCAATAATGTTAAAAGGAGAAATGTCTGCTTAGAAAGCAGAACTCTACAGAAAGGATATCTGATATCTTGAATATCTGTATAAGGGTCAGCTTTACATCCTCAAGGGAACTCAGGCACTTAAGGAGGCATTTATGCTCACTGGTATCACTGTGTCTAATTCCTTTAGTTGCCTCTAAACAGAATACAAACTTCTAGTAAAGAAGCTATAAATGGGGAACTGGGAGGGGCTATCTTACCTTTTCCTACTCTGTAAACCAGAAAAATAGAAGCTGCATGGCTACTCCATGCTTATGAGCTTCAGCAGCATGTGTAATTTGATGCTTATGGGTATTATCCATTTACCTACCTTTTCACCAGTCACTCTTAGTTAGACTCATTCATACACTCTGTATTCCCAGGAGTATGGGTAGCTCCAATCCCTTATTAGATATTTTCATGGAAAACTTCAGATTCTTTCAATCTTTGAAGACAACTGTAATCTCACTTCCTTTCAGGTGGAGCGTTGTCAGTACTTAGAGAAGTACGTATACTGAAGACAGATCCTTGTGGAGTGACATTATCAGTCACAGAATCACAGAATCACAGAATCGCTGAGGTTGGAAGGGACCTCTGGAGATCATCTAGTCCAACCCCCCTGCTCAAGCAGGGTCACCTAGAGCACATTGCACAGGATTGCATCCAGGCGCATTTTGAATATCTCCAGAGAATATGCTAATAAGGAAATAGCAGAGGGTTGCTGTGCTTAATCATTTCATAATACCGACTACTGCTGAACGTGCGGTGTCCTTGTTGCTAAAAATGTCACTAAGAATAACCCTTCCTTTGCTGAATAGCTCCAACAGAGCATCACGGAAACGTGCTGTTATTCCAGACCACCACAAGTAACAGAAAGGGCACTGGAGTCGGCAGTACCACCAGCTGCGGAAGGGGCCCAGGAGAGCGCGTTTGTGAACCGAGCCTTCTCTTCTTGCTTCAGAGCAAGGAGAGAGGACGTGTTCTGCGAAACACTACCAACTGACAAATTCAGAAATACACAAGTTCTGGCCCTGTCCTCTGCCTGTGACAGTGAAGTGAACATTAAAGATAGGGAAGGGATACATAAATGTGATGATGTGGAGAAACCAAACGTTTAGCTGTACCATTGACCTGGGCTGGAGTGGTTTCAGGGGTGATGGGGCGAGTGCGAGGCAGGCACTGAACACATCAGCGCAATGTGGATCTACCCGTGGTCATACCTGTGACTCTCCCCAAAACAAACGGGCTAACAAAGCAGGAGAGAAAGACGTTCGGATTCTGTACAGATACTTTTAATGTGATATTTGATGTGTGTGTTTTAATCTGTGAATGGCACAGATTTATATGTCGTTTTATATGTTTCCTTTAGGAGTTAACCTTCCTGTTGTATCACTTACTTTTCCTGTGTGATGTTAGATATAGCTTTACTCATTTACTGTATAAGCTTTTTATATTTGTTTATGTATCTATTTCTGGTGTATAGATACCATATAATAGCTCCAGTGTTTTATACCTATCTGATGTAAAGGGAATTGTGTTTTATAACTTAATGGATTAAAGTTATTTAAGTTAAAATTTATTATTGTTAACTATACCATAAATATATATTTTTTCCTATAATTTCAACAAGTAGATGCAGAACACATATGATATGTGGTATAATTTACTGGCAGAAACTTCAAAGATTTTTTGGTAACTTGCTATATATCATTTACATATAAAATGCAGGAAAATTTAAAGGATATTTTTCTTCCATTATTTTTCTCACCTGACTTCTGATAAAAAGTGAGAAAAGCATTATTCTAATTGTTGAAATGTAAGTGTTATCAAAGCTAAAGAACTGAAGAAGAATAAGGAATTCTTGCTGCTTGATTATACACAACGCAATACAATTAAATTTGGTCTCTTCCTGGTTTATTTTAGTTTATCCCCTTAGGAGAGATCCATTCACCATATTTAATTTAGCTGTATACACTGTAGTAAATTGAGCTGTAATACACTGTAGTAAATATTTTCCAAAAAGGAAAGCTTAATGGGCTGAAGACATGCATCAGAAGCTTCCCATTTTCCATCTTACCTTTTTAAAAGCTGCTTTGCTTGAGTTATATTAAAATTATTTAAGAGGAAAATTGGACCTCCAGAGGTAATCTTGGTTTTGCATCCTTATTGAAGAATATCTGTTTATTAGTTGGGGCATAATCTAAATCCTACTGAAGTCACTGGACCCCCTTCCACTGACTTTCATGAGCTTTGGAAAAGGTCTGTGTTCTGCTGTTACAGACACCCACAGACTCACGCAGGCTGGCAGAGGTCTCAGGAGGTCCCTGGTCCAAGCCCAGCCCAAAGCAGGCTCAGCCAGGGGCTCAGCTCAGGGCTTTATCCCACTGGGGCTTGAAAACCTCCAAGGATGGAGATGGCACAGTCTTGTGGGGCTCTGGCCACACTGTCCAGATGTCCTCATGGGGAAAAAGCTTTTCCCTGGATCTCTGGCCCCTGCCCAGCTTGCTGCCCCAGGGCCAGGGCTTCTCCACAGAGCTGCTCCCAGCCCCAGCCCCGGCTGGTGTCGCTGCTGGGGCTCTGCTGCCCCGGGACAAGGTGGGCTTTGGTCCGTGCTGGGTGTCATGGGAGCACCGTCAGCCCCTTCCTCCTGCCTGTCTGGGGCCTGCTGGACAGCAGCCCAGCCCTCCTGTGCATTGGCTGCATCTCTCACCCCAGTCTTCAGCAAATATTTCTTCCAGCGTGAGGGAGGACAGGGAGAGGTCCAGGCCAAGACTGAATGAGGAGAGACACTTCTGGTGCTCTGTGTGCACAGCATGGACAAAAGCTAGAGGAAGGGTGGTCACTGCATTCGTTATAAACGTGCAATTCCAGAATCACATTACTCCCTGACATTATGAAATCATGAAATATTCCAGGGTTTTAGGGGGAATAAATGACCTGTAATCACTGTCCAAGACACAAATTCCTGGGATCCCACTAATTTATATGCAGCCAAGATTTTGTACTTTTTTTCCACACCCCATTCTAGCAAAAGTTTTGCTGGGAAAACTGATGGGAATTTTGCTGGGACAGGATTCTTTACATGCATGTTTAATGTGTGCTGAGAGACATAATTTGCCTCTGGCAAGCATGGATTAGGCATAAATATGGAACCTCATGTTTGTTCTATCTGTTTGGTAGATACTCTTCCTGCTCTGAAAAAAAAGATCCAGTAAAGGAATGAAATATCAAAACTGACCTTTATGCACTTCTAAGGTTGCATTGTTTAATAACATAAATCATAATAGCAAAGGAGTTAATCATAAGCTAAACTAAATAGTTAACAGTTAATCATAAAGTTAGGGAGAGAAAGGAAGGAGAGATCTTCAGGTGGATGCAAGTTTTCTTTCTGGAAGTTTAAGGAAATGGTAAAGTTCAGAGCTACTAAAGATCTGCCGCTTGGCTGCTGCTGCAGTGCTAAATGAACACAGGACTTTATAGTCATCATTTGCCTTTTATTTATATAGATTGATAACCGTTTGATGAATTACCGCAATGTCAGTATCATCATGAACAAAGATACTCAGTGTGCTTCACTAGATATTGTTTTCTTACAGTTTAAAGCTCCCATATTTCTCAAGACCTGCATCTTTGTAAGATGCAGAAGCTTTAAGTCTCAGGACTATAGTTATTTTTACATTTTAAAATTTTATATGAGGCTAATGACACAAACACCTATGTTAAGGATGGATGCCAGGATTAGTGTATTGGGACTGGTGACTCAGAGCCTTGCTCGAGATGAAATGTAGCAACCTGCATTTTCATCACAGTTCAGCAAGAAAGACAGCACATTATATAAACATTAGCACTTAAAAAAAGGCTTGAGGGTAGGCCAGTCTGAGAGCTACAGCAGGGAAGAACAGCTGCTGACACCCAGAGGCTACGTTCACAGCAAAGGCGCAGCGAAGCGCCAGTTACGCCATTAACGCGCCTCTCAAGCGTGCAGTTGCTGCATGCAAAGGTGAAGCGGTGCAGAGAGAATATCGCTTTGACGTACCAGTGACTCGGGTAGTTTATCCATCATCACTAATGAAGCGCGCTGCAGAGCTGCTTGCTGGAGACCGAATATCACTAATGAGCCCTGCAGACGATGCAGGTGTTCAGGGATCGCAGCTCCGATCTGTTGATCCAAGAAATCAAGGGCCAGGCTCCTGGGGAAATGAACCTGGAGTGGGTGGGAGGATGGCTGGGGACTACGCTGATACCCTGAGTTTCTCTGGACTTGGATATAAGTGTGTTGTTTGGTGTTTAGGCAACATATGCTGAAGCTTTAGAGCAGCCGGCAGGGTAAATTTTAACGTGTGCTGATTGGGTTGCACGGAAACCTATTTTTTTAGCAACACGTCTTTGCCATGACATCCCTGAAGGGCACGGAGCAGTGCAGAGGCTGAGTGGGTGCTGTGGGAGGTCTGAAAACCAGTAGTAAATAGCATAAGGGTTAACATCCCCCCTCTCTTGTCACTCCACCCGCTAGATTTGAACCGATCTAATTGCAATCTACTCAGATGCCTGTGCATGTGAGGATGGGATGGTACTTTCCTTGACAGTAAGGCCAAACATTGAAAACCACCAAAGATTTCTTGTTTGTTATCACATTTATCTTCAGCCTTGCAAATGTAGTCCTACTAGTGATTCTTATTTTGTTGAGATGTGGTTTATTTTGATTTAGCTAAAAGAAAATCAGTAAATCTGGTCTTCTGCCCCTCCCCCCCCCCAAAAAAAGTTTTACTTGTATTACAGTATCACACAAACATAAAATTATTTTTAAAATCCATATATTTGCCAAAGCTTGAATCCTGAATATAGGCGTATTTACAGCCCTATAAAAGTGATTTATATCTGCATAGTTTATTTTCCTTCCTGTACTGGAACAGCTATGGCAGGTGAAGACCTCTGTAGTGATATAAAGGGTCAACACTATGACAGTAGTCTCTTTTTAGGTATGCCAGTATACTTAAAGCGCCTCAGTTTCCAATAGACAAACCCTAAATAATTAATTCAAATCGCAATTCTGCTTTATTTAAATCAGAATGAGAACATCCAATGGAAACTTTAAACTGTCATAAATAAGAATATGTCTACAATGGCGTGCTTTTCTTAAAGGTAGAAATCCATTCTTTAGGGTTTCCTGATCCTCTCACCCTTTTGCTGGTCAAAAGTAAAATTCCATTTATGGCAGGGTGCAAAGGTAGGGTTTTGTCTCTGAGCATTCCTCTTTTTTGAAAAATCAAAGCTCCATTTACAAGTACATGTTTTAACTAAATTGTTGATTGGTTAGTGTGTAAAAGACATTTAGGATACTACTGATCTTGAACATAACCTGTAATTACAGAGAGGTTTCCAAACAAGTCAGGAAAGATGTTCTTGAGAATGTTTTTGAGAAGGAGTAATGAGCAAAAAAAATCCCAAATTGAAACTAAAAGAGTGAGCTTGAGAAAAATGCTTATAGTAACAAAGGACTGGGCTTGTTTCCCCAGGGTTTGCTGTCCCATTTTTGCTATTGAGAGGAACAGGAGTTTTGTGTGATCTGCTGTTGGGAATCATATCTAGAATATAAAAACAGAAGGGCTCAAATTGAAGGGCTGCTTTGCTGAATGCAAAAGTAAAATATATTCTCTCTGTAGTTCTAAATGCATTCAGCAATAGTTAAGATTGTCAGAATAAGCAAGAAATGCTATGTGTTTCTGGAGAAAAAAAAATATTTATATCAATGCTTCTTGTACGCTGCAGCACCAATAAAGTATAAGCAACCCAAATTTATATGTCTCACTTCAGCTCACAGCTACTTCTTTTAGGGAGTGTACAAACGTGAAAGAGGAGAAAATGCTAGTCTTGGGCCTAGCCACAACACAGAAAAGGAAGGAAACAGAAGTACGGGAGGATAAAGGGATTGTCCAAGATCATGCAGTAAATTGTGGCACAGCTAGGAATAAAATCTAGATTTCTCAGTTCTAACTCAATAATCCCAGCTGTTCTATACGGTCCTTCTCAGTGGTAACATACCATACAATACCTTACAGAGAAATATGTGCTGAACATTCTAGTGTTTTTGAGTTATTTAATCGCAAAAAGTAAAACCAAGAAAATATTTTAATCTGCACAAACAGGGCTTTTGAAATGAACATGTAATTTGAATCATGAAAGGTTAATTACGTTTTCAGGTCCATGAACACAGAAACCCCACTGCAAACATCTCTGTCACTAAAGCAGGTTGTGCTCTCTGACAAGAATTTCGCAACATATGCTCTTCCTGCAGTATCTGAAGATGCAAAAGCTGCAAGAGGGGAATTTAGAAACATCTTTGCTGTACTATACGAGTACTTCTGTAAGTAGACTACTGTAATCCTTTTCAGTCTATGTATGAAGGTCTGCCTGTTGCAAAGTATTAATGAAGAACCCGCTTCTGGCAGTAGGGTCTAATGGAGTTATCACAATTCAATGGCATGGTTGACTGAAGTAAATTTCAAATGCCCATGCACAATTATTCACAGGGAGTAAATTTTAAACACCAGTAAACAAACAAAAGTAACACTATGCTTTTCATAACTATTGCTGAACATGCAAATGCGTAGTGCCAGCAGATACAGTGGTGGCAGAGATTTAGAGGCTAGAAAATGAAACACCTGCAGCAGAGCAGGGAAAAGACAAAGTCCCTCAGTATCACAGAAGACTTGGCTATATTTACGTTTGCCTCTGCAGGGACCGCAGAGGAAGCTCAGTGCGCTCCTGACATCTGGCAATGCACGGTCATGTTGTCTTTAAGTAGCTCGAACTCAGTCTCAGTACAGACTTTGTATTTTATACACACCTGTGGGGCACATGGTGTTTGTCCTTCCAGGAAAACTCTTAGACCATTGTATCTGCCCCACGCTGGTCACAGGACAGCTCCCTGGACAGATGTGCAGGAGACTGCCAGGGCAGCGATGCCGTGTGAGAACACCCGACAACAGCCCTACCCCCGAACATCAACCCACATCCGTACACCCTAGCGAGTGCTCTGATGATTGTGCCAAGATTTGCTTTGTAACTGCTGCATCTGTTGGCCTAGATCTGTTTCTGAGGTGACCCAGCTTTTAAATAGCAGGAACCAAATTCAGGTCTACCCCCATGGTTGCTCCTGCACGGCACTGCCTACGGAAGCATTGAGAATAAAATAGGTTGAATGCCTTTGAAAATCTGGCCCCTTTATTTAAGTGCCTATGAGGAAGCTGAGCTCCTCTGAAAATGCCTTCTGTGAAGAGATGGAGACTTATCTGCACACAAGTTTCCAGTCTTTTGAGGTTCATATATTTAATTAAGAATACATTAAGATGCTGGGGAAAAATACCCCACTGTAGTCAGTTGCAGGCCTTTTTTAAATGTAACATATTCATTTCTTCAGGATCTGAGCTTCATAGGAGTCATAGATAAAGACAACAGCAGCAAACATTGTTAAAATTATCCTTTACCATTTCTTTTGCTGATTAAGATTTCCAGGGTGGCTAGCAATTTTGAGTATCCTGCAGCTTATGAGGTGTCTGATTTGAAACCAGTAAAGTGGGTCGGTTTTCAGAAAAAGGGAGTGTTCAGGACTTTCTGTTGTCCAGTGACGGATTTTTCTGAGTGTCCCTCCCAGGGGTCAATTATACTGAATGTCTCTTTTCAGAAAGAGTTTTTTGGGGCAAATGGTTTTCATTGTGGCCAGAAATAAATCAAGCTTAGCACCTCAGTATACCCTGGCTAAATTACACTTCTCTATTTCAATAAAAATTATAACTTCACTTGCACATATACACCTAAATTGCCTTTTAATTTTAACAACTAAACAACTAAAGTCTGTACCATCTGGAAGCTGTCCCTTTATTTTTCCCCATGATTTCTAAGGTAGTGTACATAATTACTTGGCAAACAGTCTGATTAATGCCACTACATCTTTTCAGTAATTTGTATGCAAAAGATGAACTGTGGGTGACAGTTCCTTTGAGGGAGAGGAGAGAGAAGAGGAACCAGTTATGAAATACTGAATAAATGTGGGAGTCTTATAAATATGTTCCCAAAGCACTTGTTCTAAATGGTGTGTCCACAGAGACAGACTTTTATTAATGACCTGTAATACTAAAGCCACGTGAAAAAATGAGTAAAATGCTTCCATTATTGTGTGGCTTGCATTATAGTCCGTGAAGGCTGTAAAAGAGAAATAAAGGGAAGTGAGCTGGGGGAAATGGCTACTGGAGACAGAAAGAACTGGCAAGAAAGGCAGGTCAGACCTGGGGAAAAAGTGCGGTGTGAGAGGAGAGATGGTAGAGGAGCTGCGAATGTAGTTCTTCAGGCTGAATTCTTGTGAGCTCATATGTAACTTTTCCCAATTTTTCTAGTAGCCAGTTTTGTAAGAATTTTTGTTTATACATAGTTTTGCTCATACTCTTATTCAGAACACATTCCCTTAACATTATTTCTGTCTGTTGCACATGTTGGCCAGTTCAAAAGAGAGAAATGATTTTCCTCTGATTATTGCTGCATAGCATAATATTTTTTTAATGTTTTTTTACGGTTGGGGAATAATGTCTTTTTTTCTGATATATTCACTGTATCCCTTACTCTGACTTTTTCTACCCATTTATTTTTCCTTTTTTGTGTGTTTTTTTTTGTTTTTGTTTAGGTGCAATCACCGTTAGTTTTCATTTATAAATCTATTACAAAAATAGTTCAGTTTGACTTACTTCCTTCTTCCTCTCCTTGAAACATTTACTGCATGGCCAGTCATTTGCAGATAGCTTCAGTCATGTAAAAATAGTTTGCTTCTGATGAGTATGTTACACCTATTAAAATAAGAGAGTGCCAAATATATAGGATGTCACAGGAATATAGCAGAATAGTTAAAAGTTATTCTTTTACTGTTATACAATAAAATTGTATATTGAGACTTTCAGTCTCAATTTATCCCAGCAGAAGCAAATTTCCATAGAATGGGTGCAGTGAAAACAATGGAGCTAGCAAAAATACAAATAAAGATACCAATGTCAACAAGCAGACTAAGGTGCAAATGAGCCTAAGGAAGTGAATTATTCTTTCATCCATGTCATTAGCACCTTAGCACTGGCACCAAACCAGAGCTGAAGAATGAGAGAATGAGACTAGACGAAAGCCTGTACTACCATGATACATGCTATGAATAAGTTTCCGTGTCTGTAAATTCCTTTAGAATTGTCTTCCAACAGTCTAGAGCTTAGACCATTTCTAATAGTCTATAAATATTATCATATTCCTTAGAGTTTTTAATAATACTTTTCTAATAGTTCTGGTCCAGATATTTTGGTCTCTCTTTGAAGAAAAAGAAATGTTGAAAGCAGTTCACTGTAAAAAAATATAATGAAATTTTGTAGAATTTATGCCTACATACAGTAGTGCATGTAAAATAGCTGCAATACCTGAATCTTTTGGATTAAAAACATGATTTTCTAAACTGAACACATTTTTCTTACTAGGCAACTGTGCAGTCTTATTAGGTTTGATTTTGTTACTTTTTGTTCTAGCCTTATTAACCCATATGAAACTTTTCTTTCAAATATTGACAGAATTTATTTATAATCTCCATTATTATATAATTTATATATATAATTATGTAATTTATATATAATTATATAATCTCCAGCCTTACAAAATGAGCTGCTTGTGTTTGCTCTGTCTCTCAGCGTTATGAGTTGAACCACCATGCGTATTCTAAAATATTTGCCTTTTGCATGTCATCGGGCTGCATTTCTAGAAGAGACTCTTTATTCTTTGTAAACCTTCCCTGTTACAAAATTCTCTGGATCAAAATCTTATTCATTTAAATTGCAAATATACTGTGTTTACTATTATACTTGTGAAATACTTACACATTTGTCAGCAGGACTTCTCATTTGTTTAATACCAGTCTCAGTCAGAATATCCAAATCCTACAGAACTGCACTGGCTGCTCACCATGTGTTGTATTATAACTGTTTCTTCTGTAGGCAATTTTTTTTTTAACTATCCTGACATTTTTCATATCTGTGAGTCTGCTGATCTGATGTTAACAGAAAACCAAGGAAAGAAGTTTGTTAATGTAAAGAGAGGAAGCAAAAATGACATTGTGCTTTTTTTTTTTGTCAGACTGTAAAAAGGCAATCTAATTTAATTATTATTCTGTCACTGTGCTAATGACTATTTAGGCCTTACAAATGACAGTCTGCATTAACACATGGAGATGACCCATGTTTTAATACTAAAATCATTTTTCTCTTTTGTGTTAATTTCAACCAGAACGGATAATTGTGTGTAATGTTATTACTTAGACTGATTACAGTCATATATTAAAAGCTTTGAAGCTGTATGCATTATATCATTGAAATGGGATATTTTTGAGGGAACGGAGAGGCTTCTGTTAATAGTCTCAAGGGAAAGGTTTTTAAAAGGGTTTAAAAAAAGTAAGTTAAACCAAAAATCTGCAAACACTGTGTTCTATCACACATTAAATTTCTGCTAAAGCACTGAATTCCTGAAGCAGAACTCCAACCAGGATCATGTACAGCCACATTATAAATACTTCTGTCTGCGTGTGTGGAAAAAATTATGCATGAAATGCTGAAATCTCCTGGTTCTCATTTTTGCTTGGGCTGTGAATACACAAACATGTTTCTTATGGATAAACTGACTTGCGACAGCCAGTCACCCACTCTGCGGTAACTGTTTCCGTGCACGCTTTTGCTCCAAGCTGAGCAGAAGGATGATGATGATGCATTTTCCCTTGCCACCCAGCACTGGCTTGGCATAACTTGGGCATCGCTCATCCGACGGCGTAGTTTCACCAGCCCGGGGATCTGACCTGCTGGAGACTCAGGGCACGAAGGGCTTCTCCGGGCAGCTGAACCAATCTCATAGCTCTGCTGCCGCAGAAGTGAATGTTTTCTGCTGTTTTAGCGAGCCGCGGTAGCCAGCAGAGGAGCGGGTCGATGCCGGAGGCCGGAGGGCTGGGCAGAGGCAGCGATGGTGCAGAGCGCAGAGCACGGGCTGAGGCTGGTGACGCTTTGTGGAGCTGTGTGCTCCTTCGTGCGTCCGCCCCGCTGGCGCCGGGCGAGCAGGGACAGCCGCTGCCGGTGGCTAGTGCCCTGCGTCTCTGCCACAAATCATTGCCAGGTATATCAGAGCTGGTGTAACGACGGCACAACCCGTGAATGCTTTGCCGTTTACGTGCTTTTTTTGTCAGTATTAGTCAAAATCACTACTTTAATTTAATTGAATTTAATTGGATTGGATTCAAATGAAAGCTGCAGTGGTTCAGGATTCGATTTGTAAGTTGTTCAGCTGTCTCTCTGGCAGGGGCAGCGATCTTCAGAAGGGACTGTGTGTCCGCTTCCAAAGACTTAATATATATATGCACCTGCTGAAAATTAAACTTTCTTTGGGATTTTTTTTTTTTTCCTCATTTCAACAGCAGTTACCCTCCCAAAGCAGGCCATCTAGTGTAATGAGCAAACCAACCAGAGGTTTGTATAAAAGGAGTGACTAATGCAACTTGAAAACATCTACAGTTTCCTGGAAAAGGGAGGAAGAGGGAAGAAGGAGAATGAATGCTAATACACATTGACTTTTTAGCCTGCCAACACTGCTTAAATGTTCTAGTGCCTTATGAAGTTGCTAACTTTATGCTGTCTTCGAATGCACAGTTCAGAAATGGAGAGAGGGTAATATGATAGATGTACTGCAAGATATGCACTTCTTGCATTTCTGTTGACTATAAAACAACCACTGTTCTAATTAAGTTGCTCCTAACTAATTCAGGTAGACATAAAAATATAATGAAGCAATTAAGATGTGTTACAAGTGATTGAGATATCCTTTTCATTTGAAAATACTAAAGGGGAAGCCAAAGATACATTCCCTCACCCCCCCTTTTTTTTCCCGGTGACCAAATCTCTGCTGTGGAAAGAACATCTTGTAATGCAATAGAGTTAGATTTTGATAACCAAAGACTTATGGGAAAAATGCAGACTGGTGCTAGTTAGGAGTGTATGAAGCCTGTGGTACCATTACAAACTGATTTTTTTTCTTTAGCAAATCTTTACATAGGGATAGATAATGTCTGCAGAGTGAACTAAAAGGTCTTGACAGAAGTGTGGATCAAAGTATGAAGGTAATGTTTTAGATAAGATGCTAGAAATTTCTGTTCTCAGCTGAATTTAAACAAACTGTTATGTTGGTCTGATTTCACCCCCCCCCCCCATTTTTTGATATTGGAAGATATTTGCCTATTTGATTAATACAATGTAGAGAAAATACAATCCCTTGGCCAGAGTTATAACATGAGTCACTCTGTGGTGATGAACACATAAAGGTGAAAATATTCAAGGATAAAAAGGAGAGAAACTTTTTCTTTTCCTTTTGTTGGTTGTGTTTATGTTTGAGATTGCAGAAAGACCTTTTTGAGCAACTGACTTACTTAAAGCACTGCTGGGCTCACAGAAGATCTCTTGTTCTTAGTGGTTCATTTCACAACGTTGCCTGGATTCGAAGTTTCTTCTTAATGTTTTTTTCTTGTTGTTTGTATGTTCATCAGGAGAAGAACACAACACAGACATTCAGTACAGCAGTCTTAAGTCTTCTTTCTGCATTGTTATTGAATTGGCAGAACAATGAGTTTCTGGAAAGCCATAGTATTTCCAGTCAGTGAAATTGTTTTTGCTTCTACTATCTTATAAAGAAATTTTGTGCAAGTTCAAATATCACAAAACAAGTAGAACAAACAAACAGTGCTATGTAACTTAAAAAAGTAGAAAAAAACCTTAAAAAGATAGAAAATTTCATTCATTCATTCAAGTGTCATTCATTTTTGGGAATGAACTGCTAAAAGCTCCCCACACCTTGTGGTATTGAGTCTGACCAGTACTACTTTTTAGCAGAATGGAGTAGCTGAAAGAAATAGGTAAAAATCTTAATACTCTAAGACACCTAAGAGTTCATGTAAGCAGAAAAAAAATTAAGGTGTACCAAAGACCTTGGACCCCATTTTAATAACTTCTTCTAATTTTGAGTCTGTAATTTCCCTGGCTTGAAATGATAGCATTTAGATTTTTACCAAATGAAAATCACTTAGGAAATGTATAGACTTCTAAACACTGTCAATTGTACCTAGGATTTCTAGGACATCCAGCTGATTGAGGGCAGAAAAATGAAGCAATTAGAGGCTCAGCTGAAGCTGCTGCTGAAACGTGGACTATATGAAAACCTCCAGTCATTTAAAACATCAATTTCTAAAAAGACTGCTAAAAAGATGGTGATTCTGGCTAACATTATAGGTGAAAGAGAAATCAGCTTAATGGACAAATACCATTATGAAAAACAGCAAAAAGGCAAGTGTTCTTATCTAAAGATAAATCTTCATAAGTCAGAATAACTGTCCTCAGAAGTTCTTGCCCCCTCAATATACTATTTATGTTTTGTCAGCATCACCAATGAATGTAGCTACTGTACTGTATATAATAATTGCATTATATGGCAGATAAAACAAGGAGTACACATCAGATTATAAATAACTTAATTTTACAGAGGAACTTTACATCTTAATCTGCTGGACTATCACTTTCACTTAGACTCTGAAATAAAATTATGTTATTTTATTCCTTGATATAATGTAATAACTCATCCATAAGGAAATGTCAGGTCACATTTATAACATTTCAGGGGCTGTTAAGCCAGATAGGAAGGTCATTCTGTTCAAGCATTGTAAATGAACCTGTCCAACAAAGTTTTGGTTAGGGACAACCAAGGACTCATTATATAGTCAATTTACTCAAATGCCAGCAAAAGCAATGCCAAGGCTGTTACTGCTTGTCCTTTGAAATTTGAAATGGTATCAAGCATATAGGGACTTATCCTTTATTATTAAGCCCAGGAAGAAATTGCATTAAAAAAAAAATCTTTTCATAGTTGCATTATGGAAATTAATATTTTGCTAAAATGAGACAAAATGTGTTTCAGTTCCATGGCAACTATATGCATTGGTGTATATTTATTCTTATAAACTATGCTAGGAGATTTGACTATCTTTTATAGCCTTCCTAAACTGCTACACATGCATGTTTAAGCTGCTCTTTGCAGCAATTAATGACTCCCTTTACTACAAAGGAATGTATATATATGTGCATTCACTACACACTCTAGCACGCAACATTACTGCCATTTTTAAGGGGTTTTCCACCATCCTAACACCAGTGTTAACACTGTAAATCAGGAGCAATAAAGATGCAACAGGGAAAGCTGTGTAACTGCTTACTCTTTGTTCCTCCATTTGTAAAAAGAAGATAAGAATGAGATCTCACTGTCCTGTCTTGAACTATCCACTGGTAAACTGAGTCAGACTGGGTCAGTGCATTCTTCTTATTAATTATTTATAACTATCCTAATCTTTATCTGCTTTCTTGGCTTACAGGAAACCTTAATGCATCTGTACACATAAGGTGCTGAGAGCATGCTGTTTGGAAAGGGAGACAGGACAAACTAATACATGGGACCTACGTGTTCTGATATGGGTAACTGGATATTTCAGCAATTGGAGTTGCCAGCTGAAAATCAGCTCTGTCTCCAAGCGCTTTCCACTTCCAGTTAAAGTGCTCTATCTATATAACTAGTTTTGTTGTAATCACAGATGCTCACATGACACCACCACAAAGGTCATATTTAGAGCTGTAAAGTCTGTTCAGCTTCAGCATCATTCAGAAAAGAAAAAAAGAAGCCTTATTATGTAAGTCAAGGCCCCTGATGTAGGGAATGTAGGGAATACATAGGGACAAATGTATTTTCTATAAAAAAGGAAATATTTATTTGCATTCTAGATTGAAAATCCCTTTTGTCTCAGTGCAGTAAACTGTAATGGATGTGATTCCTTGTATAGCATGTTGCTGTGCAGCTCCCTGAAGAAATTAAACTTTCTGCCATGGTTGGTAATGTTTAATGATCCTTTATCCCATCAATTTGATTTCTTGAATCTCCTGATTACCGTTTTCTTCCTTCCCCATCTCTGTTTAAAGTTATAATGAAAGACCCACTAGAGTGCCAAAGATATCATAGGTTGCAGAAGCAATCTCTGTCTGGCAAAAGTAAGAATAAAACCTTCACAAAGCAATCTTCCTTTGTGTTAATGTTATGAACGCTGGCCACAGATTTGGCATCAGCACTCTCATACATGTTGCACAAATATCCGTAGCTCTTACTAAAGTGACTTGACATGAGAAACAAGTAATTGTAGTTCTCCATGGAGCAAAGACCTTTGTTCAGGATTGTGCACAGGTGGAACTTTCACTAGAATAGGGATGTGCTTGCTTAGTGCAATCGCTAGTGTAGCAAAGACGCTGTCAACAAATTCTGTAAGACATTCAGAAGAACCTGGGAACTTACGCATAGTAGAGTACAGGCAAAATATCTTCTGGCTCTTTACCCCTTTCCATCAGAGAGGGGTTTTGCTGAAGGAGAGAGCTGTCAGGACTGTTAACACTAACTCTTCTGTAAAACTCTCAGGTTATGGGGATAATGACTCAAAATATGATAGAAAACTTGTATGATGTCCAAGAGTGGAAAAGTACCACTGACTACACTTAAGACTTGCATTATGTTCCCACGGCTATGTGTAGGGTAAGTTCCTGAACTCATCCTGAGATAAATATTATTGTGCTGTATAAATATCCAGGTGAAATAATAATCGCTCTCCAAGTTCATGTCATGTCTCCTGCAGGTCTAACAGACATTTCTGGAAACAATGTTGGAACTGCTGTTTGCCAGAAGCTGTGGTGTATTTCTCAACAGGTCATTTTCCAGAGCAGCTTATCAGAAAGGAAAAGTGCAATATTTAAACATTACATTGCAGCTCACCTCTGTGCAAAAAGGGAGCTGCTGCTGAAAGAGGACCTCCTAACTTTAGTGGCCTCTAAGGCACTGTATAATCCAGTATGGCTAAATAATTAAAGAATCCTTGATATGCAACAGAGAGAATGCCAAAGCACTTGCCTGAGGCATGGCTATCAGGCTGACAGTGAATTGACCCTGAAAGTGTAATTGTCCCCTGGATATACTGGGTGATATATTTTCTTTTGTTTATAAAGTACTGTTTAAGAGCAAAATGGAGGGAACTGTTAATTATGTGCTTAGTGGTCACAGCAAGCATGGATATAGTATGACTGATACAGCTTTAATATGTTTTAGACCAACTATTTTACAGTCAACAGGATGTTATGAGGTACTAGTTCAACAACAGTCAATGCTGACAGTTTTTGAACAGTCAAGGAACTCTCCAGGTGCACAGAAATCAGAAGCCATTTCATAACATGCTGTAAAAGTGATTAACTTGTGACACTTTCAAAAAGAAAGAAGATAATATGGGTCCCATTATTCTGCAGAATGAATTGTCTCTGGGATCCACTCTGCTGTTTGTCAGACAGCCACACTGCAAATGCTCTCTGCCTTCACACTTTTTTTTCTTTAAATGCTGCAATCATATTAGACATTCCTTGCCATAGCTCTTCCCTTTTAAATCAATTTCACATTTCCAAGCTAAAAATGAAATCAGCTGAATTCCTAGTTAGTGTCTATTTATTAAAGATAATCTTTCATATATAGTATTACTGGGACATTTGGCCTAATTTACTATACTAACATTTCCAGTTTGGCCCTGGACAGGGAGCTGTGCTAGCAATGCTGCACCCTATGGTGAAATAGTGCCTAATCAGTATTTATGAACAGGGTTTTGGAAGTCACTAAAGAGCAAAGCTTTCACAGTGGACCTGGGGAATAAGTTTTACCTTCTTAAAACACAAATAATGCTGAGCTTTGGGTATCTATATGGCACATTAGGATTGAATAGCTTTCATTTTTAAATTGAAGTTAAAATGTGTAATGTAATACTGTCCGTAATTTAAATGGAGTGTACCTCTTTCTTTCAGACATTAATGCTATTTGTTAAACTTTGTAATTAGTATGCAAATGAACTGCTGCACTTGAAAAATGACAATGCAGTGAGTACAACAAAGAGGAACTGTTTGAAATTCTAACAAACACAAAAATTACTTTTTTTTTTCCGGGGGGGGCAGGGAGAGGGGATGACTCAAAGTAGTTTTGAGAAGATTGCATTTTGGGAACAGGAAAATAGATTTTTGCTGTTGAAAGGAGACATGCAGGGCAAATTCTGTACAACATCAGGGTGCTAATTTCATAACATATATAGGTTCTCCTAATTCTGGGATCAGTTCCTTACATTGTTGAGGTTCTAATGTTAGGCTTATTCAGAGATCTGGCCTCTAAGGGTATGTCCAAACTATGCAATGGAGTTTGATGCTTTGATTCTCGGTTAATGGTGACCCACCTAGCCCCATAACTTGGACTCATCTAGCCATATTCACTGTGCAGCCACGTCTGAGCTAACTAGCCCAGTCGAATATAAAGAGCATTGAATTGGACATGGGACTATGCTGCCAGGGCTGTGCTACTTTTGTAAGTGTTTGCAGTGTTACTTTTGGGCACTTGAGCTAGAAGTTCTACCAGGTGCTGCTTTTTACTATGTGGATGTATCCATTTTGATCAGCTCTAGTTTTGGGAATCTGTCTGTTTCATTGCGTATATCTTCATGCCCTAAGATCTTTACAGCGAGGATTTTGAGCGTAAAGTTCACCAGACTGTTAGCATAGCTTCATATTATCAATTAAGGCTTGTGTAAAATATAATGCCGAGGTGGGTATGCTAAGAAGTTATTAAATTGTGCCTGTTAACAGCACAAATTGGGCTGGATTTTTCTTCCTTTAACGTTGAGCCATAAGGAAAGTCATGTCTACACTCCAGCGAGGATCACAACATTGGCAGCTCAACAAGAAGGAGATGGAGGTAACCCCTAGAGGTCAGCCGATCCATCCCCCTACTGCAAGGCAGAATCAGCTATACCCTTCCTATTCCAATGTGTCCAACATGCTTCAGAAGACCTCTGGCACTAAAAAGTCTGCAGCTGTTCTAACCAAGGCTCTATCTTCTGTGCCATTAGAGAGTTTTTCCTAATGTCGGTCTGAATTTATGTTACTACATCCCATTATCTTCTGTTCTGTCAACTGTGGAGAATGGATTGTTACTTCTTATTTGTTTTGCAGCCATCTTGTATGTACTTAAAAATTATAATTCTATTTCCCTGAACCTTCTTATCTAAGCAAACCCATTTTTTTAAATCTTTCCTCATAGTTCCTGTCTTCTAGACTTATATTCTATCCTTCTTCTTGATTTTCACCACTGATTCTGTGCCCAAAATTTGATATATGTCAGTTGAGGTCTTCCCAGTGCTGAATAAACCATAAAGATAAGTTGACTGACATTACAGGCATACCTCGGAGATATTGCAGGTTCAGTTCCAGACTACTGCAATAAAGCAAATATTGCAATAAAGTAGTCACATGAATTTTTTGGTTTCCCAGTGTATGTAAAAGTTATGTTTACACTATACTGTAGTCTACTAAGTGTGAAATACCATTATGTCTAAAAAACAATGTACATACCTTAATAAAAAATACTTTATTGCTAAAAAATGCTATCATCTGAGCCTTCAGCGAGTTGTAATCTTTTTGCTGATGGAGGGTCTTGCCTCAATGTTGATGGCTGCTGGCTGATCAGGGTGGTGGCTGATAAAGGCTGGGGTGGCTGTGGCAATTTCTTAAAATAAGACAGCAATGAAGTTTGCTGCATCAATTGACTCTTCCTTTCACAAAGGAGTTCTCTGTAGCATGTGATGCTGTTTGATGTGCATTTTACCACAATAGAACTTCTTTCCAAATTGCAGTCAATCCTCTCAAACCCTGCCACTGCTTGATCAACTAAGTTTATGCAATATTCTACATCCCTTGTTGTCATTTCAACAATGTTCATAGCATCTTCACCAGGAGCTGATTCCATCTCAAGAAACCACTTTCTTTGCTCATCCATAAGAAGCAACTCCTCATCCGTTCAAGTTTTCTCATGAGACTGCAGCAATTCAGTCACATCTTCAGGCTCCACTTCTAATTCTAGTTCTCTTGCTGCTTCCACCACACCTGCAGTTACTTCCTCCACTGAAGTCTTGAACCCCTCAAAGTCATCCATGAGGGCTGGAATCAGCTTCTTCCAAACTCCTGTGAATGCTGATATTTTGACCTCCTCCCGGGAATCACAGATGTTCTTAATGGCATCTAGAATGGTGAATCCTTTCTGGAAGGTTTTCAGCTGACTTTGCCCAGATCCATCAGAGCAATCACTGTCTATGGCAGCTATAGCCTTACAAAATGTCTTTCTTAAATAATAACACTTGAAAGTCAGAATTACTCCTTGATCCATGGGCTGCAGAAAGGATGTTGTGTTAGCAGGCATGAGAACAACATGAATCTTGTTGTACATCTCCATCAGAGCTCTTGGGTGACCAGCTGTGTTGTCAGTGAGCAGTAATATTTAGAAAGGCATCTTTTTTTCTGAGCAGTAGGTCTCAAGAATGGGCTTAAAATATTCAGTAAACCATGTTGTAAACAGATGTGATGTCATCCAGGCTTTGCTGTTCCATTTATAGAGCACAGGCAGAGCAGATTTAGTATAATTCTTCAGGACCCTAGGATTTTCGGCACAGTAAATGAGCATTGGCTTCAACGTCACGTCACCAGCTGCATTAGCCCCTAACAAGAGAGTCAGCCTGTCCTTTGAAGCTTTGAAGCCAGGCATTGACTTCACCTCCCTAGCTGGGAAAGTCCTGCATGGCATCTTCTTCCAAGAGAAGGCTGTTTGGTCTACAGTGAAAATCTGTTGTTTAGTGCAGCCGCCTTCATCAATTCTCTTAGCTAGAGCTTCGGGATAACTTGCTGCAACTTCTGCTTCAGCACTAGCTGCTTCACCTTGGCCTTTTCTGTTATGGAGATGGCTTCTTTCCTTAAACCTCATGAACCAACCTCTGCTAGCCTCAGACTTTTCTTCTGCCACTTCCTCACCTCTCTCAGCCTTCATAGAGTTGAAGAGAGTTCGGGCCTTGCTCTGGACTACACTTTGGCTTAAGGCAATGTTGTGGCTGGTTGGATCTTCTCTCCAGACCACTCAAACTTTCTCCCTATCAGCAAGAAGGCTGTTTCACTTTCTTGTCATTCGCGTGTTCCCTGGAGCAGCGCTTTGAATTTCCTTCAAGACCTTTTCCTTTGCATTCACAACTTGGCTAACTTTTTGGCGCAAGAGGCCTCGCTTTTGGCCAATCTCGGCTTTTGACATGCCTTCCTCACTAAGCTTCATCATTTCTAGCTTTTGATTTAATGTGAGAGACGTGCGACTCTTCCTTTCACTTGAACCCTTAGAGGCCGTTGTAGGGTTATTAATTGCCCTAATTTCCATATTGTTGTGTCTCGGGGAATGGGGAGGCCCGAGGAGAGGGAGAGAGACGGGGGAATGGCCGGTCAGTGGAGCAGTCAGAGCACACACAACATTTATCGATTAAGTTCACTGTCTTACATAGACGCGGTTTGTGGTTCCTCAAAACAATGACAAGAGTAGCCTCAAAGATCACTGATCACAGATCACCATAACATGTATAATAATAATGAAAAAGTTTGAAATATTGCAAGAATTACCAAAATGTGACACAAAGTGAGCACCTGCTGTTGGAAAAATGGCGCCGATAGACTTGCTCGATGCGGGGTTGCCACAAACCTTCAATTTGTAAAAAATGCAATATCTGTGAAGCACAATAAAGCGAGGCGCAATATAATGAGGTATGCCTGTATAGGTTACATTCCAGTTTTTATGTTCCACTATGATGATTGTTTTTTTCATGACAGCAAAACATTTCTAGTTGCTGTTCGGTTTGTGGTGCACCACAGCTTCTGGATCCTTTTCTGCAAACTGGCTATCAAGACAGTTTTTCAATCAATTTTTCTCCTGTCTCTATTTGTGTAGCAGGTTAATCTTGTTTAAGTGTGGAACTCTGTGTTTCTCCTATTTTAAATTGCATCCTGCTTTTTTTTTAGTTGATATTGCTGTTTTGTTCAGCATGGTTGAGAAAATACTTGAGAAAATCTTGGAAAATTTCAGACAAGAATCTCTGCATTTATGCACAGAATTAGAAGTTAAGTAGCTAATCCACAAAGGTCTTGGCAGAATAGATCAAGTCCACATCTGCTACACATAGGCACAAATGACTTCCATGTCCCAGTGGCATGAGATAAAGTTCTTTCTTCTTATGTATGGAAGTTCCTTCAAGATATGATTGCACCAAAGGGTAAATTTCCAATGCTGGGTACAAGCTATTGTAGAAGACTTGGGGAAAATGTAAACAATCTGAATGCTCTCAGTAGGTAGGTAGGTGGGTAGGTGGGGTATCAATCATAAACATCGAGAATTTGTATCATAATGAAAACCTGGGAAATGCATACGCTAATGGTTATTCTGATAGATAAGCAGGGGTCATTTCAGTAGAAGAATACAAAATTCAGTATTGCTGGGCTGCAGAAAAAGCCCCACAAAGTTGTCATAAATGACCCTCAGTGGAACTACAAACTAAGTATGACTAAGTATTTTCTAAGATAAGCTTGGCTTGTTTTATATATGGCTTAAAATTTAGAGTACACTTTGTGATTCTGGAGAAATATGTTTTTTCAAGTGCTGGAAATTGAAAAGATCAGTGGG
The DNA here is from genome assembly GCF_036417845.1 of Apteryx mantelli. Taxonomy (NCBI): domain Eukaryota; kingdom Metazoa; phylum Chordata; class Aves; order Apterygiformes; family Apterygidae; genus Apteryx; species Apteryx mantelli. Next base: position 5,651,752 of record NC_090020.1, read on the forward strand.
ATATATTTTAGTAATTGGTTTACTTAGGGGAACCAGCAATGCTCTATGTTCTTTTCAGATCCACTGTCAAATGTTGACCTGAGTGAAAACCTATTGGGAGATCTGACTTCTTTGACTTTAAACCATTTACCCACTACACTGAAGTGTTGGTATATCTTGGGGAATTTTGGAAAAAAATTCCCTACGCTTGGTAACACATACCTCTACTAATAGCAGTTGTGGTTTAGAAGAGACTCCGCAATTTTCAGTGTTAAAAATACCTTGACTAGGAATTTACAAAGGAGTCTATATAGTCTGAATTATGATAGTTTCAGGTTACCCTTAATATGTGCTGAGGAAATTAATAGCAAGACAACACTTTATGAATGAATGAAAAAAAAAAACAAAAAAACCCCTAATCCAGTACTCTCTGTCAACACACCAGTAATCTATTCAATGAACAGCCAGTACAACTGTTTGTCACCTAAATTGTTTTCAGAATGGTTTGGCACACCTTTTAACAAAAAAAGACCAGAGGATCATCTTTCATGACATGCCCTGTGTATACTGTCTAGCAGTCTAACATGGACTGGTTTGACCATTTGAGCCTGGAACCAAATCACATGGACTCATTTCTCTATAGTTTTGTACTGTACTTTCAGATCCTGAAACTTGCAGCTCTTACATGAGCTTTCATTCAGTTCATGGTGAGAAATTGTTATAAGGCAACCAAGGAATACATCTATTACTCAATATTCTATGATATCATTCAGCCCCCTCAACTCCTTACTATTGTAAGCAATCATACCGATCATGAGCTTTAGTCAAATATTTTTCCTGCAAGAGCAAGTAGTACAGTAAAGGCCACAGAGATCTAGGAGGAAATTCAGCACATACATACATATGTGTGCCATACTTTATACAATATAGTGCATATTGTATCTTCAAAGACTTGTCTTGAAAAACTGCGTTGGAATTTATTTATTTATTTATTTATTATTACTGTAGGCCAGCATAAGTCTGAGGGAGGCCACACTATTTATTTCAGCCGCAAGTGACGTATCCACGAAGCTTTACACAGGCATTTACAGGCATGTCTCTGACAAGCTCCCACAAAGGTATGGGGGCCACCTTGACTCTTGGCGATTTCTGTAGAAATTCAAGGTGCTGGGTGCACTGCAGCCTCCCCTCCAGCCCGGCCACGGCCCCAGATCATCCCCCTGCTGGGTCCAGGGGGGCCCCGTTGGCAGTGCCCGGCTCTGCCCGCCGTGCTGGGACTCCGCAGGATGGTGCCCTTCAGCCCGGCCCCCTGGATTCCCATCCCCAAGGGAGCAGTGGTCCTCACTGCTCCTGGACACTGCAAAACAAATAATCTAACATGGCATGCAGAACTGAAATGGAAGCAGTGGGCAAACAGGCAGGGCATAAATCTTGCTTAAATCTCTAACATTTCATTGATTTTTTTTGGGGGGGGGGGTCAGGTGATTCCCAATCAATAATAGATTTGAAAGCATATTTCAATGAAATTCTTCCTGTTGCACAAACTTATGTGATCTCTGCAGCAAATACAATTATTGTTGAACTCTGTGGCTCAACAACAACAAAAAAACCCTGTTCTTATAATAATTATTATAAAAAATATTAAAATTATTTAAAATTATTATCAAAACCCCGTGTTTATAATAATAAATATTCTTCATCATTTTGATAGTGAATTCAAGAGAATATGAACATAAAACAGAAAAAAAAATGATATAAAGGTCATAAGAAAAAGAGTTCTCTTCTAGAGACAGCCCTAGCAAATTAATAAATCAGGTTGCAAAGGGAGTAACAAATGACTGGGATGAAGTTCCTCACTTCCTCTGCTGTGCTACATTTCAAAATGTTTGTCATATTCTCAGGGTTTCTTTTTTTGTTTTGTTTCACTGATGTCTAGGAGAGGTATGGAGTATTGTGTTCTTTCTCATTTAACCTCTCTCACACACATGCAAACACATTCACAGAAACAGAGACATGAGCAGAAGAAATCTCTATCAGTTATTTTCACTTAATTAAAAAAAAAATATCATCAGCGGTTTGCAAACAGTCTTGTGAATCTGGTGTTATTCAAGCTTTAGTGGAATGGAGTAGTGTCTGCAACTTGGTGTATTTCCACACATTTCTTTAAAGACTGTAGGGAGCAATTTGCTTCTGGGAAGCAGCTTGACAGATAAGAAGGGTAACGTTTGTTATTGCAAAGCAGCTGCCAGAATTATCTAGAACAGGTGTGAATGCATGTGTATGCCCTTTGCATTAATAGCTGTTTCTGTATTGTCATAGTATCTGCCTGCCTTACAGTATTCAATAGGCTTGTTTTTGCAACACTTCCATGAAGCAAGGCACCACTTTTATTTCCATTTTATAAATAGAAACTTGCTCAATATGGCAGAGATGTCTGGGGCAAAGCAGGGAACTGAGTCTGACATCCCAGGTACAAAGCTAGTTGCTCTAACCCCATAGTCATGTTAACCTTCTTTAGGAGAGCTGATTCCAGCCTCATTCATTCATTAGCTGAGTTACAGAAGAACACTTCTTATTGTTGTAAAACAAAGAAAAATTTTGATTCAGGGCTCCTATTTTAATTTACAGACTGGTGCTTTACTAGTATAATGACACAATTGGTCAGGAAATTTTGTGATATTAAAAAAAAAAAAAAAGTAGTAGAGGTCTAGCTCTTATACTTTAACACTGCATCAGTCTGAAACTCAGGCAGAACTCCTTTATTCATGCCACTAGCTACCTGGATAAGGCTGGGCAAGTTGTTCCTCTGCATGAGTTTCAATATCTATAATTTGTCAAGGATTTTTGACCTTATGAAACAATTTGTGATCTAACTATGGAAGAACAAGGTTCACAAAAGAACTATATTTACATAATGAGTACGACACACAAATGGTTTGGATTCCTTCACTGTCATTTTTTTAAGTCATTTTCATTATGTTTTCAATAAAAAATCTATTTGGCCATATTATAAAGACTAGTCATTTTCTCTGACAGCTGGCAGCTAGATAGCAAGTGAAGCCTTTTCCTTAACTTCTTGGGATGGGATTGGTCCAATATTCTGTTGTGTAAAGGACAGTCATCACCACTACTCTTGGTTAAAAATAGCATTTTACAGGGCAGGAAGGAGTATGCAAAGAAACTCCATTATGCAGAACTGAATCTGAAATTCAGGAGTGTACTCTGGGATAATCACAGTTGCCATTTATATGTGCCCAATTTGTGGAGGCCATATTGCTGAGAAATGACATTGATGCTACTAGTGGGGTCCATCACAGTCTGTAATCCAATTTCAACCTTCTGTAATAGTGTTTCAACATTAAAAAGAAAAAAAATCATCTTTAATATTTAAACAGTTGTTTAATTTTTAAACACTTTTCTTCTTTATTATTGTTCAGCCAGGATATAAAGAGGAAGGAGAATTTTTTTTGTCTCCTCAAAGCGCCTGACATGAGGTGTTAAACTGCTAGACCATCTGTATGATCAGAAATAGATAGATCAGAGATACAAAACTCTGCTGCATGTCCCATTTTTTGAAGGCCTCCTTAAGAGCTTAATACAACCATTATATCCACTGAAGTAAATAAAAGGGATCCCACTGAGTTTTCATATGCTAGAACAGGCCCTAAATGTAGAGAGAGAACTACATGCCCTGAGGTCATTTAACCAAAACAGAGAGCAGTCCCCCAGAACACAACCTTTTCTAATCCTGACTGCACAGAAGTAGCTTTGGTTTTCTTTCCCTTCTTTGAACTGAAGGAACAACCTTGCCTTCTAGCGTGTAAGCAGATAGCCCATCCTGTCCCAGATGGTAGGCTTATGTTTCAGCCCAAGTCAGGTTTCATTTTCACAATGCAGGATTTTATGTTGTGCATTATAGTGTTTAGTAATAGAAAAAGTGGAGGCTATTGCAAACTGTAGCTGTGCAGCGAACGACCTGAACATTGTGCCAGGAGATCAGCACTATACAATGTCTGTGAAACAGGCAGCTGGGAGGAAAAGCTTGCAGAGAGGAAATAGGGCAATCAGAAGATGGAACAATGCACAGCAGAAAATGTATGAATTAAAGCTGTCAAAAGCCACTTTGGTGTATGCACACAGCAATTTACTTTAACTAGGCAAAATCTGAAGCCAGAAACGGAAAGAGGTCTGAGCAAGAAAGAGCAAAACAGCAGCAGCACATGTTTAGAGAGAGCAGGTATCACAGGGTAACACAGCTGGTACCCATGAGATTCCAGCCTAGGTTCCAGATATATACGGAAAGGATCTTCGGTAACTGATAGATATATAGAGAAAAATTAAGAAAAATAGAAGGAGTCTTATGCTCAGGTTTTTTTTTAATTGCCACATCTAAAACAGCTTAGCTGGTATCCTGAGCACTGTGCAACAAAAGGTGTGCTCCTTGATACTGAAGTAAAGCTGGGTACCAAATATTATGTGCATCTTCTTCTGGAGCAGTATTTGAAAGGCTGACCCACAATTTCTGTTCTCTTCTTCTCTCCCTTTCCCAATATTTCAGATTTTTGTAAGAATCTGAGTGATTTTAGCTGCTATTGTATCTTCTGTTTTAGCTAGAAATAGGATGGTATTTACCTCTAACAGTATTTTTCTGTAGTATTACGTTCCCTGCATACCCACTGAACTTCTAAGACTTGGTTCTTGTGCATATCTTCGCTGTTTGATGTTGTTTACATGCTTGTATTTTTTTATACACTGTCTAAATCACTAGGAATATAAGCTCCTGTGGCTATTTAGTTTCTGTCCTCAAAATGTATTTGCAGAAGCTTTTCTGCTGGTCATGAAAAAGTGTGGCAGAACTGGTCTTCGGAGAGGAGGCTATAGGAAATTGAAGTGATGCAAAAGACCATTTACATATATTTTACATATGCATGAAGAAATAGATGGCTTCCTAATGTATTCTGCTATAATCATGCATTTTTACTCAGGCTTGTGATGTATTTGCATTTTAGAGCTTTTGAGAGTAATAGGAAAAAAGTTCTGTGTAGAATATTTACTTTGAAAATTTGACTCTTTTTTTTCTGATTCTCAAATATTCTAGAATCCTTGTTTTTAGATATCGCTCCCTTAAACTAATTCTCTCTCAGAAAACTAGGGAATTTGCTACTTATCATACTGAAATCACTGACAAATTCTTTTTGGCTTCAGTGAAAGCCTACATTTGCTTTCTTTTGAATGAATGAAGGCTTTACCAGTTCTTTAAAACATCTGCTTTTATCAGATGTCACTTTGAAATGCACAGATCCCACCAATATAAACAATCAATCATTAGTTCAACTGCAAAATAACAGACTTTTTAGCTTAGAATTTCATTAACATTCCTTCTGGGACTGTTAATTTGTAAGCACGCACCTCTGCTGAAGTTGACTTCTTTCACATGATAACTTGAAAAGGCCATCCAGTACGCACAAGAAGCTACTGCCATAGTGAATGTAAACTGCAGGGTGCAGGGATGGTGGAACACAACCCGAGAAACCATGAAAGTCACACACACACACAAAAAAAGCTAAAAAGAACAGAAAGTCAGCAAAAGAACAGAGAGGTGGGCAGTAACTTTGTTTTCACATGTGCACACACTAAATCTCACTGTGTCCTTCCTGGTGACTTAAGCAGAGTTCAACTTTCACTGAAGACCATGAGAAAACACTCAGGAAAATCAGAGTTGGAGTGGCTGAGACGTTGATCTTTGATCTCTGATATATACCTGAAAACAGGAATTATAGTTGGTTTTGTGGAAACTGTTTGTGGTTTGAGGTGGTTTTAAAAAGCCCAGGGGAGCACATCAAACCTCTCTTGTTTTCATTTTGGAGTCTCTGGGCATCCAGAATGAAAGAAAGAGTGAAGGCTATTGAAACAGTAAGTTTGTCACATTTCCTGCTTAGGGGAAGCAGGAATGGTAGAATTAAGTTTCTGGAGAGATAAGAGCACATTTTTCCAAACTAAGGACTTGATCTTCACTGAAAAATTTAAAACTTCTTGAAGTTCTCCTATATGTATTCTAGAATTAGGTTTGACAGTCTGGTGTCATTGACACCATTAGCAGGGTTGTGTAATATTTCTTCCAAACATTTATGATACTCATTTTCTCACTCCCCAGTCTTTTCTGCCCTTTTCTGTACATGCTTGTATTTTCTTTTGTTCCCTGGTGATGCAGGCAGCATTCTCACAGGTTCTTCTGCAGAAGGGCACTCTTCTGCACTATATCCTTGCAGTTTCCAAACCTTTCAAGAAGTATACCAGTAACTCATCCTAAGCCTTACCAGAGATCTTAGAAAATATTAACCCTTTTTTTTCTTTAATTATGATGTACAGTCCTTGTTCCAAAGCTGTTAATTTCCAAAACTCTATATCAAAAGGCTGAATAGAAATTTCAGATGAACACAAAAATAAGCAGGATGAAAATCCTGTTGAGTTTAAGCTGAAGCTCAATAATTTTGTGAAATTGGATTAGCTAATACAGGCATTTGAAAAAGTTGGAGATGGGCTGTAGTGATGTTGGAAATCTCTTCCAGCTCTACATCTTTCCAGAAGGCTTTCTACAGAGACTAATTCTTGTCTTATGTCTGGGTTTATGTGAAAGTATGGTGTAATATTTTTGCAGTGTATTTGTTTGCTGTTTCTACCTAGAGGTTGCCAAACTCCTTCTGTTAGTATTTGAATTGCATTTTCTCTGCTCTTCTGAAATTCCTGAGATTAATAGATCTGTGTGACACATGCCTCTGTTGCTAAAGTTGTCTTCTGCCATTCTTTCCATTTTATAAGGCCCTTTTCATTATATAATTCTGGTCACTTTAATGACAATCTTTCCTGTTATCACTTCAAACGTGAAATTATCTGTTAAAGCAGTGTTTGAGCAATTCTATTTTCTCAGTTACAACTGCAGATGTAAGTTTCCTGCTGTCTCTTTTCTGACACTAGATCCACTGTAACCACTGTTTAAACAAACTAAGGATTTCTGCTTAGTCTTATTTGTCTTCTCATGTTTTCTATATAACACTTCAAAGGAATCTTTTGAGTGGGTTTAGATGCTACTCTAAAGAGCTTTCACACAAAATGAAATTCTTGCCTCCTAGAAGCTGCTTAGGGGTAAAATCTACTGGCATGTTGATCATTTTTTCACCTCATAAAAGTTTTTGTTGCCTCTTACTGAAAGATCAGGCACTGTGTAAAAGTAAGAACAACCTTTCTTATCATATTACCATTATATAACTGAGTAATTTTAATTTTTATCTCAGATTGTTTTTGACAATCTTGGTGACAAACATATTTACTTCTTTCCAAAACTAATCTTTTTTCTTTTTGTATTTTTCAGGCAAAATTTTGTCTTTACAAGAGATCTGCTAGTGTATAGATGCAAAATTTGAGTAACATAGAATTCAGTGAATACATCAGAACTAATTATCAGTCTGTTTAGAAGTACCATTAGCATGAAATACCAGGACCTCATTTACTAGTTGATTCTGTCAATTTCTTCAGTGAACATGGTGGCCAAGAACCTAAATAAGGAATGACACACTGCACCCAGTCTGTAAGAGAAATATGAAGAATAAAACAAGAAGTGTGGGTTTTCTTTTCCAGGCAATTCTTTTCTAACAATTATGCTGCTTTCAAGGAAGTGGAGATATTTCTGTATCCACTAATATCTGTAATGCTTCAGTCAATTTTTTCTTGATAAGACTGGCATTCAGATAGAAATAGAGCTATAATGAAACAACAACATCAGTTCTTACTGTGACAGGTTATAATCCAGATCACCAAATTAAAACCCTATAGGACCGGGACCTTCAAACTCACACTAAGTTTATTTTATTTTATTTTATTTTATTTTATTTTATTTTATTTCACTCAAACATGAAGCCTGTAGTGATGTGATCAGGAATGGCTCCCATTGTGAGGACAGAAGATCCTTTGGGTGTATCAATATATGATATTATGCTTTCTTTTCTTCTGTTTACAGTATCTTTTCCTTTAATTAGTTTTATTTTGTTTTGCTGAAGACAAAGCTACTGGATATAGAAGTTTATAACTGCACAGAGCAAGCCTTTCTTCTAATAGTGAGCAACTGCTGCCAAAATTGTGGTTATTAATCAGAAGAGAACACGCCCAGAAAGGCAGCAAAATCAGTACATATATGCGGTTCTGAAGGGGAACCAGTGTGCTTGTACATTCATTATTTCAAACACCAATGTGGATGACAAGTGATATCTAAATGCTTCCCAATAAACAACTTAGCTCAAAAGAAGATCTTTCATTTTGCTGGGCAAAAAACCCAATCTTTCTGAGCAACAGAAAAAGAATTCACATTTCCTGAATTGATGTCCAGGGTCTTAATCAGAATATATTTGCTTTCTCAGAGGCTTTTACTAGTAGTATATGAAGTAATTTGTGGCTACTGTTCGGAAACAAGAGAGGAAGCCACAGAAATTGCCACTTGTCTATCACAGTGCTTCTGACTATCAGTGAGCTTCACTGACAAAGGTAAATGTTATTCATATCTCTTTAAACCTACCATCTAATGAGTGTATGGTCTCTGTAACTATTCAGTTCTGTTGCCCAGAAATAGTACTTTACTCTCTAAAAATTTATGAAAGCTTTCCCTCACCCTTCCCCACTGTTATGCCAGGCACTATTCTAATTATTGCAACTTCCCTTTATAAAATCTTTTTCAAGTGTATACCATAGTAGAACTGCATTTATTTGCCTCATGAAAAGTTTTAAAGAAGGTGACAAAGTTTTCATCCTTGTTTTTCTTTGTAAGTTATCAGCTTACAACAAAAACATGAAAACTGATGTTATTTGCTTTTCTCTGGAAACCCAAAGAAGATAATATTGGCTGAAGATATTTATATTGAACTATTTTAGTGGCCAGTTGCCAAAATAATGTCCTTCTCCAATGCAAACAAATTAGTATTTTCCAGAAAATCTTGCTTCTTTAAAATATAATAAAATAAATTTCATCTAGGAAAAAGGTTGGAGAGGAAAATTTTGATCAGTTCTCGTGCATACAATGGTGTTTGACTCCTGAACTGATAATACGTCTACTAAATACTTTCAAGACCTTGAACAAATTCCATAAAAGGTAATATTATTACCACCTATGTATGCTGTTTTGTAATTGTGTTTTAATACTGCTATTAATATTCACCAAGGTAAGCTGCATTGAGTCTGCTTGATTATATATATATATATATATATATATATATATATATATTTATATATATATATATATAAGGTGTTAGAATTCCCAGCCTGAACAGACCAAAATGAACTAGTTATTACAAACCTTGCTAATTTAGCATCTGTACTCAAGCCTTCTTTGTATTCCACTGCCTAAGTATTTGGGCTGAATTATGTCTACCGATGTTCTTTTAACTTCTCCATGAAAACCCAACCAAATGTCAGTTTTAAAATAACTAGATCTTTTAAGTGCATCCAGGGTTTCCACCAGTGACCTGCAGCTGGAGACACTGTTGCTTGCTCTCCAGGGCCATCAACTCTGGCAGCAGTAAAATCTCTACCCCTAGACAAGTTAAGATCTGCCTGGGGAATGTGCCTCAAAAATAAATATTCTCAGATTTCCGGTGTCCACATCCTGACTCAGCAATAGTGAAGGAGACTTCTTCAGTTATTGCAGAAGATAGAAGCTGAATGAGGCAAGGGACAGTAAGGAGATAAGGAACAGTTAAAGTAGTTGAATCTTGCACTGAAAAAATTCGATTCCATCCCTATCACAAAATTAAATCAAATTGGTTGTGTATGCATCATTTTTGGATGCCTGACTGGAGTTCTGAAATCTGATTTGTAGAAATGCTGAGTGCTTGCAGCTACAATGGAAACCAACACAAGCTATCTTTTAAACATGTTAAGTGCTATATACTATTGAATTGTTTTAAAAAAATCAAGTTATAGCTGTCTTGACTTGGGCACTCAGAGTTTATGGGTGCCATTGTCTCTTATCTTGCTGCATCTCAGCACTAAATTTGAGAGATTCTGCCTCTCATCTCCCAAGAATAAAACATAAATATGAAATGATTACACACAATAACGAAAATGTTATTATTGTATGTAAACAACAGTAAGTAGGCTACTGGATAAGATTCTAATACTGGACAGTAAATAAAGCATGAACCAGACATCAAGGAGAAAATAAATACTAAATAGATATTTAGATGTTTATGTAAAAGAGCACCATCCTCTCTGTGAAGTGAAAGGGTCTTTGTAAAAGAAAAAAGGGTGTAATCTTCAAATTGAAAGTTGTATGTGCTCAGTTGAAATTGAAAGGCATATGGCCACTGCTGTGAATCAAGGTTGTACAGGTAATTTTATTTCTGGAATTTTAATATTTTGGGGTGTTTGTCATTGTAAGCTCTTTAGTATTTGTGGTGAGAACACCTGCGGGAGATCTGGCGAGGAGTCAGTGACTGGCAGAGCACGTGATAGCAGCCCCAGCGTGTGAAACTCCACACTGACCGAATTCCCGTCAGGGCCAGGCATGCATATCCCGTTTTGTCAACAACATCTAGCTGTTTCCCGTACAGTAGTTTCTCAAGGTTAGGATGGCTAAGATAGAGAAATAGTTCTAGTAGATTTAAGGAGCCCTTAGAATACAATGAGCTGAGCCGCGACCCTTGCATCCAACCTGTACGTGCAGCAGCTTCCTGCCAGCGACCTCTCCATGTGGTTCCTGGGGATCCCCGTGCAGCTGGTAAATTCCTTTATTAAACCTATCCTGTTTAAGACCTTACGAACCTTGAGTGTAACCCCGGTATCCTGAGGTGTATTAGGAGAAGCATTGCCGGCAGGTCAAGGGAGGTGATTCTCCCCCTCTCCTCAGGAGAAGCATTGCCAGCAGGTGGAGGGAGGTGATCCTCCCCCTCTACTCAGCCCTGGTGAGGCCACATCTGGAGGACTGCGTCCAGTTCTGGGCTCCCCAGTACAAGAGGGATGTGGCACTACTGGAGCAAGTCCAGCGAAGGGCCACAAAGATGATTAGGGGACTGGAGCATCTCTCTTATGAGGAAAGGCTGAGAGAGCTGGGCCTGTTTAGCTTGGAGAAGAGAAGGCTGAGAGGAGATCTTATTAACGTGTACAAGTATCTGAAGGGAGGGTGTCTAGAGGATGGGACCAGACTTGTTTCAGTGGTGCTCAGCGACAGGACGCGAGGCAACAGGCACAAACTGAAACAGAGACGGTTCCATCTGAACATGAGGAAAACCTTCTTCTCTGTGAGGGTGACAGAGCTCTGGCACAGGTTGCCCAGAGAGGTTGTGGAGTCTCCTTCTCTGGAGATATTCAAAACGCGCCTGGATGCGATCCTGTGCAATGTGCTCTAGGTGACCCTGCTTGAGCAGGGGGGTTGGACTAGATGGTCTCCAGAGGTCCCTTCCAACCTCAACCATTCTGTGGTTCTGTGATTTCATGGTTCCTCCTCTTGTTTAAACTTTATTTCTAACTGCATTGAGGTTCAGGTTTTTACCTCTCAGATGGAGCTTTTGGTATCTTCCCTCTGTATGCAAACAGTCTCCTTTTTACAAACATTTTACCTATGCTAGCAAAAGAAAAACTAATACAGGAAGTTTTAGACTTCTTTCCCTAAATACTATACAGCAGCTGTTGTTTTAGGAAACACAGTGTGAGTGTCTGAAGTAGCACATTTCATTCTGGGGAAAGAATATGTGAAATATCATGTTAAACTTTCGTCTGCCATGTCTTAAAGAATGTCTGGAAAAATGACTGGATACAGATGTGTTTCAGAGCCAAGACTAGAGGTATGTCACTGTCCTGAGAAGATGTCCCTCTGCCTCTCTATTATTTTTAACCAAATTCTTTTTGAAGATGTTCAGAATACATAAAGAGACAACTTCATGTAATATTCATCCTAATTTTTATTTAAAGCTTGTTCAGGTAAAGAAGCCTCCTTAGTACATTACTAGCATTGTGGATGTAAGAGATGTGTTACATTTGTTTTCTCTTTATTCTGTCTTCAAACATAAAGCAGTAGAGAGATCCCTGTAATTGCATGTGTACTGATATGGGGATGAAGAACAATCGTTATGCACTATGCATATTCACAACTTTTAGAGGTAAGTGAGGTCTCAGCATAGGCCAGGGAGAGTCTCTCCAGGCTCTCTGCAGTGTTTGACTTCATATGAAAATTGTCAGTTTTTAATCTGACTGGTATTCCCATTTCTATTTCACTGCAGTGTTTGGGCATCTGACAATCCCAAAGCTTCCAGTTTCAGCATATCCCCTGTGAGGCGGGAAATCGCTACTACAAATGGGAAAACAGACGGACAGAGAAAGTAATGAAGGAGACAGATGTCTGTTAGTCCTTGGATTATTTCTATTTTTTTCTCTTGTATCTAAGAGGCATAGTATTCAGGAGAAAGACAGGTTGAGAGAAATGTCACCAAATACTGCTTCTTGGAGCAAGAGATGTTTCTGAATTTGGAGCTGAGGAAAAGCCCTGATGTTAATGCTGATGTGCAAGGAAAGTCTGAGGACAAAGTCCTATTTGCATGCTTCTCTTTGTCATTTCTATGTGAAAAAATTTGCTAGACTCAATTTGTGTCTTCCAGAGTCAGTCCACAGCGAGATGGGCATACTGCAGCTTGCATAATTCTGAGAACAGGATGCATAAATCCTGAATGAATAATAACTGACTCCAGAAGCAAGACAGCTAATGAATTTATAACCATCTGCAGACATCAGCTTTGTGATCTGGTCCTATCCGCCCCTTGAGAAGCTCATGTGTTGAAGAATATGTGGACTCTTTTGTATTGGAAGAATGTTTGATGCAAACATCTGTGAATTATAATGAATACAACATAGCAAAATTAGTACTTCTATTAGTGGCTAAAAGTGCATTGCTACTTCTAGTATTTGGGTGCATTAGTAATTATAAAAAGATCTGGGTCTTGACTCAAAGAACTTTCTATTTAATATGAAACAAGACCTAAGTGCTTTATACACATATACCTGGATACACCTATATCAGGATAGGAAACATAGCAGTTCTTTTATTGTATCATACTGGTCATATATCTGGTGCTGGATCTTTTCTCTAGCTGGGCAAATTTTCATGCTTCCAGGAACAGAGGAAATGAAGATGGTATAAGGTAAAAAAATATAAATGGTCCCCTTAGATATCAATGATGAGTCTTTAGCATTCCAGTCATTTTCTTGTTTTCTTTCTGATTTTCAGGGAAAAAAAATCAAAATATGAAACTTACTAGAATGATTTTAGTAAAATTCATACAGTAACTTATTACTCATGGGCCTTAAAGAAGTTTGAATGCATTGGATTTATCCACTAGGGAAAAGGATGTAAAAATATCTTCTTTTTTTTTTTTTTAAATAACATTTCAACCAGATTAATAGGATGGCTAGATTTCTGAGGCTGATGTTATTTCATAAGGGGCAGAGGTAACATTAAAGATAGAACTTTTAAAAAGTTATGCAGCTCAGCTATAATTTATGTCTCTGAGTGCAAAGAAGCCATATACCCCAGCTTTTTATGAAATTATTTCTTTTACTTTACTCTCACATCTTTGCAATAGCCTCCTTTTGCATCACAGTGCAGTTGCTCCTTCATGAGTGGGAAGCCATAATGAATCTCTATATCATACAGAGTTTGGAGGACTTATTCATTTTTCCTGCAAAAGTTAAATAAAGTGCAAAACTTTCAGTCCATCAATCCTTTAGCAAGCTGTCCAAGGTGACATTTCATTAGCACATTTTGTCAGTGGATAAATTGTACAGCATGCTCTGAAGAGAAGGTGGAAAATATCCAGTCCTTTTTCATTAGATCCATCCAAAGCTGAACCACTGGAGGTTACATACAAAAAGCACATGAGACAGAGGGAGCACTATTCTGTCTATAAACTGCATTAATCATTCATTCCCTTTCGAGTGCTTGGAGTCAGTGCCTTGTCTCTTGTTAGGCCCCAAACTGGCTATTTAATTTTCAGGTGCATGACAGATACATTTCGAGGAAAATCACAGACATAACGACTCCTGCCAGGCTTGATAAAGTCCTCATTCATCAATTAAGAAGTTTCCAATAAGGCAAGATGGAGAGAGAAAAATAAGGCAGATCACATGATAATGTGTGCAGGAATTGAGGTTGTTAGGTTTTTTTCTTCTCTCATACATACACAAGCACACATACCCCAAAACACCCACACATAACCTTATGCATACTCATTTTGTTGATTCTGGGAACAGAAAAATTAGTGATGTTTGATTCACTAGTATGAACTAATTACCTAAGGGACTGGGACTGCTTTGCTGCTCCACTGACAGTTTATGTCAAAGAGCTGACCAAAGATAACAAATATCTGAGGAATCACCCATTTGCTGCAGTATCAAAATGATTTTCCCTTAGTAAGTTTTTTCCTAGCTAAGCTAAAAATGAGTGTTGCAAATCAAAAATGATTTATGTAAAGAAGTAGCATCATGGCAAAATCAAATGAATTTCTGCAAAATACACTTCATAAACAAATGAAGCTCTTAAAATAAAGAGGGGAGACAACGGAGGAACCGATCCATAAATTTTTTTGTTTGTCTCTTTTGTTTTTAATCTCTTTTCAGTCTTTGCCCCCACTTTGCCTTTCTAGCAGCTATTACAGCCTGTCTCTTCCTGCCACTGAGAGTGTGGCTTGTTTTCTCCATAAAGGGAAGGATAGGATATTCATACAAGTCAGGCATATTTTGGTTTCTAATGGCTCATTTCTAGTATTGCATTAAAAGAGAGAGAGTTGGGTTCCCACCACCCCGTTATGACATGCATGAAAGACTAGAATCTGTACCCAGATTATTTCCTCAACATATATTCCTTCCCGGACAGCTGCTGCCCTGGCATTTTGCTGTTCCTCATTCCACCTCCACCGAAGGCTTTGTTGGCATTTGGAGGTGATGAAGTTGTAGACTGCATTATTCTTGTCTTGTGTCTCCATTTAGGGAGCCACAGGAGACACCAATCATAAGCTGGTCTTGGAACTTCTGGTGTCAGGTATGGAACGGGAGAGCACAGAAATGGTTTTAAGTGATCTTTACTCTCTCTTACTACATTTAGCTCAAGATTCAAAGTAATAGATAATTTAATCACATCTTAAATATGTGGTTTGTGCTGCTTAATTTTTTACTTAGGTGATGAACATTAGTGAAGTCATTTACTTTTCATTTGTTATCAGTTTTGCTGTTTCTTCCTGCTGTACTATCACCATGTTGCTGTTTATGAGATTTGCTGGCTCCAAGGAATTGTTTGAATCAAAAACACTATTTTAAATCAGACTTTGAAAGTGCATTTCCAAATTCTTTCTTCCTTTCCTTCCACCCTCTTCTTAAATGTTTTTAAGACTCTTTTGCTTACACAATGCAGTGCTTAAAATCCTTTCTTGCACATTTTTTATCTTCTAGATCTTGCTTACCCCTGTGACTGAATAAACATAAATTGGGCAATTAGAATTTTTTTTCTGAGTTCTCAGAAGTATCAAAACAGAATTATAATGTTCTTCAAGTTAGCAGTCTTTGTTCAGCAGCTCAGAAATAATTGACTGTTCTGATGTTAGTATCTGTACTCCGTGTGGCAATGCCTTTTCATTTTCTACAGCTACATTAGGGAACATCCTCCTTCTCATTAGATTTTGGCAGTTAGAAGCACTCAAGTCTTTTTAAGTCTTTCTTTGCAGAGAAATTTTCACTCTGGAGTAAACTTGATCTTTATTTTATGTGCTTTTTTCCATAAAATCTGAAGTATCTAATATTAATAAGCACCTTCTATTAGACTGATTTCACCTTCTGCATGTCATTTGGTGATGTCACAGTCACATTTTTAACATCACAAACAGTTGTTTTATAACTGTGCTTTCTTAAATAGGTAAGAAAAATAACTTTACAAAATAGTCTGTGAAGACTTGAATGCATCCTTTATGTATTCATTAACCTGTTTTAAAAGTTTCACCTGAAAGAGAAAATAGTGCTTGTGTTGTAAAGGACTTCTGCTGATAAACATATCTTCATTCAGAGTTTCCCCAAATAATTCATAGCCCTTTGCTGTTGAAGACAATAGATACCTGATTTCTTTGGGAGTAAAGTTAAATAAATGATGACTGCTTTGAAAAATTTCAACTTTCATGTATAAATTTTACCTGATTTTTACCAGGCAATACACATGCTGAATTTTTACTAAAAATTGGGGATTTTTTTATTAACAGATAATATTTTAAACCTCCTGGTGCAACCCTAAGAGCTGACTCTCATGCTGCAGTCAGTGTTAAGCCTTCCTCTTTTTTTTTATTGAATTCCAACTGTGCTCCTCTTATGAAATGCATTATATTTGTCGCTTTCTGACAACAGTTCAGCAGATGTTTTTCGTGAAATTCATTTTAGAGGCCTGAGGTGGCATTTCTGAGGGCTTTTATGAATTTGGGCTGAAAATCTTAACATTGTTGTTTTAGAACTTCATGCCATGGAGTCTACTATGCCAACTGACTGGAGGTCCTCCAGGAATGTGAAACGGGGAAAGAGCTATGAGACATTCCTGTCTCCCCGAGAGCAAGAATGGAGACAAATATTTTCTTCTGTGGCATATATGGGTCTTCTAGGCCCTCCGTGACACCTTGGGGATGCAGAGCAGTCTCTAGCAGCTTTTGTCTTCATGTGCTTCCCGTTCCCCACTGCTCACTTCCCTGCTCTCCTGGAGGGGCAGAACCTAGGGCAGAGCCGGGCATACAGAGGTCCTTCAGTGCTGGCTGGAGGGCAAAGACGGTTATGGATCCCTCCCCTTGGGAAAACGAAAAGCGTGGTGCTCTTCACCTCTCTAAGAGAAAAATGTGACAAAAGGTGATACCTAGGGGAAAGAGAAGGTGTTGAAACCCCTTTGAGTTAGCTTCTGCCCACAGGCCTAATTTAGGGGCATTTTAGAGTAGAGTGGAACCCACTGAAACAATGAACCTTTTCTCTCCTTAGGAATTAATTGAGAAGTGTGAAACAACTGCTTCTTCTGAATCCAGCTGCTCTGGATTTTATACCTCTAAAATCTGAAGATAAACACAGCACTATTGTTTAAGTGGCTAGAATATATTAGGTAAGTTTAATATGTTTTAATAAAAAAAATATTAAATGAAATGCATTGAGTAATAGGCTTGCTTTGGAAAAATATCTGCAGTTCCAATGAAATCATTGCATTTAATTGCAATTTCATGCAAGGTAAAAATAATTGTTCTCAGAGGCACTGTACATAGAATCCTCAAAATAATTTTAACAGCAGTTCTCATTCAATAGATAGAGAGACTAAATGTCATTGCTGCTCATTCAACATTGCAACTACTATTTCGGTTTGCAAGAAATGGTCACAACACCCAATATTTTTCCTCGTCATAAAATTATATTTGGATTATACACATTCCAGCAAAACCATGGTAACTACACAAATACTGTTATAAAATTATGGCCCAACATGTTTTATTTCAAGAAGATATTTGTTGCTGTGGTTACAAGAAGTTTATTATAGTTATAAATACAATATAACCTTTTCTTACAGTTTCTTTGTTATAAAAACGATAGTTTTATTTTTGTAATTGCTCATATTTTATGCCATTGATCCTGAGGCTGGTAGCATATAAAGGTAGATGAGCAAAAGGATGAAAAAAACAAGACAGTTCCCTCTTTAAAGAGATCTGAAGGTTGTTCAGCTTGCATCTTGCATCCCAGTAATTCACTGATGTCTATAAGGTGCTTTTGACATCTTTCAACTGGAAACTGTATGCAAATACTGCAATATGTGAATACATAAATGTATATATCTCTATAGTTACATATAAACACACACATAGATTTATGTTTATGAGTTTTACTTATTTGTCTTTATCCATTTATACACATACTACATGCAAAAGTATTTATCAGCACCTAAACAGAATACTTATATTGGGTTGGTATTTGCATGTACCTGCAAATTATCATTTATACAATCAGTCATTCTTTCTCTTTTCAAAACTGCTATTGCTCTATTAAAAGAAAAAAAGAAAATGAATATCTATTATACAATCCTCTTATGTTCCTCTATTTTCATACTGTCCCCACAGCAATACATTACAGTGTCTCTATTCTAGACAGAAAATCATGTGAACAGACTGATTTAGGAATCCAGGATAAAAACCATGAGCAGCATGGGACCTTTACGCAGTAACACAGTTGTCCTTCACCATTTATTTTGCTTGCTTCTGTAGAGCATAATGTCGATATTTCAGTTGCCCACAGAAAGCTTTTATATTAGATTTGCTAAAAGATTCCAACATCACTGTATTTTGTACTTTGCATTCTTTCAGAAGATATCACTGGTACTTGATTAAGGACTTTTTTAGTCCCAGTAAGTTTTGATTTGTATTGGACCATTTGGATTTCTGAACATCCATACTAAAGGGCTTAGGAGACCAGAATATGCTATCAGCAGTGGATAATCATTTAAACATTACACTTTCAGGACCTCATCTTTTTAAGCTTATTCTCAGAAGAATGAACATGGACAATTCTGATTTGTCTCTTGGAGCGAGACCAGCAATGCCATGGAGGAACGTTTACATCAGTATTTCTACATTTTGATCCTAACTGCAGCACAGAGCTTCTCAAACATGAAATAAAATACAAAAAGTAGGCTTTGTTGAATTAATTTGGTTCCAACTGGCTTAACTACTCCTAGCTGATACATACCAATTAGGTGAGGATGGAATATCACAGAAGCATAACAGCAGGTCTCAAAGTGAATATAGAAAAGTTTAAATTAACTACTTTCTTAATAATAGCTCTAATAGTCTACCATGTAAACTATATAGTTAAAACTTTGGATTTGGAAAGGTTAAATGTGGGGCACACCTTGGATAGTTTCATACCTGGAAATAAAGCAGATTTTTTACAACTATAAACCTTGCTGTTTCTCTTTGTCTTGCAACCTATTATACTACTGATCAATTAGCTTTGCAGCACACTACCATTTGGTAAGTGAAAACTTTGCCTTCATTATGTTTTCATTACATTTCCAATAGTCTCTTATGGAGCAGAGATGTGTTTTATAGTATGATCAAAGGCTTTAATGTACCACCTGTTCTGTGCCATAATACTTACTCTGTTTAATGAAATAAAGGTCATAGTGGGAATTCCTTTAAACATCTGAAGGAAAGAATTCAAAATTGTGTGCTGCAGATTTTATATACCCACACCATATATTGTTTTCTCCTTTTGTTTTTGTTTTTAACTTCTATTTAGATCTCTCTATGAGATAACAGTAATGATGTATTTAAACACAAGTTTGGAGCAAAAAGATCTACTATCTCAATGTTTTTTCTTTCCTAAAGGCTATTGTACAGTACAACCTTGAAAAGTCTTTACTTTCTAAACTAGTTTCTAACTTCTCACATATTTCTGCTTTTAGAACCTAATAAAGTTTAGGATACCTCAGCCAGTGGTCTTGACTGACAATTCTGTGGCTATCGTTTGGTCTTACTTCTAAAAGATCAAACCTAAAAGCACAGGGTTACTGAGGAAAACTGTTTCATATGAAAAAAATGACAAATCTTTCTTTCCCTTCTCTCACCCAGACTTCGTGTCTATAATTAATCAAGAGATACAAACACATGAGTTATTAAAAATTAATCTCTCTATTAAAATGCCTGTGTGACTAATAGGAAGCAACCAACATATATAGTGCTATAAATATTGCTAGCACTAAACTAAACTAAACTTCATAAAAACCCTGGATTTGCTTTCACTGATTATTAAAATTAATAAGCAACAAAGAGTAATGTGAATTAAAAAAAAAAATTGCATTTCAACTAAATAAAAGTTCTCTTAGGGAATCCAAATGAAAAAACAGCAGTAAATCAACTACTTCTTTCATAGCTATGCTGATAGCAACCCATTGTACATAACTGGGTTTTGGTTTTCTTTCTTCTCTGAATCAGCATTTGATTTAGCCTTGTTGCTTTAAATAAACAGGTATATGACTATAATGCAGAAAGCTTTCAGCAAACTTTGAACACAGGGTCTTTATTATGATCTTGGCCATAATGATTGAAAGTGGGAACATTTCTACTGCTATTTTGAATGATAGCAATATTTTAGGGTTTTTTTAAGTGTTTATATTTTTAAGGAATACAGAATTTACAGGTGTCACCTTCTTGCAGATTCAAGTGAGAGTCAGATGTCTACACTTTTTAATACTCTGGTTCTTTGCATTTAAGCCAGTTTCTGAGTACCATGAAGCAGATTATTTCTAATTTTTCAGTCCTCAACTGCCCTTCTACTTGAACTCTTGTTATTTATGAGTCTGTTTTTATAAGCAAAAGCTAATGAAAATTATGCAGATAACTGTTTCTAAATGCTTGAAAACATTTATACCATAATTTTTCCCTGAAATAATGTAGCATGAACAAAATATATGACAACATGGTGTAAAAGTGTTATGAGTATTTGTAAGGAATAAGCTCTGTAACTCGCAAGTTCTGGGGAGCACATTTAAATATTTAGTACCTCAAAGCTCATCTGTATATCTTTTATGGAAAAAAAAAATCCTAGTTAACTGTACTTTTCAAATTAATGATCTATTCTAGTCCCAAAGAACAAGAATAAATGTATGTATAAAACCATAACTCTTAGAAAAGTTTTACAGCGTTTGAAAGAAAGTTCACAAAGAAACACTAGCATATAACTAGCAAATGTGAGACCAGGAATAGCATGGCAATACAATATGTATGGTTAAAGTAGCCTACAGGAATTAGCTATCATCTGTCCCACTGAAATTCAGAGAAACGAGTTTCTAACTCAAATAAAGATTAGAAAATGTTAATATTGCATACAGAATGCTAAACCCCTGTGTTTGTGTGTGTGCATGTGCGTATTGTATTATAGCACTCACACATTTTTCTTCAAGAAACAGCTTATGAAATGCTAAAGTAATAAATTACTGTCCAGAGTTTTATCTGTCTCAATATGAAAACAATACCCCAATAAATGCTCAACATGCTTGGTATACTGGTGATGGGAAAACTATTAAAATATATGTCTTAGAGAGAGGAGAATTTGTATGAAAAGTCAGTAAAGATACAGACTGCAATATTATTGGGAAAAGATGTGATGTAATTGTGAACCAAACGAGAAGCTAAGCATCACTGAATCCATCAATAACAGGGGTAGGGTCAATTCACCCGACACCCTACAGTAATTGGTAATTCTCCCTAAAGTAATTGGTTACTGACACATCTAGAAGCAATCAAAAGTCAGCAGTGAGCCAGAAGGACTGGTCCTCTTTATCCATTAGTGTGAAATAGAGTTGCCAGTTTAAAAGTACATATGAAATATAAAGTTTGGTATATGAAAGGGCTCCAAAAGGAGACTTGAGTATTTTAACAGATAGGAAGGAGCCTTTTACCTCCCTATAGATCACTGATGATAGGTCACTAAACACTGGGCTGTTTTCAGCATCCTGTACCAAAAGCAAGCACCAGATTACAGCACACTAAAGAAGCATAGCTGAAGAAGTTTTGAAGTGTTACACAAACTCATTGCCAGACTCCAGATCTGAGTTCCACGCAGTTATGTATTTGCTGAATTTCCTAACCCTGCCAGGACAAGGGTTTAAGGGCAAGGCATTGGGGGAAATTTAGCAATTAGTGACCTGATGACACTAAAATAGTTCTACATTATTATTGGTAGGACCATGAAAGGGATTGTTTGGGGCGATCCCAAACCTGTCAGGATCTGAAGCATACTCCTCCCTGCCTCCCCAGGCGTTTTGGTCTCTGCGTTCATGGCCAGCGCGCTGATAAGAGACTTTAAGTTGGCCTTTGAGCTCTCCCACAAAAAGCTGGAAGAAGCTTCAGAGAAGAGGTCTTTGCCTTTTCTTGTGAGAGGCCCTCACACTCCTGGGCTGTGTTATAGCCATGTTGCAGCCAGGCACTCCAGCTTGCCCTTGGACCTGCCTGCTCACTGCGGGCTCACCTGGTGATTGTTGGACTCTTGGATGACCCTGGCTCCTGTCACCTGCCCTGCTCCAGTGCTTGGGGACAGCAGGACTGGCCCGTGTCAGTGGGGCCACTGCCTCTTCCTGCCTTGCTTTTTGCTTGTCTCCTGGCTCCCGTTGCCTTGCAGAACAGCCTGCCTTCGCTGATCCCTTTCCAAAACCTCAAAGATGCATTTAACAATGCTCCTTCCACATGCAAGTGTGACATGTTTAGAGGCCAGTGTGCAGAAATAGAGCACACCCAGATATGGAAACATCTGTACGAATTTGGAAAGGTAGCATTTGGGAGTAAGCCAAATGAATTCCAAATGTACCCCTGATCCCACCAACTGTGAGAAAACCAGTAATAAGTATAATGAGATCCCATAAGGATTAAGAGTGTATGTCCAAACACGCTTGTATGTGCCACTGAGGTTGTAGAAGCTGAACCCAACCCCAATATGTGTCAGTGAACACAGAAACAGTATTGATGAGAAGTCACGAATGAGTCAGAGACAGACAGAAAATGCCAAACTCCAGTAAAATCAATAGAATTTGTTATGTGTTCCACAGCAAAATAAAAAAAAAAATGTTTTCCTCAACACATCCCTTAAAATCCTCCACCTTAAAATCAGGAAAACATTTTGTAGTGTGGAGGTGGCATTTTGGGTCTGTTTATGTGTCTGACGAAGGAAGAATGAGCAAATTTAAAGGGGCAGATTTTATGACACTTGGCTATGTGGAAGCAGTTGCTGTATTTATCATAGAGGATGAATGTTTTCTGTCTGTGCATGGGGACACATGACATATTTGCTAATCCCTGTTAAATTTCATAAAAGGCAGATGCCTTGGAGTACCTTTCAATATTGTGGAGAGAGTTAATGGGGCCACATGTAACCAGAGAAGGCTTCTTAATCAGGTGCACATTAGTCACCTGAAAATGCATCATTGTTGGAGTATGATTCCAAATCTCCCAAGATTTGCTTATTTAATAATCTAAAAGAAGCTCTCTTACAAGATCATCATCTGCAGAGGGATTAAACCTACGGAAAGTTGTATAATATCAGAATCACAGACTCGCACAAGCTGGAAGGGGCCTCAGGAGCTCTCTAGTCCAAAACAGGCTCAGCCATGGGATTGGAGCAGGGTACTCAAATCTTTATCCCATCAGGGCTTGAAAACAGCCAAGGATGGAGATGGCACAGCGTTTCTGGGACCTGGCTCCCTTGCCTGACTCTCCTCATGGTGATAAAGCTTTTCCTTATCTCCAGCCTGAACCTCGATAGCTCAGAAATGACAGAGCCTTTGCAAAAGTATCCAAAAGAGTTTTCTGCAAAGAGAATAGGTTTAATAGTGGGACTGTCACTAGCATATTCATTTTGTCTTGGGCTGATCTTTCAGCTTCCAAGTCTAGTACTTCTCTCAGAATTGTTCTCTGAGCAACACTGAAACAGTCTGAAATGTGTGAAGTTTTGTCCTTCCTACGAACTACTCCTCCCTGCATCTGACACCATTAAAGCAGCTGAGGAAAGTCAAGAGGAACAAGTTGCCTTAAGAGAATCAAACTATCCCCTGAAACAGCAGAAAACCATCGCATAGATGCACATAAGGTGTAAAGTGGAATTGTTTTTCTCTTGGGCATTGCAATAACAGATTAGCCCATTAGATTCTAATATATTGGGTTATTTGTTATCTTTAAATCAATTGGTTGTGTTGATTAGTTAGGTTAAAGTTCACTTAGCTGTCATATCTGTCTCTCAACCACTGTCCAAAATTGCACACTTTTCAGGCTATGTTATTCTTTCATTCCTAAAAAAAATGTCATGTGATAGGAAAATTTCCTCTTGTTGGGACAGAACTTTTCTTCCTTCTTGGCTCCATCATTTGAACTCATCTCATAATGCTCCTTACGACACCATCAACTAAATTGCTATCACTACTCAAAGCACACAGAAATGGTACTCCATACATTCTTTTTCACACAGAAAAATGCAACTTTGTCTCAAACTTACACTAAAATGGTTTCAGATGTTTACATCAAACAGTAGGTACTAATATTTTTCCTTGATCTGAATCCATAGTTACAAGGCTCCTTACTCAGGATTTGGAACGAACATTATATCATTAATTCCATGCCACAAACCTTTTTTTTACATGCTTAAGATTCTATGGGTTTGGGAGCCTGATTCAATGGTTGAGTTGTTTTAGTTCAAAGATTATGTACAAGCAATACAGCTTTCATTAGAAGGTCAACAAGTTTCCTGGTCCTTCTGAGGTTCAGCTTGACTCTATCAGAGCTTAAATAACTTTGGTGAGGATACCTTTATAAAACTCTATAGCTGAAACTTTCAGCTTGGTTTGGTTTGGAATTTTTGTTCATAATCGCTCTGGAACTACTCTTTGCATTAGCTTCTGGCCCTGAAGCTAAATTTAGCTGAGACATTTGAAAACATTATTTCCAATCAAGTGTTTTTTTGTGTGTCCAATCAGTCAAAACATTGCACTTAAAGATTCACATCTCATTAAAAGTCAGCTTTTGGCAGCAATAGCAGTATTCTAATGTAGCAAAGTAGGTTGTGTAGACACAAGTGATAAAAATACTCTATCTGGTAATGTGACTGATACCACAGCTTCTTGAAAAAGCACACATATGGATAGCTGTCTTGCACCTGCCAGAAGTAGGAGGGAGCACAAGTCCTTAGGGAATTTGTATAACTGAAGGATGAAGAATTACAGTGTTTTCTGGAATCCCATAGAGAGGAAAGAAGAGTGCTACTCAACACTTTCCTTCCCATGTCCAGAGTGAGATCCATAAATGCAAAATAAAGGTGATGGTAGAAATCCTGTCTATCAGGGGAGCCTTGTGGCTGTCAGATTTCTTCTCATTCCAAAAGCATGTGCTAGGGTGGGAACATACACCCTATTTTCTTCAGTCGTCCTTGGTCTGCGTTTCTGCATTAACTGTCCGTCCCCTCTACTCTGCCAGGCCACAGAAGGCTGCTTTTGCATTTCATACAAAGGGTAGATATATATCAGTGGCAGCTGATGAGCTTTCGTACTGCAGTCATCTAGCACAAAGTCTGGTGCTGGCTCTATGAAGAGCTCCTTGGGAATGCAGGAAGAAGCTCAGTTCTACTAATTTTCTAGTAACTCCATCTCCTCATCACTGGACTCTGTTCACGCCACCAAAATTCATATGTATGTGTGTGGAACAGCATGGAGATGCTAAAGGCCATTTCAGTGAAACAAATATGAAAAGCATAAACAAAACATAACACCTAAATGGCATTTATTTTAAATGAAACACACAGGGATAGTGTAAATCTTTATTTGAATTTTTGAATAAGTTTTTTTCATTCATAAAGTCCTTTTCTGCTGCTTTAGACAAACACTTACAAAAGATGTAATTGGGAGAGCAACCAAGCATCATTTTTTATATTATGGGAAGGCAGTGAGGCAGGAACACCTCCTGCCCTGACTTGGAGCCAATAACAGAAATTAACAGTGCCATCTGCAGCACTGAATATGCACTTAAAGGGCTCTGTGTGCTTTATAGCAAGTGTTATGGTATTCAACAGCAATTTTTACTAAGCTAGCCATACTTACATTCATCTCAGAAAATTAAAAGTCCTGAGGACATAAAGAATTTAAACCCTGGTGAATGGCCATATGGTCTAGGCTCCATAAATCTGGCCTATCAAATGGTTTATCAAAAATTGTCCACCTCACCTCATTGCTGTTCTCACTATATCTTACAGTCTTTTATACCTTTACAGAAATAAATCCAGCAACTCCTAAATGCTATTTTATTATATACTCTGGGAGCATTACTTGGCAATTTACATACCGTATCTTAAGCATTATTTGTGTGAAGTGAACCTGCCTGAATTGTCTTGGCAGACTGTTTCTGAGCTGGCCTCGTCTATTTTTCAAATCATTGTCTACTCTGTTCTACAGACTCTCCCTAACAAGTGTTACACCACTTTAAGGGAGAATTTTACTGTGGGACTGTGTCCCGTTTGTTTCCCTGGCATAAACACATTTAGCAATGATTTCACTTGGCATCGTAAGTCTGGATGAATGAAATTTCAGGGAGGATATTTCAATTTTTTACTGGATAATTATTATTTTTTATCTGTTCCTTTCATTGAAAATCAGAATTGCAATTTTCAAAATGCTATCTAACTGTATTTCCCAGGTGTCATGGTTTGTTATTTGCTTTAATCTTCTGAAAACTATTTTGATGTGTTCCTTTGTTAGATATAAGGCACTTTAAGAGTGCATTATCATTTTTATTTTACATCATACATTGTACATCTACCTTGTTCTCCTTAACATCTTGGACTTAGAAAAAATCTTAACATTGGTGGGCTTAATATGTTGATGACAGAGGATAAGAGAAAATGGTTGAGGAAGGAAATGATTTTATTCAAACTTTTTCAGTCAGTCTTTTTGTTGATATTTTGTGTTCCTGTTTTTGACAAATACAGCAGCTGAGAGAAAAATGTCTTTGATAAGAGATTTGCTAATTGTGTCCTTTTAGCACCAGACTGAGAAAACTCATAGTGCTCATTTTTGAACACTATGAACTTCTCAGAAAAAATTAATGAAGACCTAATTTAACAGTGCCTAGTTAAATTGTATAGTGAACTTTGGAAAAAGTTCAAAAAAAAACTTATAAAAGATTACTTAAAAAAAAAAAAAAAGTGAACCTTGAAAGATATCTTTATACATCAAGGAGAAATAGTAATATATTCTTTCCCTCCCTCTTCTTTCTTTTTTTTTTTCCAGGTCATTTTTATCAGTGCTATCACCCCAAGCTCATTGTTTTTTGGGGGCAAGAATTCAGAACTTTCATAGAACATCTGTTTTAAAATGAAGTTCTAGCTGACTAGTGAGCTCATAGAATTCAGTGGTTTTTTTCTTTCATTTTTTCCTTGTGCTTGTCCATTTTGAATTCCTAGAAACTATTTTAACAAGCGCAGGGTTGACAAACATTTTAAGTAAAACATTAAAATAAGTTAATATATCAATGGCATTTATAAGCTTCTGATCATCACTGTTGTTTTCTATTCCACTTTAATTGTTTAATTTTGAGTACCTTTATCAGCTACTGTAAATTTTTCTGTAGAAATGGGAATACCTTAGCCAATTTCTTATTTATTTCTTATTTTTATAGTTTTCTCAGTCATTTTTCCTTTCCAAATTGTTTATGCTCTTAAGAATTTTCTGTTTATCACGTGTGCTATTATTTATGTAGCTATTTAACTGCAGTGGACTCTGATGCTTTTTCACATGGTTGGTCTTTACTGGGATATCTTTTAATTGCAATATCTTTTTTTTTTTTTTTTTTTAAACCTGCCTCTTAAACCACCCCCTCCTCCACCAGTGGAGTTTCCACACATCACAGAATTTTAATCATATTGCTCTAAATCACACTGCAGTCCCTCACCATTTGCTTTTTTTGAAGCTGTGATGCTTTTATATTACTTCCTTTAGTCTTCCCCTCATGCA
Source organism: Apteryx mantelli (assembly GCF_036417845.1). Lineage (NCBI taxonomy): Eukaryota > Metazoa > Chordata > Aves > Apterygiformes > Apterygidae > Apteryx > Apteryx mantelli. Next base: position 5,679,299 of record NC_090020.1, read on the forward strand.
TATTTTGAATCTAATTATATTATGACCATTAGAGATGCTCCCTAATACCGGTCTTGTTTACCATACTTGGCTCACTTCCAGGGATTAGGTTCAGAACAGTTAGCCTTTTTGACTGTTCAGTTAACTATGCCTTATCTCACATTAATTCTGCCTCTGGAAAAAGGGACTTTTTTTTTCCTTTTTACTGTTTCTTAATTTTTCAGATGACTTTCCCACAGCCAGAGCTGAAGACTTTGACAGGCCAAACTTCTTCCATGAAAACAATGCATCATTTTTCAATTCAAATTGCTTGGAAATGTCATTCTAAAATGGCAGCTGACTTCTGTTCACCCAACCTTTTCTTCTTTCTAATTCTAAATTTCAGAATTTCTAATTCTGTCTAATTAGCTGGTGCCTGCCTCCTTTTTCAGTATCTTGTCTCCTACACTAGTTGGAAAATTTGTTTTTTATGTTGCTGGAGATAAACTAGGTTTTCCATATTTAGGTTCCCCTTCCCACTCTCCTTACCTACATCTCAAGTTCTGTTCTCAGAAGATTCAGTCTTCTAAAACAATTGATACAAATGTCTAAGGCAGCTTTTTTTACTGTTCCTTTCTTGAACTGAGACACAAACAAAAGTAGCATAAAGCCTTTGTGGGATAAAGGAGGTCACAAAAATATCAGGCAAGATCATCCCCAAGTTTTGAGGATTTCCCCTCTGCATCCACAGTTCTTATTTTAACACAGTATAATGATTTATCCCTATTGTCTTTTCTTGGTCAACTCCATAATTGTTTTTCTAATCCCTAGTCTTCCAAAATTTGTCTGATAACTTCCAGGTGGCACTTTAACAAAGGCTTTGTTGAAGATCAGCTCAAATTGACTATTTCACTTGCATAGAAACAGAAGTTAGTTTGTAAGTTAACTCTCTTTGGCAAACCAAAGACAGATACCAAGTTGAAGTGATAGTTTTGGTAAAATCCATGAGGCTTTTTTATCCCATTTTCCTGTTTCCTTTCAAAATCTTATGAAAATGTTTAAAGCTGTACATATTACCAAAATCAGATAATTATAGTTTCCCATGAAATTCATTTTCTTGTGTCCCTCTATTCCACCCCACTATTTACTGAAAAACATAGAAACACTCCATTCAGAGTCATGAAACTCTCATGGACGTACTTCTATAACAACTATTGGTGTCATACCTTGTGACCTGATAATTACAATAAAGATTCCTGTATTCTGTAGTAGGTGAGGTATTATTGGAATATCAAAATAGGACCCTAGCAATTGAACAAGTAACATATCCTGCAAAAAATCCTCCCTTGGAACTGACTTAGTTACACAAAAGTAAATACACACACACACACACACACACACACACACACACACACATATATGTGTGTGTGTGTGTGTATATATATATATATATATATATATATATATCCTCGTGAAGGTTTTGGGCAGGGTTTGGGTCCAAACATAAGTGATCAATAAGTTCAAGCCTGTAAGCTGTAAGAATGAAAAGAGATAGCTAGATATACAAACCAGAATTTGGGAGGGAGGTAAGAAGATGTACATAATTTACTGGTGATGTGAACTATCAGAAATGGCTACTTGAACCACACTGCTTTACTTAAGTCATAGTTTATCTCGATTCCTCTCTGCCTATTGCTCAAAACCATTTAGAAGATTCTCTAGAAAACAGCAACTAGCTGTCCCAGTCTCTTTTATTTTGGCACTGGTCACTACAGGTCACTTTCTTTGCAAAAATCCTGTTAGAGGAAGGAATGAAAAGGAAAAGCAGACTGAAAATGTGAAAGGAAACTTGTTTCCTGCAGCAATGAACAGCAGTGAACTCAGTCTCCTAGCCATGTTGCCAGTTTTCGGAGATCTGCTTCAAGAGCATGTTTTTTCTGGAAAGGTGAGGAGGGTTTTTCTTCCCGCAGGTAAAAGCTGGGGTTAAATGCACTATCCAACCATGGCTGCACTAGGCATTTTTTGTTGATCTTTGGATGGCATTGGGAATGTACTCGAACAACACATACTTTCATGTTGTTTTAAAACTAACAGCATGCATAGCAAGCTGTCAAGCTCTGAGCTACAGAATATTTATACAGTCAAATACATTTATAGTATAGTCATGAGAGATGAGATAGGGCAGAGTGGCAATAAAGTTATTTACCCTGCAAAGTGCGTGACTAGATACTCATTTAATGTTCCAATTTATGTTCCTCATTCTTGTTGTTTTTGTTGCTGCTGCAGCTGTCTTGTTGCATCAGCAGGTGAAAAGGACCAAGAAGTCATTTCCCAAATTTGTCATGTTTTGGTTGTCATACAAAGGTTCAGTTAAAGCAATTTGAGAATATCAGTGTAAATAAATAGTGAATTGGACTAAATCACTATAAGGTTGACTGTGAAAGATGATGCTGAGTTGTCAAAACTAAATTTATTTAGTATGTTTTTTAGTTTATTTGGGATATTCAGAAGTATTCATATTTTTAAATGAAATCTATGATGATACAATGCTGCATAATAACCAGTAGATACTCATAAAGCTTTTATTTTTTCTGCCTGCTATTTCTTCTGCTTGCTTCTGCTGCTGTGTTGTACTGTGTCTTGACAGACACTTAAGTTTAAATTAATATTTCCATTTTAAGTTAGTAGTTATCAACACTGCCTTGTAAAATAAAGATACAGTTTTATTTGAATAAAATGTGACCTGGAAAATACACCAAATTTTGTCACAAAAGGGAAAGGAAGGGAAGGGGACAGAAAAATGAGAACTGTCTTCCCAGAAGGCATTTTTTTTTTTTTTCTAAGCACACCTACTTTTTTTTAACATGTACTACCAAGATAGTCATTTTTAATGAAGAAGACAGTTTCATGACTATTTCCCTACTGTTAATGTGCTGTAGTAGTAATAGTTTGAATTCCCCCAACAGCCAATTACAAAGAGTCTACTGAAGAAATAATCTGTTTATAACTAGCTTTAAAAGCTGGTCATATAACAACAGATGTGAATAGTTTTGCAAATTCAGATGCAGAGTGCATTTTGTTATGGCAATCCTTAAACTATCAAACATGTAGATGTCCATTTATACATACATTTCTTAGGGATGTTAAAATATGTGTTCTGAATATATACCTGACTTATAACATGTATTGTGTGAATCTATGAGTCTTGTTCTTTCAAGGTTTTATAAATGAGTTATTCTTGGAATATATTTTATTAGCTTCTAAGTAGCACACAATATTTGTGACCTGGCCCAAAATGCAGCAAACTTACCAATATGAATGGTTGATGGGAACAGCTGTTTTATTTATTTATTTATTTATTTATTTATTTTTATTTTCTAGGAGAAATTCAACTTGAATCATTCTATTGTGGTCTGTGGTCCATTTTGTGATTGAAATATCTAAAATCAATATTTTACTTTTTTTTTTCTCTCTCTTTAACTCAAAGTATCACAGCTCCAGTATTGGGAAATATAAGCACTGCATCTACTGGCCATATTCTGTAAAGTCAGTCTGTACATGTCCAGCAAGTGAACTGATTATCACAACAATCTTTCCGTACCTGAAATACCCTAGGCAGAGATAGGGCAATGCTAGTCTAGGAATGTGAGGTGCTTGATGCTGAACATAACCACAGAACATCTGGCAAGATGGGACCTCCGGAGACCTCACATCCAACCCAAGCCAAACAGAGCTGATTCCAGCCCTAGGTCAGACCACTCCTAGTTTTCTGCTTGAAAACCTCTGGCAATGGACATCTCACAACCTTTTCTAGGCTGCCTGTTCCAAAGCTGAATGACCCTCCTTGTGAAAAAGTTTTTCCCACTGTCCAACCTGATCTGCCAAACCTGCAATTTGGGGCAGTTTTCCCTTGTTCGGTTCTTCAAAGAAGCATTTGACTTTGTCACATTTGTAACTACCTTTCAAGAAGTTAGTTGTAGCATGGTATTCGATTTTCCCTTAGCCTGCTTTTCAGCAGTCAAGTACCCAGCAATTACTCTAGGGGCTGCACAAATATTGAGGTAATAACAGCACTGACAAAGATAGAAACTGTTAAGCAGATATAAATACAAACATACATAGAAAGCACAGATGAACGAACAAACTAAACACTGTTGGATAAGTAAGTCTATAACACATGTTTTGTATTACAAGTTTTTGCATGCTAAAGCAATCGCAATTTAACCATCTATGTCCTCATAAATCTTTTAACTTCTGTTCAGGGTTATATCCTGAAAGTTCTTCCTTAATCATATTTTCACTTATATTTTACAGCTCTGATCTTTCAAGAATTTTTTCTTTAGAAATATTTCAGGGTTTAACCCCAAATTAAGTACAAGCATTAGTGTATTAATTTTATATGTATGTAGGTATGCATGTATGTATATGTGTGTGTGTGTGTGTGTATACATACATATATATACACATATACATATATATATATTTTTTTATTATTATTATTTTTTTTACAGTTACAGCCCTGAATCAACTGTTTGCTGACTTTGCCAGTTTTTTAACTGGTAGGTACTTATCCAAAAGGGCTGGAGTAGGTGATGATGTGAAGATCTCCCCAGTGTATAATCATTCTGTGGCTGTGCAAGTAGCATAAGCACTCCCATCCCACCTTTGTGAGATGAGGGCTATCACAGACAGAGGGAGTTTTGGTCAGGCTTTCATCATGCCCTACTGATCCCTGCCTGTTAAATCAGTCTTCTGGGACCCTGACAGCTGGTGTAATTAAGAATAGCTTGAGGGCCACCCCCAGATATGCTCAGAAAACCAGTCTGGCACATACTTGGCTGAAGACTGGGGGAGTGGAAAGATCTTTGCCCCCATGTGCTAGTCCTGAGCTCTGTCATGGTGTTCTCCACTGCCATCAAGGCTCATGGTCCAGTGATGCAAGTAAATCTGAACTAGATGATAGAGAAAGAAAAACCCATTACTGAGTCGTGAGCATGAAACAGCCATGTTGTGGATATTTGATCCCTAGCTCTAAACAATACCACTGAAGAGAAAAACAGATCAGCACAGGAGCAGATGGCAGTATTTGCAGCTTTGGGATAGACTTTAGGCACATATTCACCATCTGCCTGCACAGCATTTTCTCAAACTTTGCTAAGTAAGTGGTTTATCGCCACTAAAGCTTATGAGTGTTTTGAGACATTACTGAGTTTTTACATTCAAACATTTTTAGCAGTGTATTGTTACCCAGATAAATAATTTGTGTGTGCTGCATTGAGCAGCTACCCACAACCTCCCACAGCTACTCCCTTAAACAGATCTCCTCTCTTAGTTCAAATTGTCCTTTTGCTTTTTCTATATCATCTTCCTATAAAATATGCAAAATATATCTTTATAGTCCTCAGAGGTTTCTTGCTGATTGTTTTTATATCATTCTTGCAAAATGTGTGCAAGTTAATGGTGCTTTAAGTGCTCTCTGATATTTTGACACCTGTTGTTTCATTTTCTCCCTCATTTTTAATAAATTTCCTCAGTAATGCAACAATTGTTTCTGTTACAGATGAGCCAGTTACCGTAAAGTGTCTTTTCCAAGCTTCTTCCACTGAGAATCACTTTGTTTATAACCAGAGAAATGGGCTGGCAGCTACATTTTTGATAAAGCATCTGTGTTTTTTTCAGTAACTGGTTAATATAGCTCTGAGAATCTCTCAGGAAGGACAAGTCTAGAAAAAAGCAGCACTGAAAAATAATGCTGTCACATTGTATATGCATTGTATATCCATTTGACTTTGTACATCTCTAATTTATATGCTAAATCCTGTTCTGTTTTTCATGCCTGTGTTTATTATCATTACAAATATTTGTTTTTCACTAATCATCAGATCTCTGGTTGCTTTAGAAAGATTTTGTGTTTTCAAGATACAGAAGGTTTAATTTTGATCTTTCTGTCAAGGAAGGGGAAATAAGTACTTTCAGCCTCTATTTAAATGCACACATTAACCAATCTGTATCAAGTACTGCAATTTTATATCAGACTGACTAACAGAGGTAAACCCTGAATAATCCAAAGGTTATTTGTCAGAAATTTCATCCCTGAAGTTCATGGTAATTGTTATTTCTTAGTGTCCTTTTTACAATGTGTTTGATCATCTAATCAGGAAGAGGAAATTATATCATATAACTTAATGATCAAACAAGAGAGAGATCAGATTTTTCATTGATTGACTCCTGTTTTGAGCAAGTCGTAGGTTTCACCTTCACTATGGATGGATGGTGGTCACAGGTTGCTTAAGAAAAACAGATAAAACTCTGGATATCAGCATCAGTAATAGTGGTTCTCTAATTAGTGAGAAGGCAAACTGTGTCTATGTTTTCCCCACTCTTTGTGCCATAGTCTATTTTCCAGCTCTAGAAGTTCCTCCTTGCTTTCGGCCTGTTCTTATCCTCCCAGTGCCCCCTTGCTGCGAGGCAGAGGTGACTCTTGCCACGTACTTCGCCACAGGATCTCTCTCAGAAACTCGCTGCTGTCTTCAGTGTATTCCTGTGGCGACCTGATCTCAGGGCTGGAGCCCGTGAGGACGCCTCTCCTTTCAGGGATACATGTGCTCCTAGTTGTCCCCACTGAGGTGACGGTCTCTCCACCTCTGGGGAAGGAGGTACAGGAGGATGCGGATATCCATCACAGCTGAACCACACCACTCAGTGGCATACGACCTACAAATTCATTTACCTAGCAAGATGGGCTGAGCTAGTAGACAGTGGACCCTGTTCCACAGACAAAAAATGTTAGCTCATCAACAGCTGTGTGACAAAGTTCATCTACTTCTATGACATCCAGCACATATTAGATTAATCTAGTCAGATGGAGCTGGGCATATGTAGTCAGATATCATTCATGTATTCGGTGTTTCTAGTTAGGCTGCAGTCCATGACAGTTTGGCTTTATGCTAATACAAATTATCAGTGCAAGTGGTTTGAGCCATTTGTCTCAGCCATTTGAGCTGTAGACTTAAGCCTAGATTCATTTACTAAAGGTAATGCGATGGGATCTATGCCCAAACTTTGTTTCCTTCCCTACAGGTGTCATTAAACAGCTCTTATTTATTAAAGTAGAAGCAGCGTATAGATAAAACATTTTCTTAACTGTTTGCTAGAACTTCCTGGGATAACATAATCCACAAGAGATACACTAGTAAGCCACTTTCTGGTCCATCAAGCTATTTTCTATATGGGACCAGAAATGCTCTCTTCTTCTCACCTAGTTTTGTACTGCTGAGCTTTCTCTCCCTACCTGCAGCCTAGACCTCCAAAAGTTGCGGTGCAACAAAGAGGGCGAGCTAAACACACTCCCTGGTGCTTCAACAGGCCAGGTTCCCTGTCCTGGGAACCAAGCCCTCAGGATGATCTGTTTATCTGAATGAATACAAAAGTTTCTTATGAACTGTTAGACCTAAGCTGAACTCAGCTGTAAATGATGAATGAGAGAAGAATACAAACGTAATTAGATCAACTTATATTACCCTGAACCCCAAATTCACACACTAAGATTTTTTTACTACAGCATGGAGTAAGTGAGCCTTGCGGACACAAAAAGAAGACTGGAAAGAACCAGTTTGTAAAAAAGGCCACATCTTCTTTTTGAAGGTCTACTAAAATAAGCTGAGAGCTCTGAACTATGAGAAGACATTTATGCTAGAAGATTTGAAAGCCAGTCAGGCAGTAATGCATCTGCATATACAAAAAGCTTGTTGAAAGTAATAAAAAAAAGTACTTCCTTGATATCTGTGCCTTAATCCTAATGAATGGATGGATTATACCACTTTAATATATTAGTACACAAATACTGAACATCATGCAGCAATCTGAACATGTTTAATGAGTACTATAAGGAAGATAGTAAATTCTCATTAATCTATAGAAAAGATGACACATCAGTGATTTTTTTCAAATTAAATGTAAACCTGTAAGCACACACAGCTCTATATAAGTAAGGAAATTGTATTACAAAATATATGTCATTCTTTATTTAAGTTGCTGTTGTGCATTTTTTGTGGAATGAGACTTCCAAAATGCAGTGTATTACATCTGTGAATATATCACAACATTAAATATAAAGAATAAACTGTTAGTACTAAGGGAAGGACACAGAAAATACTTAGTAAATCTTTATTTAAAAATACTGCAAGCTATTTTTTTTAAGTTCTAATTACTACATATTGTACTCAAACTAGCTAGTTAGACTAGCTCTATATTGTTTGCTTAGTCAACTGATGTTACATTCTTTCTTCATTGGGTTATAAGAGTTCTGTACACTCTTGTGCAATATTGGTGTCAATAAACAGATAAATGAGATAGAAATAAACACCTCTATTATATACTCAGTATTCAGTTAACATAGTTGATACTGACTTATCATTTTTATTAGCATACCCTGTATATGGTTATTAGGTCTTTCTTCTAAATTATGTCTAGATCCAGTTGGAGCTCCATTTTACTAAGCAATATACAAATGCAGAAATGGACGCAGCAGCTTTCCCAAAGAGCTCACAGTATATATAAGAAAGAGGCAACACATGGGAAATTGACATACTATGTAGCCTGCATACTTAAGCATCATAATGAAAATAGCTATTTCCCATAGAAATCTGGAATTACTGTTTCATATCTCAAATCTAAGTATGTTGAACAAATTAAAAAATAAAAAGAGAAAATCAGCTTCATTTCAGAGAAGCATCCAGAGTTCTGAAAACCTTCCAGTCTTGCATTGAATTATTTAACTGATATGGATCTACAGTAAATGTAAATATTTTGAATAGGTTTAGAGTCTCTTCCTCTCTCCTTTCTTGTTAGACTTCCACAGCCTACAGAATCTAGGTGGCAGCATACTGAATACCAACAGGATGCAGGTTTAGACATAATGGCAATTCCATGCATGAGCAAAGAAGGCCATGAATTTTGCACAAATGCTAGAGGTGAGTATGTGGAGGGACTCCATTTTCCCTCTATATATCATTTCCCCACATGTGTCACCATAAAGAAGCTGCATGTGAAATAAAGGCTGAAGTTTTGGGGAAGAGTGCACCCCAGCCATTAGCATTAAGGCCTTAGTGAAGATCATCTGGAACATCAGTGGTTTGGGATGCATCCCAAGCTTCCAGGCTTCAGTGGCTTTTCTTTCCAGAGTGAGGGAAGACTTATGTAGCAATATATGTGTTATTTGCATGTCTTTTTGTTTGTGTTGGAGTGGCTGATTCATTCTGAGCTTTTGTACAGAAAGAGAGACAACTTACTCTTTTTTTTTTTATGTTGGTCTAGTTGTGTACATCTTTAAAAAGCAGCAGAGCTCTGGAATTTCAGAATTAACATTTTTATTGCCTTTAAACTGTAAAATTGCCATGTATGAGAACTGCAAAGGAAATCAGTATAAAATACTCCCCATCACAAGGCTTTCTATGCTAGTTATCTACTGAAAGGTAGATTGCAGGCATTTCAAGCTTGCTGTTGTTATTTGCACAACAAAATGTCTAGAATAACTTCTGACTTCTTGAGAAATTATCTATCTCTCTGTGAACATGTAGTTATGATGGACAATGACAGTGCAAGTCAACAGGACCAGTAGGTTGACTATAAGTGTCTGAGGGAGACAAAGAAGGAATTAGAGACTCATGGCTGGCAGGAATAGTCACCACTAACCTCTACGGTATTCACTATAAAACTCAAGGCTTGCCTTCTCTCATTCTTAATTTCCCTTCCAAAAAAATACATTCACAGATCTGGTAGACCTGCTTCTTGGAGCTAAGGAAGAGAGAGAGGCTTCCTTCCTGTGAGACACCTTGGCATTACAGTGAAAAGAGACATCCTGTAACTTGGCTATGCTCTATAAATCCTGTACCACAAAATCCTGGCCCTATTTTGCACCATCCTTTCTTCATTAATTCAGATAAGTGCCCCTTATGCTTGTCGCCTACTTAGAATATTATATAAAACATAACGTTATAAACTATAAGTTAGATACTAATAAATGTATATACTACTTAAATACACAATATATACATACATATATTTATACATACATATATTTAAAGACAACGATATACATACATTTATATAGAACAAAATATTCTCCGACAATCAATTTTTGTGCATGAACAGCACTCTGAAGAAGTCTGACAACTCAAAGACAGTGTTTCCTGCCCTGAGCTTTATTCAGATCAGTGAACTAGGATTAAGAGGATCATTTATCACTTGTTAATCCACAGATCTACAGAGGTCCCCTGAAAGAGGGAGCACTTCATGCATGGTTTGCTTTTTCTGACATATATCAATAGGAAAACACTTCATTCTTTCTCAGGATAATGTTTACGCAGTAAGTGAAGACTGGGATTATTAAGCTCTTTAGGTATGGTTGGATTTTTACTATTGTAGGTAAATCATTGATTCCATGTGGTTGAATTCTATATTTTTACAGATTCAGTTTCTTCTGTCATAAATTTACCTCTGCCTATGCTACAAATAAGTCTGAGGTTCATATTACCCCAGCTTTCATTGTCAGCCTTCTCCAAATGTTTAAGGCGCGTTCTGTGAACTTGCCTTATGTAGACGAACGTATGCACATAACCATTCCAAAACCTATTGTTCTCTCTAGACAGACACTTTATATAAGACATAGTGAAAAGACCAAAGGTTTTGGACTTCAGTGATTTTACTTTCTGCATTCTCTTTCCCTCGCTCTGAAATGGTAGAAGACCTATCTGTCTTTGTATAGTGTTTTGAAATATGGCTGTAAACCATTCAGTGGCCGCATGTAAGACAAAGCAAAGAAATAGCTCGTAAACACAAGATCTATAACAAAGTCACTGTGGTCCCTTGAATAGTTCTATATTGTTCTAATATAACCCCAACAGCTTTACAAAGCACCAAGTAGCTGAGAGAGACATTGTTAATGTAACTTTAATATTTTTAGGTAAATGATTTTTTCTTAGTATAGGCTTCATTTATTTAGCATTTCCATCATGGGTTCTGTTGGCAGTTGCATCTGGGTAGTGCTGAAAAAGTTTCATTTGAATTTTGCTTGAAAATACCATGTATATCTTGCAGATTTATTTATAGAGATATTTCTATTATGTTCAGATTGTGATCTCAAACTAAGATTCAGAATTTGATCTGAGGGAAATATGTCAAAGGCTAAAGCTCAGGTTGGCATTCATGATACTGAAATCTCGAAAGACTTTGAGACCAAATGGCAAAGTCACATATTTTATGAATTCTTTTAATTTAACTTAAATGTTTTGAATATAAATTTTTGAGAAATGTTTGCACATACAGTGAAAAATGGAAGAAAAAAAAAGTTTTCTTTGGAGCTTTGGACAGATCTGTCATTTTGTTTCATCCTATATGAAAATGTATGCAATTTAATGCTCCAAATTTAATCTCTCCTAGTATGTGTATAAGATATGGGACATGAACAGCTGTTCAGGTTTTGTATGAATCATTATATAGACACTGTGGGTAAATATGTTTCCCTTCTGCAACTTTCCGAAAGCTGTTCTGTGAGTGAATTTGATAGGCTCAGCTGGCAAATATGTAAGTTAAAATGATTCTGAAAAATTGCCTCTCCTGAATAATAGGCAATCTCACTATCTCATTTACAGAGTAGTCAACAGCTTCTATTCATTATGTAAAACAATTGAAAACTTGGCTTCTTTATCAAATAGGCAGTAAAATTACTTATTTAGCAAATGAAATTAGAAAATTTCATTTTGCAAAATCACCTACCTTGTGTGGTTTAGTGATGTGTTTAAAATATTCTGGTAGAGATATATAAATATCTGAAAATATCCTAAAGGAAGCATGGGGCCATTTCTGGTATATCACCCTAAAATATTCATTCTTTATAAAATAATGTTTATGATTTATTTTTTTCTTCTCTTCCATATAATAACCTTTGTGATGCACAGACAATCAATTTCCCCAGTGTTTTTAATTTCTATGGTTTATTTTTGCACATTATTTCAGATACTATATAAGTATTTGCATATCAGTATTATTGCTTTACTGCTACTGAATGCAGAGATGTAGAAATGTGGCATGCATTTCCCTTCTTACATCCTTTCATTAAATTTTCTCTGTATTTATTGCTGTTCAGCAGCAAGGCCGGGTGACATTTCAAACAGTCTTGAGTAACAGCAAGGGCCAAGCAGGTACGTATGACTATATGGACAGAGCAGGGCAATAAACACAGACACATGCAGGTGAAAACTAAAGGATTTTCCCATTTGCTCTCACAGACCATGTAAATCTGTGCTGGCAGGGGTACGAATGCCCAACGCCAGTCTGCTTCTGTCCACGTCCCTATGTTAGTGCCAAGCTTTCATTGGCAAAGACCTGCAGTTTGCCAAAATGGGTAGCAGCAATCTAGAGCTTCACGGAGCAATTCCAGACTAAGAATATGTGAAATCCTTTGACCACAGCATTTTTTGTCATGTGAACCCCACTCTCCACTAGGAACTCACTGATGGTAAGCATCCTCTCGTCTTCAAGATGTTTCCAAAGACTGATCTTTATGTTTCCATAGCCAAACTATATGCTTGCTGCTGCCTATCACAAAGTTGCTTCTAGCCTGATTTCCTAAGAAAATCAGACTTCTGTGATTGTGTTATGCAGAGAAACCTCAGAAATATCAAGTTCCTTCAAGTTGTGTGCTCTGGCAAAGTAAAGGCTGTAAGTTCACCGACCAGCCCACCAGGTAGCTCATGCAAAGCCTAGAGCCATCCCCAGTGTGTGCCACCTCCTGCCATGGCTTTACCTGGGGAACACAGGGCACCACTGACTCTCCCCTGAAGAAGGTGGTGTGCAGGGCAGGAGAGGCTGTCTGTGGAGACATGGAGAACAAGGAACGTGGATCTTGTGGGCTGCAGGGACATGCACTCAAATCCTCTGAAATACAGGCTTTGCTCATCTTGCTGTTCATGGAACAAACTTTGTCTTCAATGTTGTTTAAAGCTTTGTGTCGGAGGACAACCAACTACCTTACAGTCCTAGATGTTGCGTGGTGTGAAGGAGGGGGAGAAGGAGATTTACTGCATGACTCCATGACTTGTCTCAAAGATCAAAATTCACTGCACAAGCTATAACGGTACAAAGCAACAATTCTTATCAATAGAAATTCAGCTCAACTAGAACACTTATTTCTAGTTACACTAAAAGTTATGCTAACGGTAACTACTTAGTAAACAGAGAAAGCTAGCTATTTTATACCAACTGTAACTACCCAAATGAATGAAGTAGGCAAACCAATTCTGATTGATCTCATCCACGCGTTGCCTCAGTGGCGAATGTACCCTCAACCCCAGGGAAGTAACTGCGGGAGTGTATCCCCGTCCCGAGGGGTTCCCCGGGTTGGCAGACCCGCTGTCACCCGTGAAGAGCCCAAGACGGCCTCTGGGGCAACCTGTTCTTACCCTTCAGGGGAAGGTGGAGGTGGAGTCGCAAGGCCAGTTGCAGTTCTCTTCACGCAGGCGCAGCCCCTGGCTCTTGGCTGCTGCAGGCTTCAACTCTCCTCCGTCGTTGTTATGAGGTTCGCACCCACAGTCATGGGGTGGGGGTGGCCGAACACCCCCAAGGGCAGGCTAGCTGCCTTGCGCGCTCTTCAGCACTGAAGAAAGGAGTTTGGGTGACTGCGAATGACTGCTTTGCTCTTGCAGTGGTGGTCCCAAGGAGAGATCCCATAGCTGGGGTAAGAAGGAGGTAATTCCAGACCATGATGATTACCACTGCCCCAGCAGTGAAAGCAGGTGCTGTCTCTCAAGGTCCTGAGGAGGAGGAGGAGGAGGAGGTAATTCCAGACTGCAGTAATTAACACTGCCCCAGCAGTGAGAGGAGGCTTTTGTTTCTCAAGGTCCTGGTGCCCAGGCAGGCCTTGTCTCCAAGTCTTGACATCCTCCCTTTTGGAGTGTGAGACACAGGCATGCAGACTGCTGGTAACTGGCACCAAATGTGTGTGTGTGGAGCTGGGAGCATCTCCCCATACTTTGCCACTTGTGGTTTTATCTGGAAGATATTGTGCATAATTAACTGAATTCTTCCTGCATGAAAGAGGATAAAATTGTTCCCATAATAACAAATGGTTCAATTATTTCAAAAGGAGAAAAAATCTTTTTGCTTTAACTGAGGAATATATAAAAATACACTTGTATCACATATTATTTTCTCTAAACTGTGTTTTATCAAATTTTTTGCCATATTGGGCAAAGGAGAGTTCTCTGCGGCAAGGCATATAAAGCGAAGTAATTTGGGATTTAAAAGTCAGGCTTATGAATCTGTTTCAGATGTCCTTATAGTCTCTATTTTCAAAGTTAACTCTTATTATATTGTAGTGATGCAAGAGGACTACAGGTTAGGTGTTACAATTTCCATTATTCTCAAAAAGTGTAATTACAGACTGGTCATCCATGGCAAACCCTGAAATAAGTTGAAACCTTCCCTTACAGAGTTTTTTCACCACTGAATTTCCACTGACTACAACAGAACTATGTTTGATTTACATTAATTATGGGCACAATTGTAATTTTGCCATGTGTCCAATGAGTGGTGAAGCCCTCCACTGAAGTGTTTTGGCTGAGGTCTAGCTTACAGATAGTGATTTGTGATTTTGCTATGAGTTTTTTGTCAATAAACACTATTTCCTTTGTGAGCTAGAACAGTAGCATTTTTGAGGCACCTCCCCAATTTCTCACTGTACAGCTCTGCAGAATGAAGATTAACAGTATCATGAACATTGGTTTCCTGAATAGAAGTACCTGGAGTGCATGTAATTGGTCATGATCTATTCCCAAGTGAGACATATATATCCAGCTGCCTTTACTTTAGTTATTAGACTTTGTTTCTGTTTCCTCAGTCTCTGATGGGAGTTCTTATGACAGTATTTCCTGTAGCGAGAACAATTTTCCTCATCAACATATAATTTTTTTCTCTGAATCCCACTGGGACTTCTTCCTCCTTACTTGCAGGAATTGTCAGCAATCCTACATATTTAGCTTTCCTACAAGTCTCCATTCTTTCACTTCTCCTCTCCAAGCTCCATTTAGCCTCTTTTACACAAGCTGCAAAGTCTTTATTAACTTTCATTATTTTAGATTTATTTTCAGGCTTCTCAGCTTGATTTTCTATATCTTGTATTTGATTTTCTAGCCTTGTGCTTTTATTAACGGAATGGTGTCCTGTGGCTAAAACACCGAGTGAGGATATCTGGATTCTATTTCCAGTTTTGACACAAAATTTCTCTACAATCCTTTGTGTCCCAGTGCCCTACACTGGGAAACAGCATTTTCCTCACTTGCAGGCATTATGTGAAGTATACTTCACTAATGGCTGTGAGGAGACTATTGGATGACAGTGAAGTGCCATTATGAATCTTTTGACTTTACTTTCAAAACACATTAGGCTCTTCATAACCATTTAATGAAGCAGAGATTAGCATTAAGATTGCTTCATCCATTGCAAGACCTTCTTTTCACTGTTTAAACTTTGCAATACTTTGGGCATTTGGATTGAAATACTCAGCATCCCATTAATACCTCTGGCTAAACATTCAAAAAAAAAAAAAAAAGCCCTCAGAGAAAGCAGTTGAATAGTTTCTCAGAACACAGCTAGAAAGACCACCATATTTCATCCATTAAAACAAAAATACAAACAAGAGCTGCTTCTGTGGCAGCACAGCATTCCATTTGTTATTTCCCAGGTTTCAAGAGCTTGGTTTTACAGCCTTAATGTGTTCTTTTAACTAGTTTTATGTGCAAATAAAAATTAAGGCCTCAAGTTAACAAAAGGGTCTCTCTGTTCTATCAAAAGCATTTGGATGAACAAATTTCAGTAACTCCTTGTAAGTAAATTAATTCCAAGCTGTAGAGTGGAAAGCTATATAGAAAAAAAAAAAAAAAAAAAAAAGACAGGGCATATAGTGGGCAATAATACTGTGTATACATTTTTTTTAACAGATGTTTTCTATTAATAATGTTACTTATCAGTTCATTTCACGTATTCTTTTTTTTCTTCCAACAAGCAGAAAATATTTTTTATTCAGTGTTGCTTCAATTTTTGATAACATTAGTTATGGGAGGATTTTATTATGAAGTATTTCTTGTATGTGACCAGATGATTCTTGCTTGTAACCAATGATTCTAAAGTAGTACCTGTCAGCACTTACTTAATAATGGTGGAGCAGAAAAATTTATTTACACTATATAATACCACTATAATTAGGTCTGAAAGTGTTCAGAAAGAAAGGAAACTATTACACTGAGATACTGAGTTACAAAGACGTGAAGTAATTTGCCCCAAAATAGCTAATCACCAACAGTTGTGATTTATGGTGATTCAGCAACCAAAACGAAGCAAGTTTGCCTAGTGATGGTGAAAAGTCAAAACTAATGTCAAAAGCCATATAGGCAGGCACAAGGATAAGAGAATGATGCCCCATTATCCCCAAACGTGCTGAAGATGTCAGTGATTCTCATGCTGTGTCTTGGTCTTTTTGCACCAATATGGGTTTGTAGCATGTTTGACAAGAGCTTCCAGTTCAGCATCTATGCTATTCTACAATATTGCAGTACAAATAATAATAATAGTCTTAAACATGGGTGTGAGCCTTGCTTGGGAAAATCTTTCAGAATCAGAAGGAGAGACTGGAACTGAAGCCAGTTAAAGGAGCCTTCTATATCAGAAATAGAAATAAAACATAAAATTCACCTTAACTTCCAGGTGTGATATAACTGCTTTTTGCAGCAGAGTAAATAAATAAGTAGGAAAATGAAGAACTCTAGGGAGAAAGAAAGAACACATTTCCTTTTTTAAATCCACAGAAGGCAATTATGCTTATTTGCGTATTTCTTAAGCCTGCAATAGGGTGGAACACTTTTCATTTCCCAGACTGACCAGATTCACAGAATCACAGAATCGCTGAGGTTGGAAGGGACCTCTGGAGATCATCTAGTCCAACCCCCCTGCTCAAGCAGGGTCACCTAGAGCACATTGCACAGCATTGCATCCAGGCGGGTTTTGGATATCTCCAAAGAAGGAGACTCCACAACCTCTCTGGGCAACCTGTGCCAGTGCTCTGTCACCCTCACAGTGAAAAAGTTTTTCCTCATGTTCAGATGGAACTTCCTGTGTTTCAGTTTGTGCCCGTTGCCTCGCGTCCTGTCGCTCGGCACCACTGAAAAGAGTCTGGCCCCATCCTCTCGACACCCTCCCTTCAGATACTTGTACACGTTGATAAGATCTCCTCTCAGCCTTCTCTTCTCCAAGCTAAACAGGCCAAGCTCTCTCAGCCTTTCCTCAGAAGAGAGATGCTCCAGTCCCCTAATCATCTTCGTAGCCCTTCACTGGACTTGCTCCAGTAGTGCCACATTCCTCTTGTACTGGGGAGCCCAGAACTGGACACAGTCCTCCAGATGTGGCTTCACCAGGGCTGAGGAGAGGGGGAGGATCACCTCCCTCCACCTGCTGGCAACACTCTTCCTGATGCACCCCAGGATACCAGTGGCCTTCTTGGCCACAAGGGCACATTGCTGCCTCATGCTTAACTTGGTGTCCACCAGCGCTCCCAAGTCCTTCTCCGCAGAGCTGCTTTCCAGCAGGTCAACCCCCAACCTGTCCTGCTGCCTGGGGTTATTCCTCCCCAGGTGCAGGATCCTGCACTTGCCTTTGTTGAACTCCATGAGGTTCCTCTCCGCCCACCTCTCCAGCCTGTCCAGGTCTCTCTGAACGGCAGCACAGCCCTCTGGGGTATCAGCCACTCCTCCCAGTTTTGTATCATCAGCAAACTTGCTGAGGGTGCACCCTGTCCCTTCATCCAGGTCATTGACGAATAAGCTGAACAAGACTGGACCCCGTACTGACCCCTGGGGGACACCGCTAGCTACAGGCCTCCAACTAGACTCTTTGCCACTGATCACAACTCTCTGAGCTCTGCCTTTCAGCCAGTTCTCAATCCACCTCATTGTCCACTCATCTAGCCCACACTTCCTGAGCTTGTCTATGAGGATATTCTGGGAGACAGTGTCAAAAGCCTTGCTGAAGTCTAGGTAGACAACATCCACTGCTCTCCCCTCATCTACCCAGCCAGTCATTCCATCATAGAAGGCTATCAGACTGGTTAAGCATGATTTCCCCTTGGGGAAGCCATGCTGACTACTCCCAATCTCCTTCTTTTCCTCCACATGCTTGGAGATGGCCTCCAGGATGAGCTGCTCCATCACCTTTCCTGGGATGGGGGTGAGACTGACTGGCCTGGAGTTCCCTGGGTCCTCCTTCTTGCCCTTTTTGAAGACTGGGGTGACACTGGCTTTCTTCCAGTCCTCAGGCACCTCTCCTGTCCTCCATGACCTTTCCAAGATGATGGAGAGTGGCTTAGCAATAATGTCCGCCAGCTCCCTCAGCACTCGTGGGTGCATCCCATCGGGGCCCATGGATTTGTGGGTGTCGAGTTTGCCTAAATGATCTCTAACCCGATCCTCCTTGACCAAGGGAAAGTCTTCCTTCCTCCAGACTTTCTCTGTGGTCTCCAGGGTCTGGGGTTCCTGAGGGCTGGCCTGAGCAGGAAAGACTGAAGCAAAGAGACATTCAGCAATTCTGCCTTCTCTGTATTCTTTGTCACCAGGGCATCCTGGTGACTCCTTTTCTCTCTTCATTGTACGTCCAGTACATTGTAGCTCTAAATGACTTTCCTGTGGCACTGATTAAGAAGGAAAGGACTGAAAGATGAGTTCAGCCATCCAGTCATGAAACCGTAAGTAGCAATTTGGTTCTTTGGATTGATAACTAGGATCTTAAACCTGACATAAATGTGCTCACAGTTGCAAGGTATCAAAGCAAAGTGATCTAAAGTTGTCACCATATAGGGGAATTATTTTGATTATAGTAAAGCTTGTTGCATGTTTTTACCAGTACCATTGGGCTAAAACCCAAATATTTCTAGAGATTCCACAAGGCATACTCTAGTCTATCATGCTGTAGCTTTTGAATGCACATATCCTTGTACTCTTCTTCAGTGAGGCTGAGTCAGTACCAGTCAGAGGGAGCTTCCACAGTATCTTATTTCCTAGAAAGAACTGAGAAACTCATAAGAATATCTCATCACAGCAGAATATATCATATAAGGTTCTGCAATGGTCATACAGATGCTTACATTATTTCCAAATTAAAAGAGGAAAACACAGGTATTTTACAGTATTTGTACAATAGTGGCAGGATTTTTTATGGTTGGGAATGTAAAATGGGGGTAGGCAGAACTATAGTTAAAGCATTAAAATAAATGACATCCAATGTTAAGCAATACAAGTAAATAGTGTCTATGAAAGACTAAAAGAAAACTGCCACGAATTTTTAATTTAGCTTCAAGTAAGGAACAGACTATCATTGCATTGTTTGTGTCAGATCAGGTTGCAACTCACTGCCTATATAGTCAGATTCCAGATCGACCACCCCAGAGCAGTCATTTGTATTTTATGTGCTTTCATCACCTCCCTGATCATTTGATTCCCCACTATGGTAAACCGTCTTTGCAGTTTCTTTTTATCTGGTTTCTCATCTCTATGATCATTACAACATATATAAAAAACTTCACGCAAGAAATTTATTCTTGCTTACTTAAATGTCTTTGGGAAGCGAATTCCAGAATTTGACTTTGAAACTTGGAAAGGATATTGGAATGAAGCATGGGGCATCTGCAATGGATCTGTCTTACTCATACTTTTAAATATGTCTGTTAGTAAATATATTTAGTTAAAAAGTATTATTTTTCACTCTAATATATCATTTATGGCAGGAGATTTTGTAGTGGCTGGAAGGAGCTGACTAGGAGAAGCAGCAGGTTGTCAGAATCTCCCTCCTTTTTCTGGCAGGTTATTACAAGGCAGTAGTTAAAAATCTTTCCTAGCCAGCCACGCATTGCTGGGGTTTTCCTATATTTTATTAGCCCTTTGAAATGTCTGGAGCAGGTCTTTTCAAACTGGTAAATAGCTGCAGAACTGTTTTGGATTTTTCAGCCCTACTTTACTACCACTACTATGAATAATAATAATGATGGCATGGTGAAAATCATGGACAGCGCTCTAGCAAAGTAGCCATTCTTGCCTTCGAAGTTATACCCAGGAATCAGTGCGAGTTTTCTGTTCTGATCCTTGAGAATCACTGGAGTCATATGATAAGTATTTCTGTTTGCAGCAGCAGCAGGCAGAATATCAAGAATATCATGAAAGAACTCCTGTGAAACGCTGTTTGTGCTCATCATTAGGCAAATATGTTTCTGGTCTAGGTTGCTGTAAACCCATTACTGTCTGAGCTTTATTTTAGTACCTGTGCATATGTGTGTTTGCAGAATTTGTAATCTAATTTGGAAATACAGTTGTGATTTGATGCCTTTGCATGTACATTGTAATACTTGATCTGAAATGATCTAAAATGCTCGCAAGTAATGAATGATATAGCTTAATCTCAAATTAACAAAAAATATTTATAAACAATTCAAAAGCATTCTTACTGAGCAAGTATATGAGGCTGCTGCTATTTTGTAAATGGCAAGAGTGATGTTTCAGTGAAAGAAGGAAAGTACTTGTTCATGAAACACAACCAGAATTTGTGGGTGTAGTGTACAATTATCTGAAAATAGCCTGTGTTAAGCAGTAGGCTAGACAGAGTGAACATAATGGCATTTCTAACTTAAAAATGGTTAAATCTAGTGGAAGCTTTTGTAGAGGTCAGTGCAGTAGAAGGTTAGTAAATTTTATGATGAGTACATATATTATTACTACAACTGTTATCATCAGCCATTTCTATTAGATTTTTCCCTAGAGTCTGATGCAGACATTAGGGCTTTCCTCTGCTAGAAAGCATAAAAATATATACTAATTGTTAATACTAATGGATACTATTACCTGAAAAGCTAACAGTCTATAGAAGAGAGACAAAGAGGGCTAGAGGAGAGACAGAGACACAGAGCAATGAAGTTACATGCTCAAGGATGTTCAGAAAGTCATGGCCCAAACTGGGATTAGTATTTAGTTCGTGTGTTTAGTTTCACTCCCCATTTCTTTTGAAATGATCTCAGAACTCATCATACTTCTGTGATAATCAGGTGGCAGATTTAATGATAAATATACTCTACTATGGTAGATCTAAAAGTGGAAAAGATTGTCACAAAATGTTATCAAGCTTAAGAATTTGTCAGGATTTTTTAAAAGATTAGCCATTCATACGGATAACAAGACTACTTGGAGCTGATAAATATTGAAGAGAAATAAATACCCTTGGGAAAAAAAAAAAGCTATGCGATCCCTCAAGCTTTGCAGCTGTAAAATTAAGGGTTAGAAGGGTCCATAACTGTTGGATGAAGGAATCTTTCAGCCAGTTACTCTCTGGATGAATATCCGTGACTGCTGATCTGGTGTTTGCTCCTGGCTCTGTGGCCTCTCTTCCTGCAAGCCCAGCAGGGGTAGTTAATTAATCTAACAGAACCTAAATTGCTTACGTTTTTTTTCCATTTTACAATGAAAACTGTAACTGGTAGATTAACCTCAGCAGGCAGCTCTCAGTCTTGACTGGAAGATCTTTGCATGTGCCAGGTTGGCCTCCTCTCCTGCTTGGCTTGTAGGCATGAAGCAGTGGTGGGCTCACCTGGTAGGAGAACTGCGTTCAGAGACACCTCAGTACTTAGGTTACTTACTGGTTATTAAACCTAAGCTTCAAGGTTTGGCTTCCGCATTTGTGAGACAGAAAGTGAAAAAGAGAGAGGGAGAGGGAAAAAAAACGTTATTCTTTCATGTCAGCCTGAATTAATTTTAGACACTCAAATCTCTGGCCATCAGCATGGAGTATCTTTCTGTAACATCTTGCTGTGATGTTTGTGCACAGATGAATCATGAATAGTCTTCTTATCACTGTTTAGTCCTTGTCCATGAGTGTGTCTAGGAGTACGATTCAGCTTTTTCTTCAAAATGGGAGAAGTTTGTTTTTGTTTAAATTCTCATTTTGTTCTGCTTTTCCAAGAATTCCAAGTATTTGTCCTTCAGTTTTCTGGGAAGAATGAAGTTAATAGCAGCCTTTGCATCCAAATTCCTTTTAATTACAAGAAGCTTTTTGCATTCTTTAACGTATTAAAACTGGTTTCAAATATTAGACTTTAATATTTTGTTACATTTTACATTATTACATTGTTTACTTTGTTACATTTTATCAATTTGAATATTCATTTTCATCTATAAACTGATAACCCTATGAAATTCTTTCATATGGTGCTTCTTCAATATCAAAGATGGTAGTTTTAATAACGTTCTCTATCCAGATATCTCAGAGATTACATTCATTTACTCAGATCGCTGGCTCTTGGCCAGCCTTCTTAACATTCCTGCTCTAGAGAGAATACATGCACTACATGAATTTGAACACTGTTTCTGAATCCTTCTTGCTAGAGGTCTACAATTAAAATTTCCTCTGAAGCTAACGGAGGGTTTCGTGAATTAGTTATGTTCTTACAGCAAATGAAAATGTGTATAGCTTTTTACTCCTACAATGTGTGACAGTAAACATCATGGTATACATTCCTCTGATCCAGACTATCTCTTTTTCCCAGTCTTATTTTTCACAAAGTCATTTTCCGTAAGTTTTAGTTTTCTTCTATAATCCCTTTAAATATTTAATAATATTTAAGAATAAATATTATTTAAGTATAAAGGGATTCAGTAATCCCTTAAATATTTAATAATGTCCAAGCTTCTTGTCCTACTCCTCAGTGAAGCTTCTAGGTTCTTTAAGCCACCAAAAATACTCAAAGATGCAGTGTGACACTAAGTTCACCTAACATATTTGGACCGATTTGTTTATTGCTTATTGAGTTACTCAGGTAACCTGAATTTTATTACTGTTATTTAAAAGGTAAAATTCACAGGCCTGAGATGCAGTGTTTTTCCACAGTATTACTCATAGTTAAAAAAAAAAAAAAAAGATAAAAGGGGATATTTCTCTCATCTGCAAAGTATTAATGGCATACAAGGCTAGACTACTGCAGTACAGAAAACAGACTTTTTATTAAATTGGGCAAGATATGGGAGCCCCCTTCCATTTCCTATCAGGTTCTAATTAAAGTAAAACTGTTGATGGTCTGAACACTGACAGATGAAGACAGGAAAAAAAAAAAAAAGAGGAACTTTCCATTTATATACAGTTCATTATGTACTTTGTTTCTGCTACACATTTTTAATGCAACAAGACAAGACCTCCAGAATCAACATGTTTTTTTTTCTCCCGTTCCTCCCTACTTTCTTTCATGTTTCACATAATTTTTTACTATCATACGTAACATACTCTAGGGCCACGCAAGAGCCTCTTGACGCATATACCATGTAAACATTAACAGTACACCCACTCTAGTATCCTTTCCTGGCTGTTCAGTTTGCTTATAGAAAAAGATCCAACCTGAACTTTAGGGATTTTCTTTCTGGGTAAATCCTGATGATTCAGATAGGTAAAGATGGCAATGACAGCGGCATAGCAAAGTGAGTGATTGTGGTCTACCTTTGCACAGTCACTTCAAATCTCTGTGACAAAGATACTTTTTGCTTGAACACGGAGCAATGCTTGCAACTTGACAGATAGACACTGAAAGAAAAAAAAACAAAACACTGATGGCCTCAGATGCACGTAATGAGTGCAAACCACCAGCACACTGTCAAACCTCATCTCTAGTTACGGTCTAGTAGTATGCAGGTCTTAAATCTTGGATGTTTCAACATTCAAAGAAGTCTCTCTGGCATATTCAGTCATGCAGTGTTTCTTGGGTGCTGCTAAGAGTAATGTGGGTGGTAGATTCGTTTTGGAAGTGCATGATCCATGCAACAAACAAATCTCTTTTGTGAAATGCTCTTGATTTCTAACAACAAAAATCTAATTAATTTTTAATTTTTATATATACTGTACTATACACGTATGGACTGAGGCAAGAGAAGTTATGGACAAAGTTATAAACAAATACTAAAACAGAAAATCATTCTTGGAACAAACACACGCCTGTGTATGAATATTCTTCTACCTTTCATGTTGTCTTGTGGACAATGTGAGGAAATATGAATCAAAAACATTACAGAAATAAAAAAATCCAAACTTCCTGCAGTGATTCTGTTCTTAAATAATTCCTGCACTCTGAACTGATGACCTCAGAGGAAGGGTTGCTATCTCAGTGAGACTGACAAAACTGACGGCAGTGTAACACATGCACATTTGAATGCTGGCAACCTGAGTGGATTTTGACATGCATCGCTCCATACATAGTGCTCGGTTCTGGACAGAAGTTATGTAAGTGCAAATAGCAGATATTTTATTAATTAAAGAAGCAAGCAAAAAAGCCCCTAGAATAAATTTACAACCTCTGTGGTTTTAAAGAAAACCCCTGAACTCATTAAAATAATTTATTTTAAGAGCCTATCAAATATAAATAAAAAATAAGAAGAAACATTGCCTTTCTCTTAAAGCTGCAGAGTGTTTAAACTAGCCCTGTGTCCTGGAGAATACGAATAGTGCTGAGGGGTAAATAGATAAAGAGCTAACAGATGTACCTGTCATAGCTCAAGTGACAACTCCAACACAATTAAATGTTTCTTCTTATTAAATTATAAAATCCAGAGAATAACAAGGTGATAAGAAACAGCCAACATGGATTTGTCAGGACAAATACTGTCCAAACGATTTGATTGTCTTCTGATACAGAATAGCTGATTTAGATAATAAGAGGGAATTAACTGATCAGATAAATTTTTAATGCAGTAAGGATCTTGTGTAACATGGGGATTTATGATACAAATGAAATTGCTGGAAAATTGGTGGATGACTAGTTGAAAAAACAGAGTCAAACAAAAATATCAATGACTTGCTATCAAACTCAAATGAAGCAATGCTGTCTTGTCTCTGCACCTATTCACCATTTTATTAAAAAATGGAACAGTCATCTACATCAAAATGAGAGGGAATTTCAAAGACTTTGGGGTTCATTAAAATGAAAAATGAACTTAATAAATTGAAGCAATGCTCCAAAATTAACAGAGGGCTTAGAGAAAGTGTTAGAGAAAATACAAAGTATTTCTCTAGGGTGAAAAAGAAATCATCTTCCTTAGAAGGTGGGGAAAACAGCAACAATTAGAGTGTTAGAGTGGTCCATAAGGTTAATGAGAATCCACAGGGTGATGAGCAAGCAACAAGCAAGAGACAAAAGGATGTACACTCCCTAAGGAAAGTGAAAGACAAGGTCTTTAATTGCATGTTATCTGAGGTGGTGGTGGTGGGGGAATCAACTAACTAACAGACTGTAATTTGGCAAGACCAAACAGCATTTCTAGGAACAGAAATTTGTGTCTCCTCAGCATTCTGATGTATAATTGTAAAACCAATTAAAGGAGCAAAAGCAATTGGCAGATGGTGTTTTACTTTCTTTTGATGTTTCTTTTACAATGATGGCATAATTCAAAATTAATAATTATGTTGTTGCAGCAACATAAACAGAAAAAAAGATACCCAAACAGGAAACAAGAGAAGCAACATCTGAAAAAGCACACTTTCAGAGCAATTCAGTTATATAGCTACATTCCTCAAAAGAGAGTAGATAGTAAGTCAATGTCTTGTGACATTTCCTCTATTACATGTTTTAAATGTATGTATCTGTCTGTTTACGTTCCCTCCAAAGACACACACTTACCGCTACAGATATGCACACACATGCACACACACACAACCCAGTTCACATGTTGAAATATCATGTACCCACAGTTTTTCACAGTTGCACTTTTAGCATAGGTCAGACATTTCTCCCAAATGCTTCTTAGCCTTAGAGATACTAATTCATTAGCTTCACTTGCTAGCAACAATCACAGAAAACACCAAGGCAGAGAAGTTCAGATTGTTGTCAGGGATATAAACTGTCATCAGCCAAATTAGCGGTAGGGGTGCTTTTTATCTGTAAGCTCTGCTTATATACAGGAGCTAGTATTCAATTTACTGTTCTTTCACTCTCTGCTTCTTACAGAAAAGTTATCTGAAGCTTATTTGATGAGGGTTTTTGCTGTTGTTGTTTTTGTTTGTTTCATTGACCCATCCTATGTTTACAGTCTGCAATACACAGAAGTTTGGAGCAGTTCGCTGTTTTCTAAAATTAATTCTTGTAAGAATTTAAGTCTGGGCATGGTACGTAGCTTCCTCTGATCACAGGCCACCCTGCAACAGACAGGCTCAGTTGCAATGAAGGTAGTTTTAATAAAGATGGCTCTTTGGTTCAATTATACACTGTGGACATCTAACTGAAGAAAAAAAAAAGTATTCTTTTATCAGAAGTAAGAGAGGACCTTAAGTCTTCTGGAAATATGTATCAAACTTTATTCAGCAAAATATCTCTATACATGAGAAAGGATTTATGGGGGTAAATTTCTGCACAGAATAAATAAAGTAATCTGTAACACTGGTTGTCTTGCACATATCTTGAAAAAAAAAAAAAAAGGATTTTCCTAAATTGTGAGTTCTGTGTATTGAACATTTTTGATCTTAATTATTCAATTATGAAACCTGATAGTCACATCGTCCCTAAGTGTGCTTCTGTGAAAAGTGTTGATGGCTAGGTGATCCACAGATTTGTAAACAAACTTCTGCACCGTCTGCTTATTACTAAAAACTGCAGCAATCTAGTAATTTTCTAATGAAGTTCTGGGGTGAAATGAAATTCTGGTGTTTTGACATTAACATTACTGAAGGGTTTGACCCAAGTTTCTTGTTATTCTGTACACCACTGGCAGATATATTCTCTGTCAGCTTCTGGAGCAGGGGATAAAGGCCCGATTATTAGCAGTGCCTAAATGAATTTTGGCATTCAAATTAATTAGATGCTAACAAGCACTTTTTCTATGTCCCACTCAGATTTTGCTTTTAAATGCTGCAGCTTTGAAACCACGCTTTTTTGAAAAACAGCTTGAGTTGTCATCTCTTGCAATCCAAGAGTAAACGTACTGTGGTCAAAAGTTTAAAGTTGAAGAAGAGTGTCTCTTCTCTGATTGCAAATCGGTTGATAGAATGACAGTATTGATTGTAAAGACATACTTTTTCATAATGTTTTGCCTAATACTGTGACTTTTAAAAGTGGAAATTTAAATAGAGTTGAATTCAGAATAAGCATTATTTAAGGTGGGGATAAGATGTTCTTTGGACAATTCCTTCTTCTACTTTAAGGAATTTGTTTTCCTTTGCTGTGCTTAAAAAGAGTTACAGAGGAATAATGATTTCCTATTTGTTCTAATGTGGTAGATAAATATATGGTTTTTTTAAGAAATATGGTAAATATATGAATTTATTTCATCTTAATATCATGGCAAAGAGTTAAAAGATGATGGTAAAACCATTTTGCTTTCTTTTTCTGTTCCGTTAATATAACATCCTATCACTCCTCCAGAACCAGTTGAAATTATTCCAGTGTGTTTGGAAATACAGAGGTATGGGGGCAGGGAAGAAGGATAAAATCTACAGACACTTATTATTTGATATATATGCGGCCTTAACCATTTCTCTGGCTTTTGATCAAACTTTGCAAACCCCATGGGCAAAAGTCCGGAGGATCCCGCCTCTGGTGTACTCTGACTCCTTCATAGGTTTATGCCTTTGATGCTCAATCCTATCCTACTTAGCAGAAAGGAAGGGCTGATCAATGTTGCACAGAAGGGAAAAATTCAGTTTCTTAGAGAAACAGCCTGTCTATCAGAGGGGGGTGATCTATCAGTAGATTTAGGGCTGCTATTCTGTAGGCAAGTATTTCTTGTTGCTGGGAAACAGACCTTGGTGAAAAAATAGAAAGTCCTTAGGTTAAAGGTATTACTGTGAGTTTTCAATGAACATCTTGGGGAAAAGTCTTCATTTCCTAATTGAGGAGACTTGTCTTTTTGCATAGTGTCTGTGTCCAATATCAAATGAGAAGTCAGATTTTGTTGGAAAGAGATTAGCCACTTTTTTTTTTTTTGGGGGGGGGGTGATATTTCTTTCCGATAAAGCCATCAGCTGACTCAAATACAGAACTATCCATGTTCGAAGTATCTGTCTGAAGTATGTATGACTCAGGGAAGTATCTTCCTTGACTTTTGGGCTACTTGCCACAATTGATCAATTTTTATGTTAGATGGGAGATGCAGTTTCTAGTGCCTTTAGTTTGTGCAAAACAAAAGAAATACAAAATGTTCATGAAATATATTATCCTGTCCAGACTAGATTCACAAAGAAGACTAAAGTTCTGGTGGTTGCCTCAGCTTCCTCCTTTCCTCTTCCCACATTTAATGTTTGAATCATCAGCTCTCAGAAGACAGCATGACATGACAAATCATATCTCGCAAAGTCCACAGTGAGTTTGCTTCGAATATATTTTTCTTTTCACCAAAGCTTAACAAATCTTTCTCACATTTTGCAGAAATTTTTTCCTATCTGTCAACCTGTTCTGACTATGAGCAGTAGGAAACTGCAGTGTATATTTCCAGCTTGTTATTTTTCCAGTGCAAAAGGATGAACCACACATTGGTATTTCAAAACATAATCAAACAAAAAGGAGAAAAGGAAAATAATGAAAAAAAAAACAACTTTTTTTCCCAGAAGGTACCTAACAGGCTATCCTTTTCACTGTTAATTTTTAAATCTGAATCACATTAAAAGTAAAGCTTATTAGTATGTGTTCTATATTGTCCTTCATAAGTGACTTGCATAATACAATGTAGTACAGTAATTAGATAATATTTAATATCTGCTCCATTTAATGATAGGAAATGTAAAATCAGTGCTGCCTTTATCAAGCATCCCAGAATCACAGAATCGCTGAGGCTGGAAGGGACCTCTGGAGATCATCTAGTCCAACCCCCCTGCTCAAGCAGGGTCACCTAGAGCACATTGCACAGGATCGTGTCCAGGGGGGTTTTGAATATCTCCAGAGAAGGAGACTCCACAACCTCTCTGGGCAACCTGTGCCAGTGCTCTGTCACCCTCACAGGGAAGAAGTTTTTCCTCATGTTCAGATGGAGCTTCCTGTGTTTCAGTCTGTGCCTGTTGCCTCGCGTCCTGTTGCTGGGCACCACTGAAAAGAGTCTGGTCTCATCCTCTCGACACCCTCCCTTCAGATACTTGTACACGTTAATAAGATCCCCCCTCAGCCTTCTCTTCTCCAGGCTGAACAGGCCCAGCTCTCTCAGCCTTTCCTCATAAGAGAGATGCTCCAGTCCCCTAATCATCTTTGTGGCCCTTCGCTGGACTTGCTCCAGTAGTGCCACATCCCTCTTGTACTGGGGAGCCCAGAACTGGACACAGTCCTCCAGATGTGGCTTCACCAGGGCTGAGGAGAGGGGGAGAATCACCTCCCTCCACCTGCTGGCAACACTCTTCCTGATGCACCCCAGGACACCATTGGCCTTCTTGGCCACAAGGGCGCATTGCTGCCTCATGGTTAACTTGGTGTCCACCAGCACTCCCAGGTCCTTCTCCGCAGAGCTGCTTTCCAGCAGGTCAACCCCCAACCTGTCCTGGTGCATGGGGTTATTCCTCCCCAGGTGCAGCACCCTGCACTTGCCTTTGTTGAACTTCATGAGGTTCCTCTCCGCCCACCTCTCCAGCCTGTCCAGCTCTCTCTGAACAGCAGCACAGCCCTCTGGTGTATCAGCCACTCCTCCCAGTTTTGTATCATCAGAAAACTTGCTGAGGGTGCACTCTGTTCCTTCATCCAGGTCATTGACGAATAAGCTGAACAAGACTGGACCCCGTACTGACCCCTGGGGGACACCGCTAGCTACAGGCCTCCAACTAGACTCTTTGCCACTGATCACAACTCCCTGAGCTCTGCCATTCAGCCAGTCCTCAATCCACCTCATTGTCCACTCATCTAGCCCACACTTCCTGAGCTTGTCTATGAGGATGCTATGGGAGACAGTGTCAAAAGCCTTGCTGAAGTCAAGGGAGACAACATCCACTGCTCTCCCCTCATCTACCCAGGCAGTCATTCCATCACAGAAGGCTATCAGATTGGTTAGGCATGATTTCCCCTTGGGGAAGCCATGCTGACTACTCCTGATCACCTTCTTGTCCTCCACATGCTTGGAGATGGCCTCCAGGATGAGCTGCTCCATCACCTTTCCAGGGATGGAGGTGAGGCTGACTGGCCTGGAGTTCCCTGGGTCCTCCTTCTTGCCCTTTTTGAAGACTGGGGTGACATTGGCTTTCTTCCAGTCCTCGGGCACCTCTCCTGTTCTCCATGACCTTTCCAAGATGATGGAGAGTGCCTTAGCAATAATGTCCGCCAGCTCCCTCAGCACTCGTGGGTGCATCCCATCGGGGCCCATGGATTTGTGGGTGTCGAGTTTGCCTAAATGATCTCTAACCCACTCCTCCTCCACCAAGGGAAAGTCTTCCTCTCTCCAGACTTTCTCTCTTGCCTCCAGGATCTGGGGTTCCTGAGGGCTGGCCTGAGCAGTAAAGACTGAAGCAAAGAAGGCATTCAGTAACTCTGCCTTCTCTGCATCCTTCGTCACCAGGGCACCCACCCCATTCAGCAAAGGGCCCACATTTTCCCTAGTCTTCCTCTTGCTGCTGATGTATTTGAAGAAGCCCTTCTTGTTGTCCTTGACATCTCTTGTCAGATTTAATTCCAAACGGGCCTTGTCCTTCCTCATCGCATCCCTGCATACTCTGACAACATTCCTATATTCCTCCCAAGTGGTCTGTCCCCCTTTCCACTTTCTGTAGACTTCCTTCTTCTGGTTGAGTTTTGCCAGGAGCTCCTTGCTCATCCATGCAGGTCTCCTGCCTCCTTTGCTTGACTTCCTACTCATAGGGATGCACCGCTCTTGAGCCTGGAGGAAGTGATGTACATCCCATTGATGTATGAAATAAATTGGCCAAAGTGTTTTAAATTCATGATCAGAAATTATTTAATTTTCTTTTGAAAACCAACAATGAAATTTTAACATCTCCAATGGAGCAAATAATAATGTGCATTTTGATTTCTTAGGACCTAATTCTCATTCTTTCAAAATCAAAGGCAAAATTCCTGTTGATTTCAATGGCTGCTGGTCTGTTTTCACAATTTTTAAAATGAGAGAATTTCAAAACTTTTAACATGATACGGTAAAGAACGGTACATGGAAAAACTATGACTGCATGCTAATATTTATATCTGACTTGCAAAAAAGAAGAAAAATGAAAATTCTTAACATTTTATGTGTCAGTTTATTTGAACCATAAAGACACTGTTCCTGCTTCTGCTATGGTCAAATCATAAGACAAAGAATGCTTTGATGTGTCAGGCATGTAACTCTCTGATGCCATCGGTTCTCATCCCAAAACACATCCATGACATAGCAGAAACAGTACTAATTAGTGTCACTAAATGACAGGGTGACATGATGCATAACAGCTATAAAACTGCTGCACTTGCATTTCAGAAAAGGTTTTAATAGGCTGTGGCTATGAAAAAAAGAAAGCCTTCATCCTTCTGCTTAGAAAGCTTTCCCACAGGCCAATCCCAGAAGGCTTGGTTTGGCATCACCTAAAATATAAGAAAATTAATCAGCACATTAAATAAGATCTAGTAAGTAAACTTACTCTGAGATGCTCTTTTTATGTTGAGTTTTCATAGACACTACTTCTTCCCATGAAGGTTACAAAGACTTTATATCAAGGACCTGCAAAATATGAATGTGAGAGGTGTGGCTGACACCTTATCGGGGAAGGTGTGAGATGCCACTACAGAAGACGGTTGAGCAGGAATTTCATTTGTTCACTGACAATACTATATAACGTTACTAACTGGACCAGGTGAGTTGATAACATGCATTACTAAGGGGAGGAAAAGGGCCAGCTACATACACAAGCTGCATGAAAACTGTTCAGGAAAGGAGTTTTTCAGTACTGAATTACTCTATATTTCACCATAAAAATCCATGATGTCTGGCCAGTAAATCATGAATTTAAAGAGATAATACCAGTACTGAAAAACTGCATGAGATGAGAACCAACATACGGCATTAGTAACTATCACCTAAAAACAGAACAGGGATTTTAATTGCCATTGAGATGTGCTTTTGAGATGAAACATGGGATTAGCAGCAAAAGCCGAAACCTTTTAGTTAAGATGAAGGTTTATTGATTTAATGATAACTGATTTAAGCTAAATTAATGTTAATTTGTGGAACAGCACTGAGACCATACAGTGGGTGAGACACTATTTTGGAAAAGTTGGGAAAAAAAAGACAGAAATATCAATGGAAAACTGTGTGATATTTTTGTTCTCTAGTATTACCCTCTAGCACTTTATCTTGTCCATGGATAAATGACAATCTCCTGGAAGCCATGCAATGGCCTTTTCTGAGGCTGACTTCAAAATCCACTCATGGTTTGCACCTGCCACAGACTACAGAAGCATTAGTCTGCATTAGAACCATGGACTGAATTTTCTGTTCCACGAGCTATTATCAAACATATCAGCTATACTGATTTATCATTAGCAGACTTTATATAGCTTTAATGGGGCAAATCTATACAAGGTGGTATCTGTTATCAGAAGTTCCATTGTGGCAATTAGGATTAACACAATTTGGGCCATTCACTGGTGAGATGTTATAAGTTTTTCTATATACTTTTTCTGCATTTTTTGCATTTTTTAAATTTTTTAAAAATACATTGCATCACTTCAAAACAGGAGTTAGACAAAGTGTCAGTTGTAATTATGTTTCAAGCAGGACTCTGAGATTAAGGGAGCTTTGGTAGCTTAGAGTAGTTAAGGGAATTATTTAAGATAAAGAATGAGAGATCTCCATCCTTTCCCTTACTTTTGCGTAAAAGAAAGAATGGAGTTAGTAATAAAATGGTAAAGAAAAATAGTCTGTTGGCAGTAATATCAATATGGCTGAGAGTTGAATTTGGCTCATTTTATGTATTATTAAGTTTCCACAAACAACTTAACAAAAGCAATAAAATTGCCAGACACTGTGAATTCATACAGCTATATTTCTTCTGAGTTCTTTAATTTTCAAATGGAAAAAAAATGCATATGATAGGGAGAAATGTTTGAATATTATTGAACTCCTACTTCCAGGAGCTTTGCATCAGTTTGTCATGGTGTGCAATTTAAATAAATCTTGAATTTTGAATACTCATTATTAAAAAACTGAGCATTCAACACCAGTGTAATTTGCCTTGAAAAAACAAGCAAAAGTGCAGAAGGTATAATCTTCAACATTTATATCCCTTCCAAAGCATATGAAGACAAGAGAATAAAATTCTGTACTTTTGAATGCAACTAGAAAAAAAATGCTGAAATTTTGCAAAAAACACTTTTTCTTAGCCCCTTCTGAGATTATAAAGAAGTCACTGAAGATAAACAGTATTTTAAGGACTGTTTCAAAGTTAATTTACTTTACAAAGGTAATTAAGTCCAAAAATGGCAATAGACAATAAAATTATTAAAGCCATTAGAACTTAAACTAGAGGTTGTATTTGATAATGCCCGTAAAAAATATTGTGTATATTCCCTACTTCAATTTATGTTATTTTACAATTTGAAAAATGCATCAAGAATATTAACCAAAATATTAAAAAGACACTAAGTTTAAATTTTGTGATCTAAATGAATTATTTCACATAGTCTCAAAGCTTTTCATGTTATGAAAACTAATACTGAACTTAGTTCCTTCACAAAAAGTACAACCTAAATTAAAAGGAAAAAGGATCTTGCAGATTTACAAACACTTCATAGAAAACAACATGTATGAAGATGGCTGTATCTTTTCTTTATGTTAGTCTTTTTGATAATTAATCTAAGATCTAAGTTTGAAAAACTAAACTTAAAAATAAAATATTAAGATTATATTCAATTCTCTATGAGGCCAGCTGTACCTCACTTGCAAAAGCCTGTGTATGCCTGCATTCAGGTACTCATACTCTGACATAGAAACAGAGAGACTTTGTTTTGCACTATCCAAACACTTACCCCCTGTAAAGTGAGCATACCAATGTCAGTCTTTCTTATGGCAGTAAAGGTACTAGTTCAGTCTATTTTAGGACTAAAGCTGTGTAAGTATTTGCTAATCACTTAATCAAAAATGTGCTTAT
Source organism: Apteryx mantelli (assembly GCF_036417845.1). Lineage (NCBI taxonomy): Eukaryota > Metazoa > Chordata > Aves > Apterygiformes > Apterygidae > Apteryx > Apteryx mantelli. Next base: position 5,713,412 of record NC_090020.1, read on the forward strand.
ATCAGGTAAGACAGGATACCACAAGCGGATGCTTGAATGTCTGAGTAATTTTTGCTCAAATCCTGGACAACTAGGAGGGCTAAGGGGGTTTTGTGTACGGCAAGAGACGCTGCCTTCGCTGGTCTGACCTATAGGCACGGCTGACTCCCTAGGACCTTCCTCAGAGCTGCTGCCTGCCTTGTTTGCCCTGTGTCTTTTTGTTTAGGGAAGGGCTGTGAGTGGATCTGTACCTGCTGTGCGGCTGTTTCTGTCCACTGTACTTAATGAGGCCAAAGTATTCATATTGTAAAGACATGTACTTGCATGATTCTTAAGTTTAAATATGCAGATGCACAGTACTTCAATGCTTTTGAAATTGTACTGCACATCTTAACAGCTTCCTGTCTTCTGATGAATATTAGATATTCTGGAATAAAAACTGGTCATATGGAAAATTAGAAGGCACGATTCTTAATATATATTCATTTTAATTTATGTTAAGGGAGAAGATTCAAAATACGGGTTCTGTTTGAAGAAGCACCGAGTTTCCAAACCAGTGGCAGTTAATTGCTCACAATAGTGGCTGGCACCATTACACTACCTTATCCTACTTATTTCAGCTGGAGAAGTCATGAAAAGATAGCTAGTCATAGCTTGCATTGTTTCCTAATAGGACTCATTCATAAAAGAGATTGCTGTGAACGAACCAGAGGTATCACACCTTTAAGAATGGGAAGTGCAAGAGTCAGCTAGATTTTGAATGGTGAATTGGTTCATAATTCATTACTCAGTTAAGATGGCCTGTACTATGTAATAGGTCAAGGATGTCTACTGTGAAGTCTTTTTACTTGTCTTGATACCAGTCTGGATAACTGTCTCTAATATTCTGTAAGACTTGGAAAGTAGCCTAGCCTTTGCAAAAGCTGAGTAGTACTTTTTTCTTTCAGAAAACTGGAATGTGGGGAGAGTCTAATTTCAGCTTTCATTTTATTGAAATGGCCACATTTCAGATTTGGAAAACAATAATTAAAAAAAAAGTTCTAGTTTTTTACCATCTCTATTGAATAAAAAATAAGAAAAAAAGATAAAGAGAGACAGTGAGAAGTGAAGGCCTAAGTTCCATTTTGCAAAATCTATTAAATTTGTTTTGTAAAAACAAGCCAATGGCAGATCACACCTGACGCCTTTTTCATCTAATAGCTCCATATTCCAGAGAAGAGAACTATTACACAGATTAGACAAACGTCCTAATCTGGGGCCTGGTTCATCAGTATTTTTCACAGCCTGTGTCTAAAAGGGATCTTAATAGGAAGCCTTGCCTGAACAAGTGGTAAATACAGTAAGAAATTACTACAGACTGGAAATAATGCTAATATAAAAGAAATCTTTTGCACTCTAAAATGACAACAGAAAATTTAATTGCTTCATTCATTGTTGATTCTCTGTTGATTTTAGAAATGGAATCTCTCTTGCGAGTAATCTAAGCGGTAATCTATCTATGCCATTTTAAAGTTCAATATTGGCCTTACAGTCAATGTAATTGGATATAGCAGCAAGGAATTAGAATAGCATCTGTTAAGCAAGCAAACTGGAGAGTAACCAGGAAAGAATGAAGGAGAAAGCGTTCCAAAAAATTGGTTCTACTTTTGATCCATATTTTTGGAAGACACTTAGGTAGGCCAGATAGGCTTTAAAACTAGTCAGCTAAATAATCTTCAGCTAGTTTAAAACTGTGGATAATTCATCACCCACATTCCTCTAGTAGTTAAATATAGCATAAAGATTACAAAACAATTTGAATTGCTCACTGTCACTTCCATTTTACTACCTATAGCTATGGCCCTGCTTTTAATCCTTCCCAATGAGCATGCATGGCATCTATGCACAAAGCAATTTAACTCAGGATGTGCAATTACCACTTGCCTTACCACTTGCATTACTGTTGAAGGTTCTCCTGTAGATGTGGGGCTGACAGTTCCAGTCTCTTGACTCAATGCTTCCTGCACTGTGTAAGTAATCTCTTCTGACATACCATCTATTTCAAAATAATCTATTTTTTCATTCTTTGGTTCTGTCTCCTGACAAAAGCAAACATTGCTCTGAGAGGTGGAAAGGTGGAAGAAGGAGCATCTTGGAAGCAGTGAAAACCTCGTTTAAACAACATGAATTAATCCTGTATCATGTGAAGTAAGTGACATACAATTGTTTGTTACCAGCCATCAAACCTTGAAAGCTATTGTATGAGAAAAGAGGAAAGCACATGAACAATAGAGACACATTCTTCAAAACTCTGAGAGCTTGAAAACCTTCTGTGAACTATATTCTACTATACGGTGTGAACTATATTCACTTCCCTAGATGAGGTGGCTTGTAGCTGTTATTCTTCAACTGGGGTGTCATCTGGAAAACCAGAACATGTGCTTTGATTAGGTGCTCATGAGCTGATGGCTGCAGTGTTCAACAATCTCACAAATATTGTTGAGCTTGTCTTTGCAATGCCTTTGTGTGTTAAGGTTAATGATCTCTAACGTGTGAATAGGGCACTGGTGCACAGAGAGATGATACGTGTTGCTGCGCAGTAAATCTGTTGCAGATTTAGAGGCAGAATTTTTGAGTCCCAGTATAGGCCTCTTTAGCTGTGAGAACATCCTCCTCCTTATCCTTTAATGCTTGGGATAGGAGATAAAAGCATATAATGAAGTTGGCATGACTAACACCACAACCCTCACCACAAGTTGCATGGCGCTCTCCCCCTTTCCCTGTCATGCTGAAATTCTGTATGAGATAATCTCCATTCCTGTATTCACTTTCCTGCTAGACAGAGAAACCATGTTCTCCTTTATCATCTTTCCTGTGATTCATTCTGTAAATGTCCTACATCACTGGATCTGTTGGAGCAGTGAGCCCTTTCACCACAATGGAGCTCTAGAACTATAGAGGTCCTGCTGTGAATTTTATAAGCTCCGAACAAACTTCAACCAGAAATGATGGAATTCCAAGAATTCTCATAAATGTGCATCTCTACTGATAGGGATCTATGTGCTTTACAGAAGACCCCTGAGTAACACCACAGTGACACTTCCATCTTCCATCTGTACGATTTCTTTGAACACTTACCCAATTTGCTGATACGGGGATTCTTGAAACTTGTGTGCTTTACTCCGACATTAAATCTTAAGTTCCCTTATATCATACAGCTTTCCAGAAATCAGGCAATAAAATACCTTTTCTCAGTGGGTTTAAAAGCAGAAGAAGTTACTAAACCCTGCTATGACACCCAGCTTATGCGGAAGGAGGATACTTCTTCAGACAATATCACATATAAGGGATTTCTGGTGAATCCAGGTCTTGCATTCAGATTGTAGGGCAGCCCATTCAGACAGGCCCTTGAGAACCTCCAGACCTCTTAGATCAACCACACCAGCATAGAGGATATCAATAATAGAGAGCAATCAGGCAAAATAGACTCTGAGACACATAAAGCACATGTGGACAATATGATTCATATTACTTACGATCAGAAATGCTCAACAGCTATTTTAGAGTTGGAGAGCATCATGCTCTGACAGGATGGCATTACTTTACGTATGCAGGACATCTGGACTTTATCATTTACATTTCACACCGTTTCTCATGAATAAAATGTCATGAATATCATTTTTTTCACAAGTCAGTAGAAAAGAAACTCTTTGTAATCTTAGTATCTGCTTTTAAATTTGAAGAAACGTATCTTGGTTGTTCACAGATTTCAGTAATCATGTCATAGGATTCGAAGAAGACAGTGCTTTACAGCCTGATGCTTATTTGTTCCCATGTTTCTCTCTGCAGCCATAGTTCTACATGCACATGCTACACCCTGATTTTCAAAGACAGTAAGCACAAATTTTTTGCTATGCATTCTTTTGGAGTTGAATTATGGCCTGGATAAGTGAGCGATACTTTTACTGAAGTCAGAGGCTGTTACTGATGCCTAACCGGTATCTAGCCCTCTAAGTTTAATCACACTTGGGACTGGACTGTAGAGACCACTGATTAGTAAACGTTCTCTTGACAGTGGCTGGACCCACACATATATTTGGTGGAGCTTCTTTGTAAGCTCATCCTGTTATAAATATCAACCAGATTCAACACTGTGCATAAAGAGGCACTAAAGTAAGATGCACTAAGATATTTCTTGACTCTTTTAAAATTTTTCTCAGGCCTATTACAATAAATACATCTTGTGGCAAGCTGGCTACTTCTAGAAATTTCTCCATTTCATTTCCGCCATTGTATTTTTGTATTTTAAGTTACCTGCATCTTTTGAAATGGTTTCATTTTTCAATAATTGTCCACCACTTTTTATCTTCTTTTGAACCAGATGGCTGCATAGCCAAAAAGCCTACAGATCATCTTTTTACCTAGTAATTAATAAAACCAGTTCTTCCTTTGCTACAGCGGGTGTACATTAAAAACAAAACAATTATGACTAGCACTACTTCGAGTAACATCAGACCAATGTTTCAGTCAGAGCCTTTTGCTCCAATGAGAGCAAAAGCAAAACTGAGATTTACATTAGAACTAATTTTCACCATTTCAGGTAATGCAGAGCTATGCTATATTTGACTTTTAAGATCTTCTTGTAGACGTAAAGAATGGTTTGTTTTTCATATCTCTATCCAAACTTTGTTCTTCTGTGAGGTGTAAAATAAATTGCTGCTATATTCCTAGCTATCAGTTTTCCCCTGAGACATAATATGATCCTTTTAAGGCCCCTTCTTAACCTAATCTAAACCCCTTGAGACATTTTAGCAATTAAATGGAGTGACTAGATACTTTCATGGTTTAATTTATACACTATTCAAACATTACTTAGGCAATGCTTTATTTGGATAAATTTGCTCCAGCATAATGGACATTTCCCAGTTTTCCTTTGAAAATTACAGTTCTTCCATAATATATGTCTCTCCATGCACTTTCCACCCAGTGATTTGCATGAAGTGGAACAGACATGCATTTTTACTTGTACATAGTTATGCTAGTGATGGCTCAAACTTTAAAGATCCGCTAGAGGGGGGAACTAGAAAAAAATCCAGATAATATGGTGTTCACTTAAATTATTCAGACCTTGCAGGTATACAAAATTGAGGTTAAATCTCAGGAGAACAAACTCGCCTCTACTGCTGGCTTTGAATTAGGCTGATTACATATATATATAATATACATACATATGTATACATACATATGTATATATATAAAATTAGATTATTATTATTAGATTTCTGGAGACTAAATATTGCCTGTGACTTAGGATACCTTAAGAGGGAAGCCAGGTTGGCAAGAGCAGTAAGGATGGAGACAGGCATCTGTTACATATAGGAGGGTAAGAGTGTGTGTGAAAAAGAAAGATACTGCTTGTTTCCCCTGTGTACCTAACTGTGCTCTGTTAATAGATTTTCACTGGTACTTGAACTTAACAATCACAACCCACTGGGTAAATCTGCTGGACTTCTAGGCACAGACTGATAGCAGTTTAATGACAGCTGATTGCTGTTTTGTGTTTTTACCGTGAGATCTGACCTTCATTCTCCCTGGTGGATTTGCTTGTCGTTACAAGAGTAACCACACCAAAACAGAGCCTCATGCATGCACACATATGTGTACCCATATACGTCAACATGCACATACATGGATGCAATGAATTAATCTGTAAAAATGTCAGGGAACAGAGGGCCAAAATGAAGATGAAGTTAAATTACAGAAACAGGAACTTTAAAGGCCAGGCTAAAGTAAAGGCCAAAAAAAATCTTCACAAAGCCTGAATCTCCATCTAAAAGGAATTTAATTCAGATCACAGAACACATTATCTGTTTGTGAGTTTTCTCCTTTGGAAACAAATAACACCTAAAAAGCACCATAAAATGACACCAGCTGAAACTATTTTAGCCAGGAAAACACTGTAAAGCAGCACTAAGTAGCTTGAACAGGTGACAATCTGCACGTTTCATGCTGCTGAGACAATGAATATTAGGTATAAGAAATTTACCCATTTCTAAGCTCCTTTAGGCACAAAAACTCTGATGATACGACAGAAAACTGGTATTTAAATATATATTTAAATCACGCATTTAAATCACTTTTTATATGTGATTGTTTTTTTCCTAAAGTATTGGGTTTTAGGCTTCACAGTTGGACCTTCTATAAAAACTGCAGGTGGGGTCCTATGCTGGTGTAAACTAGTGTACCTTCCCTCATTTCAGTGGAAAAAAAAAAAATCCAAATCACATTGACCTACAGGGATAAGCATCTGTTCAGGATATTTTTATCAACTAAATTATTTTCCAGACTAAGTTTATTTATAATTACTGCACATATAGTTATATTAATCACAGGTGATAGACTGATAGACTAGTGGATGAGCTGGCTAGCTGAGAATGTACCTCACTGCATTGAAACACATAGCAATAACAGCTTGTAAATATCCATGTGTGGCCCTGATCACATTTTTACAATGCAATTTCCCATAATGCTTGCTGTTACAAAAAGACCTAAAAGGGTTACGGAACACGTTTTATTTTTAAATTGTTGATTTTTTTGTCTGATGCTTTCCTGCACTGAAGGACTTCTTTTCACCTTTAGAACATTTCTTTGCATTAGTAGGCTTAGTCTTTCTTCACGTAAATTAGTTTCTCCACTATTACTGAATCTTTTGTTAAAACTGAATTTTGCCTAGCATTATGTGAGAATCTTCCAAAACTGCATGAGGCTCATGCATATGTGTGTGGAGGGGGAGGAGAGAATGAAGAGAGAGACAACAATCATGGATTCATAGGCATTCATATTAAAAAGAGATCATAGCTCAGTGAATATTAATTTCCCTTGATGACATGATTTGGTTAAAGTTTCTTTTTCAGTGTTTTTAATAGGGGAAGGAGGAAAAAAAATCCCTTAATATATTGTTCTGTAACACTTTTTATTAAAATTATTGGACGGACAGGGATGTTAAAATTTGACCATTCTTACTGAAAGCTATTTTTTAATCCCAAACTTGGCTTTCAAAGTGTAAAAAATTATTAAAACACATTCTCTATTTTCTACAAACATTCATATGAAAATATTTGTCTTTATTCCTATATTTCTAATGAAAAAGTTCAGAGGAAAGGTATAAACAGCAGCAATGCAGATATCAATGACTAGAAGAATTACTTTCACCTTCAGTGAATTAGGGTTTTCCTCACTAGAATCTGCCAGTCATAGTGTCAAGGAAAATTATTTTGGTAAGTTTTCCAGATGCAGTAATGCATGATTCAGCAAAGCACCCAAACTCATGCTGAATTGAACTGAAGAATTCTTGCAAAGGCATTTGAATATAGTTTTTTGGGCTTTGCTGAATCTCAGCTGTAGAGAACACAACTGAAACCAAAGCCTTGTACAATGTGCTGCAAACTGGGCCTGAACTTTATAGCAAGTCTCTGGTTTCCGACATACTGGAAATTTTCTGATAGCCTTATTATAAAAGAAAATCCCCCAAACAATCCTCAAACTTTTATTACACATAAAGTTGAATGAGTCAACGACTTCAGTTTCCTGTATGTTTAGTTTATTTTCAAGCTAAAATTATTCCATTGCACCTCAGCAATGCCACTTTTCAGCATACCAGAGATTTTTGGATAGGCAATTTGTAACTGATATGTTGAAGTTAGTGTTTTAAAGTTTGGGAAGAAACATTGGGGTAATTCAATACATGCACAGGTTGGCACACATTTCAGGACTTGCAAATAGTAAGGGATAATTTTTTTCTTTCTTAAAACTATTATGTTAAAGTGATGTTGGAATTTAAATAATCTTTTCACACACTCAGAACCCACAGACACACCATTATGACACCAGGACAAAATGCATCTTTCACAGCTGGACAGAATTTTAGGCTGTCCGCTTTTCCCGTAGTCGTTCCTGCAATACATATGCAACTCCTGATTGAACTACAGCATACTATAACTCAGATCATTCTTTCCTAAAAGCAAAATGCTCAAGTACAAAATTTTCAGTAATAAATGCAATCTGCCGAGGTCTCTAATACCATGGAATCACAATATTCACAGGGCCCAGACAAGACTGCAGCCAATCTTTGATTTGTAAAGAAATATGACCTTCATGGTGCTGCTCTGGCCTCTGCCATGATACAGAATAGGCTCGGCAAAGAAGAAACACTGATTTATTTCACCTGGTTGATGTTCCTGAATCTGATACAGAATAGAAATGCACTGTGATTTCCAGACCAAAATATAAGTTAGCCAGGAAAACAAACAAACAAACAAAAAAAACAGTTCAAGTGAATGATTAGATTTTCACAACTGTAATCTTTACTTGAGCCAAAGTTGATCTAAGTATTTATGCCTAGTATAGGAAGTGTGCTGTCTGTTCTGTGCTCAGGGACCATTGCAAGTCCTTGCAGCTTAGGCTGGGGGATACCACAATCCAGGGCCACGGACTGCTGGCCCTAATAGTTTGCTAGCCTTGGAGTTGAGCATTTTGTTTGCTTAGCCTAACTGTTTAGCAGTTAGCTTCACATTGGGCTAAGAATCATAAGTAAGCTTGACGTTTTAAATCTACATCTTGTTTTCACACATAAAAACAAACAAACAAACAAACAAAAAACACCTCTGGAGGAAAGATTCTCAGCTGCATTTCCAAATGGCTGGTAGTACTAGCTATGCCCTGGAAAGACTGATGGGATACTTCAATAACTACAACTACACCACCATTAAAAAAAAAAAAAAAGAGAGAATCCTTTTACATTCAACAGGGTCAGAGATGACTTGAAGAGGATCACTAAATTAAGGATGGGGGGATTAATTAAAGTCTCACAGAAAAAATGAAATTGACTTGCAACACATAAAAAATACATATCTCAACCCCTTACACATTTGATGTAGTTATCCTTGGAATATCACAGTGGCATAACACAATCTCTCATTCTACTGGAATATACAAAGAGTCTAAACACAGAGAAAATATGGTCCAGTTTGAATCCCTGGTCAATGGAACACAGGGAATTGAATCTCATTCTTAATGGAACTGAACCCAGACTCCAAATATTTTGTCTTCATCCAAGTTGAGTCTTTTTTATCTTTGAATTTATGGAAAGCTTCGGATAATTTTACAAATGACAGCAAGCTGTTGAATTAATAGTCTTTTCCCCATCCAGTAATTCATACATTACAAAAAAATTGGACAGCATCAGTTACTGTGGAATATAAATTTTGAGTTGTTCAGCTCTGTATGAAGGATGCAAAGTCTAAATCCTTCTACTGTGCTCATAAGTCATAGTGCCTGTTCTGTAAGAAACTAGTGAATAACCAAGTTTCTCTTAAAAATGAATAGCCAAAACATCCAGTACCCTATTTTCAGGTCTGTAAGCCACTGTTACTCCATTCGCTTCATCTTACTATTGGATTCTTAAACACTTTTTCTCCAAAAAAGGTATGGTATTATCACCTGTTAAGTATTCTCTCTGCTCTTCTCCCTATGCTTTGGGAATATTTCTCAGAAACTGAGAAACTGCATGCTTTTTTGAAGCTTTGTGAACACAATAAGAGCATGAAAAAGTTCCCTCTCTGCTACGTATAGCCAGATACAGTTACTTCAGTGTCTGAAGTGTCTGCCAACACTTTTTCTACCCACAATAGCATGGGAATCATAGAACACAGTCTCCCAACACCTCTTTTATAAGAGTATTTCCTTAGGTGTTAAAACAGCTAGATTATGTTTTTTCATACCCTTATCTGTTAGAAAGTCTACAGCATTTTTCTTTCCTCTAGCCTGATTAAAATATACATGTAAGTACAGCAATTACCACTGTCTGTATAACAACATATTTTCACAAAATGAATGATGAAGTTGCTGATACTAGCTCTTAATTTTATTTTTTAAAGATCTCACTGTGACAACTATGAAACAGATTTCCCTAAACTGTAAATATTTTAAACTAAATTAAAATGTAACATGCACTAGCCGAACATTTTAAGCTGTCCTATTCAGGGTAGCCTGAAAGAAATATAGAGTGCCTTGAAGGTTATTTAAGTTTCTGAAATACTAAAAGTGTACAGTCACAGCCAGCAGTGTGAAATGAATGAGACAAATCATCTCTTATGAAAGAAACATTAATTTCTAATGTTTTTTCTATCACTACTGAAACTACATCAGCTCCCATTACAACATGTTGTCTATACTGTATTTTGAAACTTGGTACTACAGTGATATGAAATAAGAATTCTGAATAAGGGAAAAGGTGTTTTCCTCTCTTTTTTGTCTTTGTTGAAGAGCGTGTATTGCAAAAGCATCTAGAATTATTACTCGCTTGGAGACTCTTGCATAATAACTACTGTACTTTCTGTTCGATTTAGCACAACTCCACATGCATTTTTATACTAAATCTTAATGACATAGCATACATGTGCTGGATGATTCATGTTCTGTACTGATATAACTCTACTGTAAAGCCTCAGCGAGCTTCAACTGAAGTCAAACAAAAGATCACCATGCGCCGCTGGTGTTGGCAACAGGGTTTTGGTTTCTACGACCATGGGACCCTGTTTGAAGATCGACAACTGATGGCGAGAGATGGGATCCACCTCACGAGGCGGGGCACGCGGGTCTTTGCCAACAGGTTGGCCAACCTGGTAAGGAAGGCTTTAAACTAGGTAAGATGGGGGAAGGGGAGAGTTATAGTGACAGGGTAGTTGGCAAAAGACTGCTCAAGTCAGGATGCCTCCAGCAGGTGAATGCAGCCAGGGAAGCGCGCATGGGATGTGGCTATGGAGGACCCTCTGGTATCCCTCCTGGGAAACCTGCATGCTCAATCACCTCCCTGAAATGCCTGTACACCAATGCACGCAGCTTGGGGAACAAACAGGAAGAACTAGAGATATGTGTGCAGTCGCAGGGCCATGATCTCATTGCCATTGCAGAGACATGGTGGGATAGCTCGCATGACTGGAGTGCTGTCATGGATGGCTACGTGCTTTTTAGGAAAGACAGGCCAGGAAAGCGAGGTGGTGGAGTTGCTCTTGATGTGAGAGAGCAACTGGAATGTATGGAGCTGTGCCTAGGGGTGGATGAAGAGCGAGTCGAGAGCTTATGGGTAAGGATCAAAGGGCAGGCTAACAGAGGTGACACTGTTGTGGGTGTTTACTACAGGCCACCTGATCAGGATGAGGAAGTCGATGAGGCCTTCTACAGACAACTGGAAGTAGCCTCACGATCCCAGGCCCTGGTTCTCATGGGGGACTTCAACCACCCCGATATCTGCTGGAAAGACAACACAGCTAGGCACAAACAGTCCTGGAGGTTCCTGCAGAGCATTGGTGACAACTTCTTGACACAGGTGGTGGAGGAGCCAACAAGGAGAGGTGTGCTGCTGGACCTCCTACTAACAAACAAAGAAGGACTGGTGGAAGATGTGAAGGTTGGGGGCTGCCTTGGCTGCAGTGACCATGAGATGGTGGAGTTCAGGATCCTGCGAGGAGGCAGCAGGGCACCAAGTAGGATCGCAACCCTGGACTTCAGGAGAGCAAACTTTGGCCTCTTCAGGGACCTACTTGGAGGAATCCCATGGGTGAGGGCCCTAGAAGGAAGGAGTGTTCAAGAGAGCTGGTTAATATTCAAACATCACTTCCTCCAAGCTCAAGAGCGGTGCATCCCTATGAGTAGGAAGTCAAGCAAAGGAGGCAGGAGACCTGCATGGATGAGCAAGGAGCTCCTGGCAAAACTCAAACAGAAGAAGGAAGTCTACAGAAAGTGGAAAGGGGGACAGGCCACTTGGGAGGAATATAGGAATGTTGTCAGAGTATGCAGGGATGCGACGAGGAAGGACAAGGCCCGTTTGGAATTAAATCTGACAAGAGATGTCAAGGACAACAAGAAGGGCTTCTTCAAATACATCAGCAGCAAGAGGAAGACTAGGGAAAATGTGGGCCCTTTGCTGAATGGGGTGGGTGCCCCGGTGACGAAGGATACAGAGAAGGCAGAGTTACTGAATGCCTTCTTTGCTTCAGTCTTTACTGCTCAGGCCAGCCCTCAGGAACCCCAGATCCTGGAGGCAAGAGAGAAAGTCTGGAGAGAGGAAGACTTTCCCTTGGTGGAGGAGGAGTGGGTTAGAGATCATTTAGGCAAACTCGACACCCACAAATCCATGGGCCCCGATGGGATGCACCCACGAGTGCTGAGGGAGCTGGCGGACATTATTGCTAAGCCACTCTCCATCATCTTGGAAAGGTCATGGAGAACAGGAGAGGTGCCCGAGGACTGGAAGAAAGCCAATGTCACCCCGGTCTTCAAAAAGGGCAAGAAGGAGGACCCAGGGAACTCCAGGCCAGTCAGCCTCACCTCCATCCCTGGAAAGGTGAAGGAGCAGCTCATCCTGGAAGCCATCTCCACGCATGTGGAGGAAAAGAAGGTGATCAGGAGTAGTCAGCATGGCTTCCCCAAGGGGAAATCATGCCTAACCAATCTGATAGCCTTCTATGATGGAATGACTGGCTGGGTAGATGAGGGGAGAGCAGTGGATGTTGTCTACCTAGACTTCAGCAAGGCTTTTGACACTGTCTCCCATAGCATCCTCATAGACAAGCTCAGGAAGTGTGGGTTAGATGAGTGGACAGTGAGGTGGATTGAGACCTGGCTGAATGGCAGAGCTGAGAGTTGTGCTCAGCGGTGCAGAGTCTAGTTGGAGGCCTGTAGCTAGCGGTGTCCCCCAGGGGTCAGTCCTGGGTCCAGTCTTGTTCAACTTCTTCATCAGTGACCTGGATGAAGGCACAGAGTGCACCCTCAGCAAGTTTGCTGATGATACAAAACTGGGAGGAGTGGCTGATACACCAGAGGGCTGTGCTGCCATTCAAAGAGACTTGGACAGGCTGGAGAGGTGGGCGGAGAGGAACCTCATGAAGTTCAACAAAGGCAAGTGCAGGGTCCTGCACCTGGGGAGGAATAACCCCATGCACCAGGACAGGTTGGGGGTTGACCTGCTGGAAAGCAGCTCTGCGGAGAAGGACCTGGGAGTGCTGGTGGACACCAAGTTAACCATGAGGCAGCAAGGTGCCCTTGTGGCCAAGAAGGCCAATGGTATCCTGGGGTGCATCAGGAAGAGTGTTGCCAGCAGGTTGAGGGAGGTGATTCTCCCCCTCTACTCAGCCCTGGGGAGGCCACATCTGGAGTACTGCGTCCAGTTCTGGGCTCCCCAGTACAAGAGGGATGTGGCACTACTGGAGCAAGTCCAGCGAAGGGCCACAAAGATGATTAGGGGACTGGAGCATCTCTCTTATGAGGAAAGGCTGAGAGAGCTTGGCCTGTTTAGCTTGGAGAAGAGAAGGCTGAGAGGAGATCTTATCAACATGTACAAGTATCTGAAGGGAGGGTGTCGAGAGGATGGGACCAGACTCTTTTCAGTGGTGCCGAGCGACAGGACGTGAGGCAATGGGCACAAACTGAAACACAGACACTTCCATCTTAACATGAGGAAAAACTTCTTCCCTGTGAGGGTGACAGAGCACTGGCACAGGTTGCCCAGAGAGGTTGTGGAGTCTCCTTCTCTGGAGATATTCAAAACGCACCTGGATGCAATCCTGTGCAATGTGCTCTAGGTGACCCTGCTTGAGCAGGGGGGTTGGACTAGATGATCTCCAGAGGTCCCTTCCAACCTCAGCGATTCTGTGATTCTGTGATCTGCCTAAGATAACAAGCAATTGTATACCCTTGAACTTTATTTCTCAGTATCTTTTATTTTGATCCTGTGCTCTTTCTCAAGATGCTATCAGTAAAATTATGAAGTCCTTAATAGCGCTAAAGTCCTTCTGAACTAAAATACTTACTATGATTAATAGACTTACAGACTGACTTAGCAAGCTTTACTCATGCAAGTAATTTTACTGAAGCTTGAGTCCCACTGGAACTAGCAGACCTACTGGAATTATGTAGGTTATGCTCATATATAAGGCCTCATAAAATGCTTTTAAGAAGAGAACACATGATTTGTTCCCATTTAATTTTACTTTTTTTTAATGTAATGGAATGGAGCCCACCCTAATAGAGTTAATTAAGAAGAGATAAAAATTTTCTGCAGAAGTTCTTAAAGAAATTTTAAACAATTCTGTCTACCAAAAAGGCATGTTTTATTTCTCGAAAAATTGAAAGTGTTCATAAAAAAATTTTTTCTGCAAATATGACATTGTTGTTCAGAAATATCTGTAAAAGATTTCTATTGCAGTGATTTAATGATTTCTCTTTTCCACCTGACGCTTTCAATATCATTGGCTAAAGAAGACAAAATCAGATATTTGGAGGGTGTGATTACATTGCTGAATGCGTATTTTGACTACTCCCAAGAACAAGAAATGTAGGCTTGTAAGACATTACATTCAGAATTTCACTTCAGACTGCTGGGATAGACTCATGGATAGCTGGTAGCTTTACCAACTCGTACTTTGAGTGTTTCAAGCCTTGGCTGCTTTGAACTACTTGATAGTGAACAAAAGAAAAGGGTGAAAAAAAGAGCAGGACAAAGACAAGGGTAACGAAGTTTGGGGAGAGAGGGAAGGAGAGAGAAACAAGAAACTTGATCCTATCTAGGGAAAGGAACTGACAAATGCTTTGGTTAAATCTCCAAAATCTGGAGTACACTATGATAAAGCCTGGTTTAACAATGCTTTTTGGCAGTTGAAGTAAATAGTTCTGAGTTACCATGTAAACCACAGCTATATAAAAGTCAGTTTCAATAGCCAATATGGAATATCCTAAATAAATGCAAAATCTGATTGCATAATGGTAACTTTATCATTCAGAATCAGTTTTATCTTATTTTGGCCTTTTCCCTCACAAACACAGCCTGCACTGCCAGAAGGTGTCAGTCAATATACCTTTTGCATTATTACCTTTGCATTTACAGGGCAGATCAGTAGAACAGAAGCCTTGGAAACTTAGGACAAGTTTCACAACGCCAACAAGGTGCCAAATTCTTCCTTGCTTCAACTGATAAATGACTGTTAAACCACAGCACTTCTTTTCTCCCTTCCCTTGTACACATATACTTATGTGTACCATACTTATGTATTGCCACCTCATTTAAACCATGGTACCAAGAAAGGAGGTAACAAGCAACAGAAGGGAAGGGGATGATCAAATAAGAGTATCTAGTGAGACCATATGCACTTACTAAAATGAGAAAATAAACAAAATCTACTGTCTTGGCTCTCCACCTTAGCTGTCTACCACTCTGGTTTCCTTCAGACTTGGCAGGAGATGTAAGTCCTAAAAAGAAGTAGTAGAAGAGAAGCTAACGACCTTGAGTATTACAGATAGTGAAACTGATATTTAGAGCAATTAAGGGATGTATTTTAAATGCCCCATCTTTGGAAAACCCTTTAATCTTCCCTGGAAGATTTTCCTAAAAAACTCTTCAGAAGCCTCACACTGAGATAAATTTGGCACAGAGCAGAAACTCAACATCTATTATGTTGCCGTCTCTAAAAAAAAATCATACTGCTTCATTTGAGATGTAGGTACAACCCATTTAATCACACTTGAATTGGAAATGAACATAAGCAGAGAGTCTTGTAGTCTTACACCTTTAAACATCTTTAAACATTTTTAAAACATTGAAAGAAATAAATCTTGTAAGTGCATGACTTGTGTTCATAAAAATGTAGGCGAATGACTTAAATATGAAACCAATATGAAAACCAATTCTTGCACAAAGGACAACAGTATATTAACAAGATAACCTAATGAGGTAAGAAGCGACTTCCCATTCTTATAACCACCTCATACATGTGCGTTTATGACTATCCGGATTATGGAATATAGGCACAGTCCTGATGACAGGGTTTAATGAATTAGTCTCAGGTTAAATGGCTTCTCTCACAGATTCCTTCATAGATGTGTGAATATGTACTGCTCTATCTCTTTAATTCACAGAGCCCCAGCCCAGAAGTTGGCTGTCCATAGAAGCTGATCTTACCTTCTCTCCACCTCTCTAAAGCGTCATGTCCTAGGAGGCAAATATCGTATTCCCTGCAACCTAAATGCAGTCCCTGAACATAGGTCCTGTTTGGGCTTGTAAGAGTAAAAGAAAAATTCCTTGTAGTCACACCACCTGTACTCAGCTCTACAAGGGCAAGGAACAATATTGCCAAGTGTTGGCTTATCTGAAATTACTTTTATATGGAATTAGACCTATGTAGATACTCTGAGTCAGATTCTTTTGGTGCATCAAAATGCATACTATCCTCCTTTAGCTTTTACAAGCTTGCAACAACTTCACAGCACTATAGACCTCTGAATACTATCAAAGAAATCACCTTCCTCCTCTGCAAGGGGAGGGACAGAAACAAGAAGGCAAAAAAACCTGCATCCAATTAAGAAGGAAAGATGCCTGTGTATTTAGAATTTCTTTGAGGGAAATTAGCAATGCTGTCATCTGGGCATTTAAGAAGTAAAGTAGGCCACATATTAGATGTGTTTTTTTGAGCTAATTTCCATAATGGTAAGCATAAGCTTTGCATATTAGTCAATATATAGTCAATAAACTTTACATAGTCAAATTTGGATTTGTGCTTGCCAAGAGTGATAGGTGTGTCACCTGTATTCATAGGCTTCAGAAAATCAGTTCATGCATTTTTGAACTTGTGGAGTAGGAGGGAGGGTCAAATCAGGAGACAAGCTCAAAGCTATTTCTGTAATTTCTAGGGTTCAGTTACTGTTAAAAGGGAGCAATTCAGTCTGAGGAATATGCAGAAAACAACATCTTTTTTGCTCAGCACAGCATTCTGAATTTCACATGGTGAGAAGCACTTCTTGCCACGTATAAACTGCCTTGATGTTTCAGAACATATGGCATGTAAGATCACGCACTGTTCTACCATGGGAAAGAACAGCAGGTGAGTGCAGGAGCAGAATGGAGAATTAATTCCGAATTTCCAGGCACTTTTAGTTGGATGATGTTCCCTTACTGCAGCGAAATCAGTACTAATTGAAAAATTAACCCGGTGTGGCAAATAATGTAAACACAGATTTTTCTAGAGAGGCTGATCCTAGACAAGATAGTTATTCTGCCCATTATACTCAGGAAACCAGTGAACAACTGGAGTGCTGATGCATGGTGTCCACATTACAAAAAGGGATAGAGGTTACAGGCAGAGTCTAAAGCCTTGTGCTGCATTTCCATCCACACATGGGCAAGGAGGACATCCCCCATCACAACCAAACCGCGTTTTTTCCCAAATACAAAGAAGTGTTATTCTTTGTGCTTTTTATGTGTATTACTGCACACAATCTTCAATGCCCTATATAACAGGATATGCTTAGGTAGGCAGGGCATAAACAGATGTTCAAAGATGGAAACGGCACAACCTCTCTGGGCCCTGGTCCCACTGCTTGACTTATCCTTGCAGAGAAAAAGCTTTTTCTTATCTCCAGCCCGAAACTCCCCAGTTTCAGCTTACGCCCACTGTCTCTTGCCCTCCTGCCAGGCACTGCTGCGAGGAGTCCAGTCATGTCTCCTCAATCCCCTCCCCATAGGTTCCAGGAGCTGCTGAGAAGTGCCCTGAAGCCATTTCTGCTCCAGGCTGACCCAGCCTGGGCCTGAAGCCTCTCCCTTGCAGGGCAAGAGCTCCAGCCCTGATGCCTTGGTAGCCTCCCGTGAACCTGCTCTGGTTTGTGGATGTCTTTTCTGCACTGGGGGCCCAAACTAGAAGCAGTGTCTAGCTGCGGTGTGACGAGCACTGAGCAGAGGGGAACCATCCCTACCCTTGCTCTGGGCCATGCAGCTGCTCACAGCACCCAAGATGCTGCTGCCCTCAGGGCTGCCCGGTGCATGGCTGGCCCCTGCTCAGCTCACTGCTGCCAGGGCCAGGGTTTCTCCAGAACTGCTCATGGTCCCTCAGACCCAGCTCATATCACTGCTGGGGCTCTGCAGTTCCAGGTAGAGTGGGGTGACTGGGGAAGGAAGACATGTAGAAGTGGAGATGCTCACAGGGACACGCAGCAGGGAAATGGCTTGGAGGGTGGCAGGTGTTACTGTTCTTCCAGAGCCCTGCACATCTGCCTGCCTCTTCCCCAGGCACACAGGCCCAAAGACATGGTACCAGGCACAAATTCCACTGCCTCACAGAAGCGGGACAGGCCAGAGACTCTGGTCACTGCCAGCTCCACAAGGGCACCGAAAGGCATATGCACAGCCTGCACAAGGTTGTCATCAGGAGAAGGGCCCAAGGAACAGGAGGAGAACTTGACAGGGGGCATCCTGTGTCCCCTCCATCATTGCAACAGCCCCAGGGCCTGTCCTGGAAGTGAGCATCAAGGTGCTGGGCCACGTGCGAAGCCCTGCCTGGTGGCCGTGGGCTGGATGGACGCCTTGGGCACAGAGGACCTGGTGCTTGTGAGCAGAGGCTGGGAGTGACACACACCTTCCCCTCCTACCCAGGCTCCCCTGGGCATCTGCTCCAGTGTTAGTATGACATTGCTCCAGGATTTCCTGCAGCAGTAGCAGAAACCACCGCCATCACCGTGGGGCTCCTGGGGGCCCTTGGCCCTGTCCCCACCCAGTGGGGCAGGGAAAGCTGAGCAATACACCAGGAAAAGGGGGAGAAACCAGCACCACTGTGCATGGCAGCATCCGCTGTGCTGTTGGTAAAACCAAGGTTTTCTGTAGAGGAGTCCTTCGTTTCCTTTTTTGTTCTTGTTATGTCCTGATTAAATTGATTGTTAGATTTTACGGCAATTCTACCAACACTTAGTAGTCTAATTAACGACTTCACAATAATGTTAACAATTATCAATCAGTTAATAGACAGAATTTTGAACATGCCCCTCTCAGGCTGTGCTCCGGGCACCGTCAGCTCCAGGCGAGTAACACCTGCTCCTGCTTCCCCGTTGGCTCTTGCCAGGGCCACAGCTGCAGCCTTGGGACCCACCTCACTGGAGAGCTGGAAGGTATGGAAAGCCTCCCAGCTACCTCCAGGGCTGCTCTCCCCTGAGGGTGCCCAAGACCCCAAGCGCACGCAGCCACCCCCAAAATCATCGCCATCCTCACAGGCAGCCGGAACCTCCAGCGGCCTCCCTGTTTCTTGTCACCACTTACAGCACCTCATCAGACCTTCTAAGTGGCTGCTAGGAAGGGGCTGGGGCAGGGGGTGCCCCAGGGGAAACGGTATACAAGGCTAGGGCCCTGTGGGCTGCTGATAGGGAATGGGCTCAGGGCAGGGGCTGGGGACCCCCTAGCAAGACCACCCTCCTGCCCCCTGCAGTGTGGGAGTCATCAAGGACAGGCTGGCCAAAGGCTTCTTCCCTGCACGGGTGTTTGGTGACACTGGAGGCAGCGCGGACAAAGAGCCCAATCTACCTTCCCAGGAAAGGCTTAAGTGCTGGGCCAAGGCCTTGCTCTCTGGCCTGTAGCAGCACAGGTTCACCAGAATGATGCTTTCCACAGCAGTTGCCAGTCTCAGCCAGGCCCCAGTGAAGTTCTGCAGCTCCAGTCACAGCCAAGGCAGCAGCAGCTGGAGGCAAGCGGGTTACAACGGAAAAGGGTCACCCAGGCATCACAGTGGAGGCTGCCTGTGGGAAGTCTGTCCACCAGCCCTGCAGCATCATGCTTGGAGGCCTCTGCAAGAAGTCTGTTTGTGTATGTCCAGAAGTCGTTACCCACCTGCAGCTGGTGCAGGAGTAACTGTGCAAGCAGGTGGTGCATTCAGTTTTCCTCCTGGTACACCTCTTCATGCAGTTGAAGCAGAATTGGTGCGTGCAAGGTTTTACCTAGGGTTTTCCCATGGAAGGCCCTTTGGAGACACTGTGGAGATGGTCACTTTTCAGGTTGGGTTGCAGGGCAGCGTTCCTGTGGGTCCTTTGCACCAAGGTGGACATGGCTTAAGGGGCACAGCTTAGCCATCAGGCAGAGTGGGACCCAGTGTCTCTCCCTCAGTGTGTGCAGGATGAGAGGGCGACAAAGCACTAGCCAGTCCCAGTGTCTGACTGCTAAGAGAAATCAGAGCAGGATTTAGGAAGATCTGAGTCAGGAATTTTTCATTTTTCTCCCATTTATCTAAGAGCTCATGGACACAAAATATCAACAGGGAATTGAAAGGTTAGGAAGATGCATTGCATATTGCCTTTAGACAAATGGAATTCATTATTCAGGAAAAATCAATGATCAGCCCAACCAGCTTCGGAGTGCATGGGCCATGGTGCCCATGGTGCTGTGCTCCAGACACAGCCAGATGTTTCGCATGCCCTGCTGGGACCTCTGCACCCACAATAAGCCTGCATACTGCTCAGAAACAAGGACACGTGACGGTAAAAGCCATCAGGCAGCACTGCTAGGTCATCCTGGTGCCTGGCAGGATGGTGGATGGCATCCCTGCGCTCTTGTGCCTGGGAGGAATGCCAGCGGAAGAGGCACCATGTGTGTGGTGGGATGCTCACCTGGTCTCTCTGTCAGCGTCTCTGCCAGCACTGAGAAAGCAGCAGGGGGAAGGGGCAGGAGGACAGGAGCCAAGACTCAGCCAGGGCAGGTGGTGGATGAATGGTGTCAGGCAGTGGGACTTTCCCAGTGGCGTGGCCTCCCTGGCAGCCCTGGTACCAGCAAGCCTCAGGCTGCCACTGCTTGCCCGTTTCTGGGGCCAGGCATTTGCTTTCCAGGTACAGCAGGGCCATTTGCCACCCAGGGACAAACAAGCCAGATTTCCTTAAAACACATTTAGCATCCTGTCAGGGCAGAATTGTGGGAGCAATCCCAGTGAGTTTGTCTGTGGTTTTATTCTTGTTTGTTCCTTTAAGTAAGACTGTTTTAAAGCTTTCTAGTTAGCAAAAATTCTGTGTGCTACTGATTTGTGTTTTTTCTTCATATTACTTTGTTAAGTGGTAACTAATAAAGCTTTCTATTGGTGCAGTAACTGCATCTCCCTCTTTCTGACCATCATCCCAAGCCTGTAATTTAATACACTGTTACCAGGACACATGCACTGGCAAAGGCATCCACTTGTCTGCCTCTGCTTCCATGGGTCCCCAATGGTCTGGCTCTAGTGGACAGCCCCTTCAGGCAAGGCCAGCTTGAATCTTGCACAAGAGGCCTGGAGGATGAAGGGATTCCCCAGGGATTTCTCCTTGTGTCTCCCTGCCTGGGGAGCTGGCTGGCCGAGCACAAAGACGTGGGTGCCTGCCTGGGGGCACAGGGCGCCTCTGGGTCAGTGCACACAAGCCAGGATGGCCCCAAGCTACTGTGACCACCCGGCACCGCTGCCTTTCCCTGGGTGGCTGCAGAGTCTCACCCGGCCGTCTTGCACCCAGACTCCTGCCGCATGTATGTGCGAGGCGCAGGGGGTCAAGCTAGCGAGGTTCTGGGGCTGGTGTTGGGCTTGTGCTCTGGGGCTGGGAGCAGCTCTCGGTGCCCATCACCACAGCCGCTGCTGCCTGCGCCTCCTCTTGCCCTGCCTGGCGGAGGTGGCCAGACTCCCATGAGGCATGCTTGCAGAGTGGAGGTGAGCTGCGTGGGGCACGTCTGGCACAGGCCAGGCCATGGGCTGGGGGCAGTGGGGCTCGGGGAGCTGCCGGCGCCACAGCTGAGCGTGACTGCCCGCGGGCAAGGGCTGGAGCTGTGTCCGCACACATGGCCCTGGCACAACTGCACAAGAGCAGTGTGCTTGTTCATACCCCCGTGCACAAGGGCATCATTTCGAGCACACGCAAGTACATGAGTATGTCTGTGCCTGCTGGGGAGGGCAGTGACCGTGCGAGCATCCCTGTGTGGGCGAGCACACGGGCTGTATCCTCCTCATGCCATGCTGGCTCCCAGCGCACAGCCCAAATCATGGAGGTGGCCAATTTGAAACCAGCCCTGCAGCATGTGAAGGCTGAGAAGCTCATGAATCTCCTGGAGACGCTGGAGGAGGAGTATGAGGCACTGCAGAGCACAAACGCCTGCCTGACAGAGCAGGTGGCCTGGTAGGGTGATCCCGATGTCGCTGCACGTGGGGACGCAGGAGGCTGGGGAGGTGTGCAGAGGATGAGGGAGGAAGGGGAAGCTGGTGAGAGGGCCTGCGCAGGGCAAATCTGATAGCACCCCATTGCTGCAGGCCACAGAAGCACAGAAAAGCAGCCAAGGAGCCGGAAGGGCTGCTGGCCAAGCTCGACAGGCTGCGGGAGCAACTGGAGCAAAGCCAGCAGGAGAGGGACCGCTGCCGGGAGCTGCTGCGGTGCCTGGTAGGTGTGGAGTGCCCCTGGTGCAGGGGCTCGGGCTGCCCCCGCTGCAGCCCCGCTGGGGGCCGTCTCTGCCCTGCGCTGAAGCCCTGCTCTGCACCTTCCCCACGCAGCAGGAGGAGAAGCAGGAGCTGCAGGGCACTGCCCAGGAGCTGCACAGGTACTATGGCGCCCTCAGCCAGCGCTGCTGCAGCAGCCGCCAGCAGCTGCAGGGCATGGGGGAGCTGCTGCCACAGCTGGAGGTGAGCTGGGCTGGGGGCCTCTGCCTGCCCCCTGGTGCCTGCAGAGCTGGGTACCCGAGGGGAGCTGTGTGTGAGGGGCAGCTCCGGAGTGGGAGCTTGCGAGGGGGTGAGGGCGGAAGGTGGTGGTTGTCCACTGGCCAGGTGCTTTGGAGGAGGCTGCAGCAGGTGCATGGAGCTTGAGCCTTCCTTCTCCCAGGTGCTGTGCTGCAATCTGGCAGTTTCAAGAGGAAGTGGAGGAGCTGGAGCTGGAAAATGCCTAGTGAGTGGGGATGGGGGATGTCTCTCCCAACAGGGCTATCCAGGGGGTTGATGCTGCACCTGGAGTCACAGTGGATGCCAGTGCCGGCCCTGTGGTCCTCCTTGGCACTGCAAGTTCACCGAGAGGTGCTGAAAGTCAGGGCAAGGCGGCGGGATGCGAGCCATCCTGGAGGCATGTGCAGCACGTAATGGCTATTGTTTTGGTGCTGGTGCTGGCTGGGCCTCGCAAGATTGGTGCACAGCTGGACCCACCAAAGCAGAAGTGGTTGGGGAGGTGACAGTCACCAGTTGGGCTGTAGCGACCAGCATTTCTTTGGGAAGTCAAGATTCTGCCGAGAGTGAGGACGGCAGGCAGCCAGCAACCAGCGCTCTCCACCTCTACTTGAATGTTCAATGCCCCCAGCCATCTGGGTGACACTGTGCTGGGCTTGTTGTGTCACATCCGTGTCTGTGCTGTGGAGCCCAAACCCGGACACCATGCTCCAGTTGCAGTCTCACCAGGGCTGACCAGTGGGGCAAGCCTGCCTCCCCGCACTGACTGACTGCCCACATGCTAATGCAGCCCAGGCTGCAGGGGCGTTCTTTGCTGCCCAGGCACACTGCTACCTTGTGGTCAAGGTGTTGCCCCCCAGGACTGCCAGAGACTTTTCCGTAGAGCTGCTGTCTGGCCGGTTGGCCCCAGTCTGTCCTGCTGTAGGTGGAGAGTGCATCCTAAGGGCCAGGTTTGTCTTTGGTGAACACCATCAGGCTGCTGTCAGCCCATTTCTCCAGTCTCTCCAGGTCCCTCTGAAGAGCCGCTCTGCCCTCTGGCAACTGACTGCTCCCCCTGGCTGACCAGTTCCCTGCAGGCCCCCCTTCTGCCTGCTAACTTGACAGGGGTGCACTCAGTCCCCTCCTACAAGTCATTAAGGAGGGCATTCAAGAAGTCTGGTCCCAGGACTGACCCCTGAGAGAGACCACTGCTTTCTGACTGTCCAGGGTGGGCCCTGGGGTGGGTGGTGGGGCTCACAGAGCCACCAGCACCACAGCTGGAGCATGGTCTTTTCTTTGTGGGGAGAATGATACATCGATGCCAAGAGCACATCCTGGTGAGTGGGCCAGGCCTCCCAAGGGCAGAAAGTGGTTTCATGAGGTTTCAGGCATGGCCCAAGTCAAAAATGCCTGCTTGTTGGGTGTAAGAGACTGAGAAGCTACAAGAGTTAATGTCTCAAACACTCGGCAGAAGAAGAAAAGAATGTCACAATACTAATGAGATAAAGTGCAGCTAGAAAAGAGGATCTTGTGAAGGCAGAATGGCGCTTTTCTGGGGCCAACTTCCTTATCTTGGGTAATTGTCTCAAAACAAATCCGAGACAGCACCACACCTGCATCTCTGACAGGGAGGTGGGGACTAGCTCTCATTCGACCACCCACCCCCACCCCTGTCTGAGAAGGTTCAAGAAAAACAGACTGCGCGTGCAAAGTAATTAGTATACGTAGCCGGACTGGAGGTGGGGACTAGTCTATAAACAGCGCAACTCAGAGAAGCCACAGGTGCACCCACCATCCAAAGGAACCAGACCACAGATGTCACTGGAACCCAGGGTGGTGATCCGGATCTATCCTTTACCTCTATCTTTCTATCTTTCTTTCTTTCTCTTTCTCGTATGTTACAGGCTGTTCAGCCCTTTATAAAGTTCAAGGTTTAAACAGCTTCTGCCATAAATAAAACTCTTCAATCAATTGTTCGGTGTTATGTCAACTTTATTTAGCCCAAGGGTATTCTGAACACTGGCTATCTCAGAGTGGGATGCCCAGGACAGCCCTCTCAGGACCCAACATTAGGGAAATGTCTGAATACCCATGCCCACTGCTGCTGCCTGCAGCAGGGAATGGTGAAGGGTGAAGGTGGTGGAGAGGGAGGCGGTGGAGGCTAAGGTGGGGGTAATGAAAACACAGGTGGTAGTTCTGGTGGTTGTGGTGGAAGAGACTGTGGAGGGTCATGACAGGGTTAAGTTGGAAGGAACTGTTACCAGCTCGGACAAGGAGTCTCAACAGGAGCCTCAGATAAACATACCCAAGGACACCGGTGCAGCTGGGAATGATACATCCTGAGAAAGTACAGATAAACCAGCAGAAGCCAGTGGGAACCAAGGTTAAGAACAGGACAGCTTTTCTCCAACTAGGAAGCAAGTAGCAAAGTACAAGGCGTGATCGCTGCGTGCGTGATCAGTGTAATGACTGGCTACCTGTGACATAATCTGCATGATGACTGGCTTAGCAAAGTGTATCTATAAAACCGCTGAAGCGGCTAACTTTTTAGTATAAATATGCTCAGAAACAAACAAAAAAGGTCTCAAGATGCATCACTTCTTGAGTCCGTGCCTTCATTCACTACAAGAGAGAGATGTGATGGAAGTGGAGGTGGCACAGATGCAGCCTCCCCTCCCCACAGTAGGAGAGGTGAGTGCCGCCCTTGTGATGGACAGCACACTTGTTCCCTGCAGTAGGGACGGCAGGCTTACCAGTGACGCAGCTCCTAACAAGGACATTTTTCTAAGTCCTTTGGTTTTGTCTGGGTGCTGGAGGGGATCTGCGCTCTCAAGGGTGAGAAATAGAACAGCAGCTGCATAGCAGAGCCCCGCGTGGCGACAGTAGTGACCACACCATTTTTTTTTTTGCAAGCCGAAAGAGCAGCCTGGGGCTTTCTTGATCCAAGCACTTGGCTGTTTCTGCTCCCTCACCAAAACCAATCTCTGCAGCCAAGTATGACATACTTAGGGGCTTGTTCTGATCTGATAGAGGAAAAAGCTCACAGTTTACAAAGGTTACTGAGGTTAAATTTTGTCATTATTTGGTCTGCCAGTGGAGTAGGCATGACATTTGAAAAGAAAAAGGAAAACCAAAAAACAAAAATGAGAAAATGAATAGAAAAAGAGAATTGTTCTCCTAAAAGGAATCATTCCCCCCTCACAGAGCAAGGGCTCCAGCTCCAAACCATCTCAGTGGCCTCCCCTGAACCCACTCCAGTTTGCTGATGTCCTTCCTGCACTGGGGGTCCAGACCAAGGGCAGTATGTAGCTGAGCTGTCACAAGTGCAGACCAGAGGGGATCATTCCTGCTCTGTCCTCGCTCTGGGGCCATGCCCCTGCTCACAACACCCAGAATGCTGCTGCCCTTGGGGCTGCCCAGCACATGGCTGGCTCCTGCTCTGCTTGCTGCTGCCAGAGGCAGGGCTTCTCCACAGAACTGCTCCCAGTCCCATGGCCCGAGCCGGTATCGCTTCCCCGCCTCTGCCATCCCCGGGCAGGGTTGGTGTTTGTCCAAGCTGAACATCGCAGAGGTTCTGTCCACCCCTTCCGCCTGCCCAGAGCCCTTGGAGTGGCAGCCTTGACCTCAAACATTGATTCGTCCCCACCATCCTGTGTGTACTGCAAACTTGACAAGAAAGAGTGCGCTTCTTCATCTTGTCCAGGTTGTTGATAGAGACATTAAGCAGGACAGGTCCTAGGACAGACCCTGCAGGACCCCACTTGGCACCAGCTTCCAGGAAGGCATGATCCATTAACCACCACCCTCTGAGTTTGACCAACAAACCAGGAATTAACCCATTTGGTTGTCCACCTACCCAGACCATAATATCCCAAGAAAACTGTGGGAAAGAATGTTGAAAGCCTTACTGAAGTTAAAGAAAACACCATCCCCTGCTATCCTCTCATCTACAAATACAGTCATCTATCACAGATGACAACCAGCTATGTGAAGAAATTTTTATCCTGGGTAAATCAATGCTGACTGCTCTCCATTGTTTTCTCCCTCCAGTGCCCATGAATATGCACTGAATGTCCTTTAAGAGGACTTACTCCATGATTTTCACAGACTTCAATGGGAGGCTGACTGGTGTGCAGCTCTTCAGATTGTCCTTTTGATCCTCTTCGATTACAAGCGCAATATTTGCTTTCACATCATCTTGTATCTTTCTCAGTCCCTACAACCTTTCAAAGATGTTAGAGAGTGGCCTCATGACAACATCAGCCAACTCTCTTGGGACCTTTGGGTGCAACCCATTAAGTCTCACAGATTTCTAAGGCTCGAGTTTGTGTAAGTAATTCCTGATGTGACCTTCATCCACCAATGGTCATTCTCCTCCCTCTTGAATCCTTTCCCTAAGCACAAAGACCTGGGAGATCTTGTTAGTAAAGACTGAAACAAAGAAGACATTTAGTACCTCTGCCTTACCATTGTCTGTTGTCAGGAAGACAGCTATCCCATGTTTTCTTTGTTCAGCTTTCCTTTTACTGCTAATGCAGTGCTAAAAGCTCTTTTTCTTGTCATTACCTCCCTTGCCAGTCTCAGCTCCATTTGAGTTTTTGGTTACCTAACACCATCTCTGCATATCTGTGCAACATTTCTAAACTCCTCCTGCTTCTACCTCCTCTATGCTGCCTTTTTGCATTGGAGCTCCATCATAGCTTCCCTCCTTATCCAAGCTGGTCTCCTGATACGCCTCCTTGTTTTCCCTATTATCCTTTCTTACTCAAGTTCCTTTTATTCCTGTTTCCCTGGATAAACAATAATAAATGTATTAAATCAAAATACTTTGCACTTACAGGAAGGCCTTAATCTAAGCCACTCTTTTTCTCCCTTTCCCTCTAGTTTTTCTTTCTAATCTCTTTAGCTGCCTAATATATCACATTAAAAGGTACTGTTGATGTGTCAAGGCCATGCTTTAAAAGGAAACATTCATTTATGGAGGTTGCAGTCTCCATTCCTTTGTTGATTCATTGCTATCTAACAGTATGTCTCACTTCCAGGGCTTGCTAAATCCCATGGGATGCCAGATCATCTGTAAAGGTGTTTCATTTTGTTTTCCTAGTTGACAACGATAAATGCTTTAAATATGCAAAGCGATTGTGAATACTTGGAAGTTAAAATGTGAAAGAACTCTTTCAGTGGAGGGTGTTTTCCCTCCTTCTGTTTTTTGAGTGCGTGAATCATAATAGGATGTGTAATATAACAGTTTCAACCCATGCATTTCAGAGCTGTTTATCAAGTGTTGTGACACTAACATATAGCTGTGCAAGCATGTTAGAAATGGTGAAAAAAGACAAGTTTGACTCAATTACAGATGCCCTTTTGTTGCCTCCTGAAATAGTAACAGGACATGTTATTATCTGACTGGTTTAGTTCTTTCTCACTTCTCACGAATATTGTGAAAGAAACTGTAAGCCAAAATCATCAAAATAGTTCAGATGTTTTGACTGGATCAGTACAAAGCTGACATAGCCCTATTAACCAACCAATTAAACTAAACTTACAAATACTTTACATTGTTGGAATTTGATAAAACAACTGGAGTGTTCAGTTCTATACATCTGGTACCATACAGCTGGCTGCACTACCATTAGCCTATTTCTAACAGAAAGAGTCTTTTTGATTTTTCCTTTGAAAATTTTAGATGTCTAATAAATGAAAAGACAACTGCAGTCATCATTCTTGTTGCTTTGCTAACTTGAACAAGAAACATATTATCAACTAAAAAATCTTTCTGCAAATTAGTTTTCTGCTATAACTTCCTCTAATTGTGCAGTCATCTACTTCATCTGCACTTACAGCTGCCTGACTTCTAAGAGTCTGTGAAGAGAGTATTTTTAAGAAAGTATTCCTTAACAGAATCTTTGTGAATAATATCCACAGCCATTGAAAATACAAAAGAGAGCTTTAGATAATGAAATACCTTAAATTAAAATCATGATCAACTTGTATGAAATGCAAGAAAAAAAGGCTTACACCTAGTCCCAAGTTCTTGCCCTATGTTTTATTTTTCAAGGAAGAGCGCAGAAAACTACATCCAGGGAGACTGCTATCTACCCTCAGGAAAGAATGCTTTGGTCAAATTCACAGCTTTAACATTTAGAATAAAATGCTAAGTCAGTAAATTTTACATCAAGTTTTCATAATTTCTGATATGCTTTTCATCTGAAATTTGGTGATATTAACAAAAATAAGATATCCAATTGTGTGTCTTAGTGCATTCTGAGCACCTTTTGAGTTGTATTCTTTGTTCCCACCTCCTTGAGCATTTTTAGGTGATAAATGTTTGTAGAGAAGTGATTGTCATGTTTAGCCGTTAACAGATCAGTGCCATTTGGGAACTACATAAATATGTATATATATGCATATATTTAAACGCAGTAGAAATAGTCTACCTGAACTGCTAAGTCTGTACCAAATTCCCCAGCTCTCCTCACGTATAAGCTACTCTTGATTAAATAAGGGGCATTTCAGAGCTACATGACTAGTAAGGCATTGCATATCCTGGAGCAGGTGCCCCACTGCTTTGCAAAAATGTTAAAGAGAGATTATGGCTGCCGTAGCCACCAGGGTAATTCTGTGCCTGTTCCTGTAAATAGCTATCCATCTCCATCTGCTATTCTTAACTATCAAAATGTCATGAAATGCTTTTTTTTTACTGGCAATTAAATCAATGCAAGGCTTTTTAAAGGCTGAGTTGTGCCAGGGCACCATGAGGATTGGGGGCTCCCAGGGGCCAGCAGCGCTGGGGTACCCCATGGCAGCCTAGATGGGACTCACAGCCAAGGCCTGTCCCACCGCTCTGCCAAGGGGCAGGGCAGCCGAGGGCAGCCCCAGCTCTGGGCACTGGGGGAGCTGGCAGCCCCTCGCTGAGCTGAAACGGGACCAGATCTTACACAGGTGTTACTGTTTTTTACATATACTTATTTTTACACATATACATATATATACACACACACACACACACATATATATATACAAATAAAAATATTAGGCATAGTTGCTACTGTTCAGTAAATTATTTAGCCTTATGTTTTCTCTGAATTACAGTTCTAACCAGCCAGCCAAACACACTTCTCATGCCTGTAGCCCAGCTGCTATTTTGGCATTCTTTATTTATTCTGTGATACATGATACAGGATCTTAGTCTGGGGCGTCATCGAAGAACCTCTCAATACCTTTTGGGCTAGGTCAGAACAGAAGCTTCGCTTCCCTAGCGCTGTAGGAGGAGAGCAGGTGCTGACACCCGCCGCAACGAGTGTCACCAGCATGGCCTCCCCCTGCTGTTGGTAACAAGGCCTTGTACGGACTTTCCTACATGTTCCAGAAGCTTCCAGCCAATCAAAGCTCGTCATCAGGAACCTTTCCTTTTATGGAACGCTGCGTCACGCCCCGGTGCCTCAGGGCTGGTTGGATCCGGTTTTTAACGGTGATGCTGCCTGTTGCTTGGTCACGAAGGGAAATGCTGGGACAGTAAAACATTCATAGCAGGCCTCAGCCAAAGCTGCCTTTTAAGCTCCCAAACAGTAAATAAAACCCTCAAATACATAGCATAGTGTGAATATTTTCACAAACTACCACAGTGTGCAGTCCTTTTTTTTTTCTTTTCTTCTTTCTAGAACAGCTTGGACTTCCCAGTTGAAGTACTTCCTAGTAAATGATCATGATTCTGTGATTCTGTGACATTTTTCCATGATAGTGGTGCATCACTTTACAGTGCTGTTGCACTTAGTATTAGCTGATCACTTGAGACATCAAAGCATTTGCTCCCTTTTCATAAGTGAGACACTGCATGGTATCATTTGTATTCACATCAGGCAGATGCTGAGCCACTGTGCATTTCATCAAAGAACTATTTATGAGGCTGTAAAAAAGATGAGTTTCTCCAAATAGTTTCCAAATTAAACTTTTAAAAGTTTAATGATGGCACACAAGAATAATTATAGTTATAAACCATTAAACATTTAGAGGAAATTTATAGTATTGGAGGAGAAAATTTACAGCTGTGGTCTAATACAATAAATTTCCTCTGAAAAGCATTTGCACAGAAACATTTCTATTTGATTTTTTTTAAAGCACTTTTTTAACAACATTAAAGTGCACAGGTACTATTCCTAGACACTTTTTATATAGGAAAGTGAGAATCTTCATATTATTAATTAAGCCTGCAGGAAAAGTGTATGTCTATACCTATACCTGTATCTATACATATATATAGTTGTTTTA
Organism: Apteryx mantelli; assembly: GCF_036417845.1. Classification (NCBI taxonomy): domain Eukaryota; kingdom Metazoa; phylum Chordata; class Aves; order Apterygiformes; family Apterygidae; genus Apteryx; species Apteryx mantelli. Next base: position 5,744,131 of record NC_090020.1, read on the forward strand.
TGTCAGTAAATCTAATGTTGCAAATCCATCTGTTAGACTAGGATGCATATGTTCTGTAATTCTAGAAGGCAGTCCAGTAGCCTGTACTTTCCTTCCAAGAATTATGATCTTGAAATTATCACATGCCTTTAGGGCAGTTAACATCTATGAAATTTCGTCAGTCCTTTATTTTTCTCTGCTACCACATCTGTGGCTTACCATTATCCAAAATAATCTCACTTTGAACCTTCACATCTTTCTATTCTTAGAACAGAATTTATGGGATGTGTCTCTGCTCAACACTCATGCTACCTAGTAGACCTGTTTTTTGTAGAAATGTGCTTATATGAATTAATTTGTTCGATGTCATCCAAAGCCTTCCATGGAAGGAACTATAAAGATTCAGATTAATTTCTGTGGACTTTGATTCATGACATTTTTTTCTTTAATTATTTCATGCAACTTCCTGCTGTCCAGAAGAACCTTAGAATTTGTCTTTTCAAACAAAATATGGATGAAGTGGATGAGATACTAACTGGTCTGCACTCATAATGTTTACTCCTGAAAACTCTGTATGCACAGGATTTTCTGGCTGATGTAATCAGCTAAAGGAAATATGGTGATAGGTGACAGATAATTTTCATTTCTGTATTGTTGTTACAACCATCATAAGTCTGAAATACTTTCAGAGTTGTTGGCAGCTGCAATTGATGCCATGATCCTTGAGCAATAATCATGACACTTTACAAATACATATGATTTAGTACATTACTAATACGAGGCTTTGAAACCAACACATAGTTCACCTGCTGATTTGCGGCTTGTAAATGTCCAGTCTGTGTGCCTTTTCCTATTTGTAAAGGCAGCTGTTAGAGGCCCTTTCACACTAGGAACAATATATGGTATATGGTATACAGTAAAAATGTGAAGAGTACAATAAATATCTACCTGAAAAGCATTCCTTTGCCTCTTCTTCCTCCCGACAATGAAAACCAAATTGTTGTAGAGTAAAAACTGAGGTTTCAGTTTCTTTGTGTGTGCAGTGTATGCATGAAACTGCTGACTGATTGACTGAGCTAAGTTAAGAGTAATAATTATGGCTTTTATCTTTATGTGATTGAAACATTTCCAGGAAATCTGTGCCTGATACTTTTGCTGCCTTGATACATAGTCAGCATCAAAGTTTAATAAACCTAATTTCTTTCTTCTTGCTCATTTATCATATGTACTTCTCACAAAATGATTATAAACTTTATCCCATAATGAAAAATGGTTGTTTCCTCATTTATGCATTGCATTAGTTCTTGCACCTCATAAATAACCATTCATGTATGGGTAAGCACAGTGATAATACCAGTTTCTCTTAATAATCTCGGGGTGGAGAGGTACAGGTCTAATGTAAGCACTGTTTTATTACTTTTCGGTTCAGTTTCTAAATTGTTTCTCCAGTTATGCAAAGAGGGATTGGAGTTTTCTGAAGGGCGTTGTCATTTTCTTGTATTTTCTTTTCTTAGATAAGTTTATGTCTTTTTTTCTCTTCTCCTGTAAGTTAAATGGTAGGTTAGAGAAACCAACTGAAGGAAAACAAGCTTTTAAAGCGTTCTAGCCTGTTACAGTACTATCTTAACTTTATGGTACTGACTGTTACTGCATCTTACATGATGTGTCTAGTTCTTCAAAAATGACCGATGCCAGAAGTTCTGTCAACTTTGGCAAGACTAACTGTGACCTGCAGTATGGGGACCCAGGATAGTACCAGGACAGTGGCGGTATGGCCACACTGTCTAATCATCTAATCAAGGAGTTTGCTGAGTATTTATTTCTGGGGCTTCTAATATGATTAGGTTGGGTGTTTTCAGAGTCCTATTGCCAAAGGAATATTCAGCTATCATCAATGCAATATAGCTAGTTATCAAAAGTTTGGTAATTTGTGGAGTTTTAAGCTGTGTTGTAATTTTTAATGACACAGATGTCCTGCATCTGTAAATATCACACGTTAATATTTTTAATAGATTTAGGAAAGCAAGAGTGAGAGTAGATTCAGATCAGAGATAGGGACAGGTCAGTTAAAGAAAAGGAAAGAGCTGTTTCTTATGACTAGGTCAGGAAATATCTTAGACCTTGGCTGACTTTTTCAGCCTTTTTATGTATGGGTGTATAACATGACAGCAGCTTCTCCTGTGGCCAGATCTAAGTAATGGATGCAGTCTATATGTAGGTACTGACTTTCATCCCAAGTTATCCGTACACACTTCATAAATGCAGGTATTCTGCTCTCTCTTCGTTGTCTTATTAAGAGTGAACTGTAGAAGACTGCATCTGGTTTAAAAGAGTATCTGTGAGCAAACCTTAAACACACTATAAAGTGCAGTCATTCCTGGGATGAAAGTCAGCAACTGTTCCTGTGGTATGCAGCATAGCATAGAACGACCAAAATGGACGAGGAATATGAAACTCTATTGCACTTTTTTGCTGATAGTCTCTTCATCAGATGAAAAGCCTGGTGAAGTCTTAATTTCAGGTGGAAAAAATGAAGAAATTTTAAAATTAAAAGCTTTACAAAATTCTTTTTTACTTCTTACACTCTGAACACTGTTTGAGTGTAATGCATGTTGGAAGGCAAGGTAAATGTTCTTGGATCAACTTTAACTTCTTTTACAGTTGCCTCACAGAGATTCTGTAGCTGAGAACCAATGGAGCATGGTAACTTTCTGGTGAGATCTCTTTCTAGGGTTGCTGTGTCAACGGGCCATTTTTCTTTTGGATAATGGTAGGCCTGAGAGCTATCCTATCAGTTTTTGGTGTCAGCATGTTGTAGAAGGCAGATACACACAGTTACAGCCTATCAAGGCCATAACTACAACCAAATCATGTAGCTGCTGTTAAAAATAGGAACTGAAATACTGCAAACCTAGGAGGCCTGCATGTTGGGGAGGGAGGGGAAAGCTGACTGTTATTCTGTTGTCTGTACAGTTAGCGGGCTAAAAAGGAAACAAAGCTAGTAAATTTGGCTAGGTTTGTGCAGGTCTTATGTCTCTCTACCATATGTTGCTTTCAGAGGTAGGAACATTGCCCTGACTGTATCTAGGCAAAGTCAGCTTCTTCCAAAGGAGCTTCTAAACTCTGTCTCTGGAGTTAACAGTGAAAAAGAAACTTATGCAGCAATAATCCCACGGCTAGGGGAGAGAAAACAGAAGATGATGGCGAGTGAGGGAGGAAGATGCGGGGACAACTGGGTAGAAAGGCTAATCATGGAAGTGATGATGAAATTCTGTATGATTTATAAGAGGATCCTGTTTCAGAGCTGTTTAGACCTTCTGCAGACCTTCTGCAGAGGCTTGTTAAATACTACAGTGCTTCTCCAGTTTGGAGAGACTGAACCAATTTTATCTCATGGTTGTTCTTCAGGTCATCAGTCTTTGTGTGCAGTCACTTATTTGAGTCTGACAGGATGACTTTATCTCTCAAACCATTAAGAGTTAGGTCCAGAAGGAGCTATTAGCAAAGCGGAGGCCCCCAATAGAGCACAGTCAACAATCTGGTATTCATTTGCAGTAAGTGGAGAAAACAATATGTCTAACCATTCATCTTTTTATCAAGGGAAAGAAATGTCTGTGATTTTATGATAATAATATCAATTAAGCATTAATTGACAGTTAAAAGGGCATTTGTTGAGATTTAATAGGAATGGTGATGTGTAATCTTTAATACAAAGGGTGGTGTGTAATCTAGTTAAAATTACAGAACACAAATATTATTAGATTATCACACATAAAAATGGTAAGAAATATTTAGGCTCTCAACTGGAATTTAGAAAGCAAGCAATAATGAGTTAATAATAGTGACAACTAGTAGACTATCTAAGTAAATGTCAGTATTTTTATTAATTGATAGTTAATTTTCTGTAGAATGTCTTAGCAAATGTTAATTAAATGCCAGAAAATTTCTTACAAATTTTAACATATTAATAATCCTAAATTATGCCTTTATTGCTTACATAATTGTGAGTTAGTTACACAGCTATTAGAATTATTCTCTACACTTTACACAGACCTCAGGAGGATGTGTTTTCTTGGAGGGTCAATAAACTCACCTGCTTATTAGCTACACAATGGAATGCAGTGAGCTGACTCCGAGTAATCATGTCCTTATTGTCGTTTAGCACACCTTAATTTCAAGGCATTTCCTAGCTTTTTTGCCGAGGGAATTTGAATCAGGTGAACTGTATATTCTTCCATATTTCCAGGGTATTTATAATAAAAGTGTATTAATTATGGCTGCAGCGGTTTAATATTCAGAAAAACAATTAGAAAAGCAATGTTAAAATGCTTACATTCTTGGTACATAGAACCTTGTAGCTACTTTTGATGACCAAGGAAAAATTGCTATCTACTAGCTTTAGCATTCATAATTTTCAAGTATTTAGAAAAAGAGAATAGAATTCAGGTCAATATGATGATTTTGTTGTGTATATTATAAAAATACTGCACATATTTATCTTGGGGAAGATTAATAAGTATTCCTGAAGAATTCTGTACGTCAGCCCACAAAGTACTTGTAGTCTCCAGACACAACAATTTCTACATCATGAGCAGGGCTCACTACTGATCAAACGTACAAGTAGGTTCAGGACTTTTTTTCCCCCTTCTTAGTTTTTTCCTGGATTTTTTCCTTATTTGGATTCCTTGGGTCTGACATCTAAGAAGGAAGTATGTACTTGAACTCTTGGTTTTGTTGTATTCTTTGTATGTTTTGGCACTGCTCAAGTTATGGCTTCTTATTCATTCTAGGTTGTGTTACTTACCAAGAGGAAGATTCGCAGATACGGAATTGTATTCAAAAATATGGCTCATTAGTACACAAGCCATTAAAAACATAGACCTAAATCTTTGAAGTTACTGGATTTCTTACTTTTGTTGTGTGAATTAGCAGTGGTGAATCCTTCTTCAGCAATGTGCATGAACAACTTAACCTCAGTGGCTGGAGTTCTGTTCTCTAGCCTGTGTGTTAGAGCAATCTATGGCTATTTCCTGAAGCCTGAGGTGAGGAATTTGAGGGAATTTTAGGTCAGTGAGAAGTTTTGGCAAGCTGGGTCTCTAACTGTAAAACTGCTACTTTTCAGAGGAATAATTCAAATTAATCACAGAGTGGGGTTGTATTGTTATTCCATTTTTTTGGAAAGGAAGATTGATTCCTCTGAACTACAGTAAGATGCTGCAATCAAAGCCTGTATATTAACACTCTGACCAATGGACTGATTATTCCTTCTGTGCTCATTAGTTAGTCTAAAGCAAAATTAGATGGTGATGTTTTGCAAAGAGCCCTATGTGGATACCCTCTGGGGTCAGTGTGTAGGACACACACACACAAGTACGTATACTATTCTCTCTTAAACTCCTTACAATGCTGAGACAAAGTTTTCCAGCTGAGTGAACACGTTGCCATCTTTTGGGGGAGGAAGAGCTTTTTTAATAATTCAGCAATAGGAACAGTATTTCTGTTTAAAAAGAGAAGGCTGGGAGAAGAGTTGTTGGGTGAAGGCATTTTAATCTATGGCTTGTCCCTTCTTCTGGTGGCTATTTGCACAGCTTGTATTTTTCTAAGCACTTGTTTCCACAAAGGTTTTTGAAGTGTGTGTGGACCTGATCTCAGACACTTTTCCTTCATTTTCCTCTCCCAACAGATCACTTCTCCTTTGTTTTCCAGCTAGAATCATCTTTTCTTTCACTGAATGCGAATTATTAGTAAATTCACTCCTAGATGATTTTTCTGGCATTGGCGCTGTACTAATTACATTACTAGTGATTAGGTGACGAAGATTGTTGTAGATCTTCTTCTTTGTCTGTCTCAAGATAATGCTTGGAATTCACTTCTGAGTTCTTAATAACACATAGTCAAAAATTGGAGAGAAATCTTCCCTGGGCATATGGATTCAGATAACAGTCTTTCAAAAAACAAACTCTGTAAAATGTGTTAAGTAAAAGATACTATGCTCACTGTATCTCACAAACGCAATTTCTCCCAGGGCAGTATTCACAGTAAGATTGCGTGATCTATTACAAGGTATTGAAGGAAATCTTGATCTCAGAGAAGTCAACAAGAATGTGTCACAAACTGGGCATGTAGGCTCAGGCCTGAGTATAAGGTTTCGTACTGTGAGCCGATGATGGATTTTAGTTCATAAAGTAACCTGTTGAGTGAACAATTTACAGTGATGTTGCAACAGAAGAGAGTGATGTACATAAAAACAGCCAAACACTGCCTTTTCTAAATAGTTCCCTACTACAACCTCAGAAAATCCCCTTTCCCCATTTCCCCACCCCAGGTAACATAACCTTTAACATCAGCCCCCTGTTGCAGATAAAACCACATGGCCATTCAGGTATACTTGTTTTCTAAATGGTCATTCTTTTCTGTCTTCTACTATTGTTAGTGAGAAGCTTGCTTCTAAGCTATTCTTTGACTGTTTTGTTTTGAGCATCCTGGTGATGTTCTGGACTCAGCTGCATGCCAGCTCTTTGCCTGTGTTTTTGATCTTATAATTTCATCTCTGCTATAGAACAAGATTACAGAATCACAGAATGGTTGAGGTTGGAAAAGACCTCCAGATCATCTAGTCCAAGCTCCTTGCTCGAGCAGGTCACACAGAGCATGTTGCACAGGACGCATATCCAGATGGCTTTTGAATATCTCCAAGCAGGGAGACTCTGCAGCTTCTCTGGGCGACAATAGATATTTCACTAGAGTCTATAAGAATTTGGTGATTTATGTCCCACTGCAGCTGAGCTGCTGTGGTTTGCAATGATTTGTGTGACATTTGAATTACACGTTATTTGCTGTTGCCCCTTCCTTTTTTGTTATAAAAATCAGCTCTCATAGCTTCCTTAATAGCTAACACACTGTTCCTTGGTAGTAAGCTTAGTATTGCAAAAGATGTTCCTCATAAGAAGCAGTGGTTTGGTTTGCTGGCTAATTAGTTCATTATGGACTACTCACTGGATTTTGGGGAAGATATATTAGAAAGATCTAGCTTTTCTCTGTTGGACTCACCCCATCTGTTTTGCTTTGACTGTTTATCTCCTGGCTGTCTTTACTAATGTTCCTGTTTCTTATACCTACACAAGGAAAGGCATCTTTTGCTCAGATTCTCAAGGAGCATGTGGCACAGGTATAGTGTATTGTTGCATATTGCCAGAGTGCAGAGGAAGTAACACATATTGCAAAGTGCACCTCAGCCTCTTGCTTGCTTTACACGTCACAGAAACTGAAGTAGTAGTCACCTGTGAGTATGGAATATTTCATTAACAGTGAAAATGAATGCAGCTAAAGAACTGTCACCCATTTGCATATGCAAATACCAGAGCTGAATACTGGAAAGTTGTGGCCAGAGATAGTGATGATCTATCTCTCCTTCCTGCCTGTTCTTCCTCTTCCTACCTGTTCTTCCTCAGCTAAGCGTACTGGCTCTAGCAGAGAGTACAGCCACTAGAGTCCATCAGTTCTCAGTACACCTCACTGTCTACTCATCTATGCTGTACTTCCTCAGCTTACCTATGAGGATGTTATGGGAGACAGTGTCGAAAGCCTTGCTGAAGTCAGGGTAGACAACATCCACTGCTCTCCCCTCATCTACCCACAATACAGTTCCATCATATAAGGCTATCAGGTTGGTCAAGCGTGATTTCCCCTTGGTGAAGCCATGCTGACTACTCCTGATCACCTTCTTATCCTTTGTCTGCTTGCAAATGACCTGCAGGATGAGCTGCTCCATCACATTTCCAGGTGAGGCCTGCAGTTTCCTGGGTCTTCCTTCTTGCCCTTTTTGAAGAGTGGAGTGACACTGGCTTTCTTCCAGTCCTCAGGCACCTCTCCTGATTTCCATGATCTTTCAAAGATGTTGGAGAGTGGCCTGGCGATGACATCGGCCAGCTCCCTCAGCACTCGTGGAGCCCTATCTCCAACAATGATTTCAGTAGAAAGATCCTCTTTGTCAAGCAAAGGGGGCAGAATACATGCATGGATGAACAGAGCGCTCCTGGCAAAACTCAAACAGAAGAAGGAAGTGTGCAGAAGGTGGAAGCAGGGACGGGCCACTTGGAAGAAATCTAGGGACGTTGTCTGAGTAGGCAGAATTTTTAAGGTGTTTGTGTAGTCTTTCACATTCTATGCCTCTGTTTTGTTTACTCATGTACAAAAAAAAATACAGTACATCAGTTTTTAAATCTGGAATCTTAAAGCTTATCGATGTAACTTCTAATACATAAAGAGCAATACAGAAATCATAAAGAGTAGAAGCAAAGCACATTAAGCCCACTACTGCAGTATTACAAAAGCAATAGCATGGAACCAGTGTAAATTAATGTGAAAGGAATAAATTAAACATTCCTCTAGTTGCAATGATGTTGCACAGAGTGACAGCATTGTATTAGCACGGAAGTTAAATAAGCATAGTTCACAAGCCAGTAGTATTCTGCCAAGCACCTTACTGTAATCTGAGGAAATCTCATCAGTTGTATGCTGCTGGTTTATTTCAGTGTTTATAGTTGCTACACAGCATGAAGAGACAACAGTTCTTGTACTTTTATACCTTTCTAATATTTCATTTTATTAGAAAGCAATGGTAGCTGCCACCCTGATGTGTACCCTTCCAGTTTTTGCCTGGGTCAGGAATAGACTGCATTCCTTATTACTGCCACTGCCCTCCTGATAATATCTTATGCATCTTTGTGTTCTCACTGCTGGAAGGTAGATAACCAGTTTCCACCGACACACATAGACATAGATGTACTTTGTGTCCCGGCTGACTCTTCTGCTGTGTGACAAATAATTTATAACAGTTGTTTGAATTGCTAACATTAGATGTAAATGAGTTTGCTTTTTGGATTATGGTTTCAGAGGGCTATTCCTTTAAGTTCCTCTCATTGCTATCAGCCATATTGATATAGAGATGGTCTTAAAGAGGACTGATGATTTGAATAGCTATCTAACATCATGTTTTTCTGCTTTTTTTTTTTTTTTTTTTTTGGTCCATAATTGTGATAGACCCTTGGCTGGAATATGATAAGAATCCGCTTCTCACTTCAGCAAAGCAAGGTTATTTGACACCAGTTGAGAACCGAACTTGCCTCCCTGGACTCTTCATTCATTTAAATGGTACTATCGTTCATTTAAATGGTACTATCAGACACTATATGCAATTTTTTGATAAACTGGAACCATTAAGAATTTTTAGGGAGGTGGGACAAATGATTACTAGCTGAAAGGGAGCCTTGAATGGTAAAGTTATCTGTTTGTCTAAAACTTAAAATTTATTTCAGCAGTTACACAGTGTCACTGAAGCAGAGAAGTCTTTTTGCCTCTTGTTCCTTGAAGATAGCAGAAATCTAAAAAGTTTTCTTTTATTGGTTCTATTACACAGAGGGAAAGCATACAAACAACAGGCCCCAAAATAAAACACTTTATCAAATAACAGAAGAGAGATTGTATCAATACGTTTTTATCTGGTCAACAAATTTCTCCATAATGGCCTTTTGATGCCCAGTGCTGTAATCCTCTATAGTTACTAATGGCTTTCTAATCTGTAATGCTAGAGTTTTAAATCTACTTTATTTCAATTTCATGACATACATCAGGGACAAAAGGGTGTATTTGCTAGCTTTGTGTTACTCTTTTTTTTATATTATTTTTATTGGATTAGAAGATGCCCAGACTTTTTCATCAGGAACTCACATTGCAGGTTCTTATGGAGTGGTGGAAAGAAAAGATCACTTTGTTAGTAACTTCAACAGTCAGATGAAAAAAAAGCCAGATTCATGATGCAAGTTTGAATTACAACAAATCTGGCACTGGTTTTAGTCTTAATTTCTCCTTCCAGTGGGCTGCAGCTTGCCTTTGAGATATTACCTGAAGGTTTGGTCCCTCTTTTTCTTTCCTTTTCTGTGTTAAAACCAAAATATATATATATATATATATTTTGCTTCTCAGGAAGTACTGTACTGACCAGGCAGTTTGAGTATCTGTGTGTATTTGTAGAGGGGAGAAAACCTGATAATAAACTTCCTTTAATCCTCCTGAAATTTTTCTGTGAAAGAAAGCTTGGCCTAGGGTAGCTGGGATATATGCAGGGAATATCAGTAGCATCCTTATCCCTTGAGAACTAACTTTCTGTCCTATAGATTACTGTAGTTTCAGTGCAGAGTAAATGACTTGCCTTTTTTGAGGGAGGAATTTTGAACAGGAATGGGGAGGAAATGCGTTGTGTCTGACCTGTCTTTCATGTAGGCAATTCTATTACAACACCTGAATGTGAGACTGGATCTTTAACTCAGAAGTAGATGTCTTTTTGGGGTCTAGAGATTTTCAAATTAGTCTGTCAGGCTGGCATAATAGCTTCTACAAGAGCACAGCCCATGGAAGGGGAAAACAACAGGAGTAGCAGTTAATGTAAGATTTTACATAAAGCTGGAATTTCTTCAATTCTAAGAGACTTACAGGCGTGATGGACAATGCCACTTGTGTTTTGTTTGTTGGGAAGATGCAATAGAACATCTTACTCTTTGGAAGCACTGGAACAAGAGGGTACACACCATGATGTAGTTTCCTTTGATAATATTCTTCATCTTTCTGGTCAAGATTTGTCTCTGCAATCCATGCTAATTCCCTCTCTCTGGCTTCTTTATACTTAATTGTTTACATGAATGTAGCAGGGCATCTTCATGTGTTTTTGACAAAGCAAGATTTGAACTGGGCATTCCTTCCTCTCCCTTTGGACCTACTGGGTTTGTAGAGGTATTTATTAGATACAGTAAAATTACAAGTAAGCTTTATATCCCCATGCCAATTGCTATGCAATAAACTATGCTTGTGCACTGTAATAGTATTTTATCCAGTGCTGAGAATCCTTAAAATACCTGATGCTTTTCTTAAAAACCTCATGTCCTGAAAGCATTAAGTATAATGAAACTTAGGTGCAAATTACAAACTACATTTTTAATCCGTGTGATCTGAGAGAAAAGCTGAGAGTGTCTCCCAAGCACATTACAGGGGGATAAACCAGGTCAGTTGCTACAGTGAGAAGAAAACTTTCTGATATCATTGCAACTTCAGATCCTATACAGAGGAAGGATAGCCAGATAAGGTAGACAGTGGAAGGATAACCAGATAAAGAAAATATGCGCTGCATTAACTTATGCTTCTGAGGTCTCTGAATGTTGTGAGGTTTTCTTATTTTATTACACATGGAAACATAAAGAGAACGCATTAACCAGTCTGAAGAGGGTGTGAACGGATTGTTATTCTCTCCTTTCCTATTGCATGCTTTAAATATATACATTCAAACCCTTCAAACTAAGGCTGGCAGAATTCTTCCTAGAGCCACAGTAGATACTTCTTGAGGAAAGGTAAAGTGCCTCTTCCTTGGGTACCATTTACATGTGCCACTTGCTGCACTGGTGATAATTATTGCACAAGTTTATTAAAAGAATACTACCAGAGATGAATTTGACATTTCTTTTTACTTACCAAAGTTGTTTGATTCTGCTTCCGTCTCAGTACTGTAAGCAGTACTGCATTTTTATTTAAATTTGTTGTTATTATATCACTGCAGAGACTTCTGTGGCTGCAGTACTCTGTTAACTTTTAAAACATCTATTTCTCTCTTTCTGACTTTTTTTTTTTTAATACTATAGCATGCTTTAGCACCATTAGGTACCTTTTTACATGTAAGTGCTACTGCTCAAGTGATGCGGCTTTCCAGTTTCCTGGTTCAATTACAAGGCAACTCTTAGATAGAGTTGTTCAATAAATTCCCCATTGAAAGCTAAGGGCAACTGGGTTAAATCACTCTTGAAATGACTTACCATTCTTCAGTGCCCTTTTCCATATACTGAAGAATATGGAGCAAATACGTTTACTGTCTCAAAATGAAACAATGATTAATACATGAAGACAATAGTCAAGAGAAATGTATGTGCATTTAACAACAGTGGAAGCAAAAATAGTAACTTATAAGTCATGATGATTCAACATTTTTCCCCAGAGAAATAGATAAAGCTTTAAATGGTTGAACGGGCTGCAGTAGGAAGAACATATTAAATGTAAACAGCTTGACCATCAAATCATGAATATTTCATTTTCCTGCATTACCTGTGAGACTGACTATCACTCTGAAAGAGGTCAAAATGTGAGTAGAAAGACAGCTTGTTCTAGCAATAAATAAACAAGAAACAGGCAATGATGGCATGAATTCAGAGAGAATTCAGAGAGTCTGTCCTTTTATAGCAGTGGGATTACGCCTGTATTACACCACAGTGAATGAAGGATTAGGTTTACCCCAATCCTACCTTTCTTTTGTTCTTTCCAAGATTCTTTTAGAACATTATTCTGTGTTTACTTACAAACAGTAAAGATTCAAAAGCAATGCTATCAGTTAACCTCTTGATTTCAACTACTAACAGATTTCCAGATAGCTCATTCTTGGACTCTTTAAACTACTTTTATTCACTGAATAGCTTACTTTAGAATTTTCTATAAACCTATTCATTTGGATGAAATTAATGCACTTTTTAATTAAAGCATTGTTAAAATGTGTTTTAAATGAATATGGAGTTTACCTTCAGACTATTTTATAGAAATGTTTATTATGGTGATTTCATGCCAATAAGACATTGTCTTTCTTGTAATAAATAGAACTAACCATAACTTAATTTTTTTTTTTTTGATATTTATGATATTTCCAAGAATATGTCATGAACTTCTTTAGTGAGTTCATGCACAGTTTTATTGGGGGGGGGGGGGGGGCGGGTCAGCAAATATTTCTTAGCCTACAGAATGTAGACTGCAAATGGAAATACAACTCACTATTCATGATGGGACTTCAGTTGCTAATATCCAACAGAATGTGAATATCAGATTGCATCTTGTATTTCATTTTCAGCAAATCAGTCTGCATGGTTTTATTATGTTTTGTAAGTCATCTAACAGAAGAAATATACTGAGTGACATAATGTATTTAACATTGTTAGACTGGAAGTACAAATTCTAAACTTTAAAATATGACTTAATGCTTTTGTATTTATTAGTGAGTATTTGGAGTAAAAAGTGTAAGCATGCCCTGTAAATCCATTGTCCTGTACTGCATTTCATAATAATATATATATATTTTTTTCCATACTGTGACATATCACTATACTGATGTTCTCTTAGTACCGCATTTCTTGTCTTTTATTAATTTCCATCACAATACTTGATTGCATAACTATTTATTATACATAGTATTTTAACCCTTTTCTGTTGTATTCTGTTTTCTATCAAACTCATTCTAAAAGATATCGTGTAGCACACTTTTATGGCTAGATGACAATAATAGGCCATCATTTGAGTATTCTTAGGGGGAAACAAAAGAAACTGATTTAACTTTAATCAGATTAAACATGAATCACTGACCAGTTCAGGTCAAATGTGCTCTATAGATAACTGGAATCAGTTTTATCAATATAAGTTTTCCAGTTCATTAACTGTACTTAACTAAGGGGGCAAAGAGCATTTTCATTCATCTCATCACCTAGACTCTTTTGTTGTTGAGCTTTGTGGCAAATGACAAGGAATTGTCATAAAATGGAAAGGGATTTTAGGCAGAGCAGATCCGATGCCTGTCTTTTAATTTTAGGTTCATTTGAAAAGTTTTAAACAATTTCAGGTGTGTGTCCCGACCTTTTTCTGTGCTCTTGTGTTGACTGGACATACTATTGCCTCTGACAGTTCAGTGGTCCCTCGCAGTTACTACTGTTTACAGCTTTACTTAGTTATCCTAGTTAAGTTCAGTGTCTTCAAGTTTATCTGGTTCAATGAGGGAAGACCGTAGTGGTATGAGCTTTATTAGTGCTGATAAAAACCTGAGCATCCACATTTGTATTAGAAGCATTGCTGAATTTTTCATTAGAAAAATAGGAGCTAGAAAATGTGCTTTGGCTGTCACACTATGAAGGTTCGATAGTAAAGACTGAGACAGTAACATAATAAAAAATATGTTTATTTCCTCACGCAAGCTCTCGGATTAGTAACACCCATTAAAATAATGCAATTACTAATTTAGAAAGGATAACCCAAAACCGTCGGCTACTATGCTGTTAATCAGAAACACTGCTTATCTCAACGTGAAGGCTTTCTTGTTCACTCTCCTAGTGAGAGGGCTCTCAACCTCGAGAAGTTCCCTTAACCCAGCGTCCCAGTAAAAGGGGAGGGGGGGGAATACTCACGGTCCAGCCGGAGAGGATGGTCAAGTCACGTTCCCGTCCCTGCTCAAACTCTCCTAGCTGCCAAGTCTCTTTTTATACAGCTGGGGCTCTGAGCAAACACTGCTTTTGCTGACCTCTGCGAGTTGCACAATCACTGGACTGTTTCTTCTTTTTCTGCTTGAAAAATCCATGCTAGCAAGGGAAGACCGCAGTACCTCTGTATCGCTTCCTCCCTCCCTGAAGTCCATGCAGTTTCTATCCCATGGCCTTGCACATATCAGCTGGCAAACTTCTTTAGTCCTGTTAACTCTTTGCTCGCTCGTCGGCTGTATTAGTGCTGGTAAAACCTGAGCATCCACATTTGTATTAGAACTATTGCTGAATTTTTCATGAAAAAAATAGGAGCTAGAAAATGTGCTTTGGCTAAGGGTCTATCATAGAGGTCCACTTAGAAACCATTAAGTCATTTCCATTTTTTTTTTTTAAAAAGGTCCATAAGCTGCTACATTAACTTCAGTTGGCTGTTATCAAATTTCCTATGTCTGTTTTCACTAGTTGCTAGACAAGTACAATACAAGTTCACTTCCTCTATACTCCTCTTTTTTATTTTAGTTTTATTTTTAATTTTAATTGAAAAAGGAATATAGTCAAAAAGAAATCTAGCCAAGTAAAGAACTGATAGATCTGGCCAGCATTCAAGCTAAAATTGTTTCCAAAGGGATATACTGGAAGCTGGTCACTACTCACAATTTAGGCTTTTAAATATATATTAAAAAAAAAAAAAAAAAACCTTGAAAGCAGCCTTTACATATCTGAGATGCTGCAACATGCAGTGGCCAGGCTAAAGTAGAGTTGTGGAGAAAGGATAATTGCAATGTTTTTTACTGAATTTTGGCCTTTCAAGATTGACGGCACTGTAATAGCAGATAAGCTGCAAAAGAAAAGGCTGTGTCTGTGCTCCAGCCTAATGCTCTGTTTCAGCAGCTGGTCCCTTACGGGTTGTACTTTTCATCTGTAGGTCTAATTTTTTATCGTTTACGTATGCTGTGTTTCAGTTTCTCATGTGAAGTGTAAAGGGAAACTATAATGCAACCCAAACCCTGTCTGAATAAAACTTGGAGTTTAAATTTGGAAACAAAATGTTCAGAAGTGCTGAGTGATTTTGGATTGCTGAGGGCATATCTACACTGAAAATGGGGCAGTTAGTGGAGAATGAGTGCACAGGAACAAGTCCACAGGATCATTATGTGTGCACGTAGTCCTCCTCCAAATGCAATGTAGCTGTATTTCTTTGGAGACTTCTAGACTGGATCACATAAGCAGTCTTCTTCTAGATACCATATAGGACTGAAAAAGCTGCCAATATAATGAGGACATTGAACTGGAGCAGTGAGAAGTATGAACAGACAAAGTCTAATCTGAAAGCTTATGAAAGCTATGAAAAAGGAAACACAGTGACTGATGGTCTTGAAAACATGAGTACATATAAACTGTTAGTATTGGAATAAAGACAAGCTGATAAACACCTCAAATCTTAGAAAATG